>NC_140963.1:56336736-56351736 GCF_056783735.1 Eptatretus burgeri | reverse complement strand
ACACCGCCTAGAACAGGATCTCATCTGCAAAACTAAATATTACCTCAACATTACCTTCACAACAACAACTACACTGCCGAGAACAGGATCTCATCTGAAAAAATAAATATTACCTCAACATTACCTTCACAACAACAACTAGACTGCCTAGAACAGGATCTCATCTGAAAAAATAAATATTACCTCAACATTACCTTCACAACAACTACACCGCCCAGAACAGGATCTCATCTGAAAAAAAAAAAAATCCTCAACATCACCTTCACAACGACAACTACACCACCTAGAACAGGATCTCATCTAAAAAAATAAATATTACCTCAACATTATACCTCAACATTACCTTCACAACAACAACTACACCGCCAAGAACAGGATCTCATCTAAAAAAATTAATATTACCTCAACATTACCTTCACAAAACAACTACACTGCCTAGAACAGGATCTTATCTAAAAAAATAAATATTACCTCAACATTACCTTCACAACAACAATTACACCGCCTAGAACAGGATCTGATCTTTAAAAAAAAAATTCCTCAACATTACCTTCACAACGACAACTACACCACCAAGAACAGGATCTCATCTAAAAAAAATTAATATTACCTCAACATTACCTTCACAACAACAACTACACCGCCTAGAACAGGATCTCATCTGAAAAAAAAAATTCCCTCAACATTACCTTCACAACGACACCTACACCGCCTAGAACAGGATCTCATCTAAAAAAATAAATACAAGAAGCGAACATAGAATTCTACTTACATTCGCTTCTGACTTTACCTATAACTTGTTCACAACTGTATATGCAATTTCCGGTTACTTTGGCCTGGATTCGGGATCAGTGATGAAATAATGTAAATCACGATTAAAAATTATTTTTTGATGATGCGGGAGATATCTTTATTAAAATCAGTGGAGGAAATATACACCATGTCTGATATTTTGGTCTTTCATGTCTCCGACGATGCCTTTATCTCCCGGCATGCATCATTCCCCATGACAAAAACCGGAAGCAAAAAAAACCCGGAAGCAAAAGGGTAATAGCCAACGACACGGATTCCAAATTTCCAGGGTATTGTGTTGTTGTTGTTGTTGTTGTTGTTGTTGTTTCCTATTCTCTCATGTGCACGCGTTAAGTATGAAGCTCACTACGTTCGCTATAATTGAAATCTGTGTGCGGATTTGATTATCGAAACTCGTGGACTAAATAAGTGTCGAAATCGCGAGTGAAATCTGAAAATTTAAAGAAATTAGCAATTCTTATAACTAAGCGTATTTATTTCAGCAAGACTGCGATCCCTCCTCCATATTTTGCACAAGAGAGAGGGTCATGGGAAAGAGAGGGTCATGGGAAAGAGAGGGTCATGGGAAAGAGAGGGTCATGGGAAAGAGAGGGTCATGGGAAAGAGGGGTCATGGGGAAGAGAGAGTCAGGGAGTGGAAGAGTGAGGAAGGGGGGGGGGAGTTCCAGCAGATGTAATGTCCAGTTTAATGGCACACACATCGATGAATCACCCTGCCTATGAAACACTGGGATGACAGCTTATAGCTGTGTCAGGATTCAAACACAGGCTCGACATCTTAAAGCGAGCATGCGTACCTCTCGACTATCATGCCATGATGTTGACAAAACATTTATTTATTATTTTTTTTTGTATTACTCAGTGCTAAAGTGACGTGTCGTATAATGTGCAATATCGTACAAAAAGGGGAAATTGCACATTTTCAGAGAGCCAGCCATTGTGCGAAACACCGCAGAACAACGAGGGCCAACACAGGTAAGTGGCCCCTGAACATTGTTCAAGTTGATCGACATACAGTATTCAGTGACAGTCCAAATATTGTAGAGCACTCGCCAAGTGGCTTAAGCACTCCAACGAAATGGTTGATGAGGAACGGCTTGCTTGGAAAGCGATTAGTAATCTCCAAACTGTCATGTTAAACATACATCTCCCGGAAACACCCAAAATATCAAATATGTCGGAATTGGACAAATGAACACCTTTTTTAGCCGTCAGAAATGCTGCTAAGTTCAAATCTTGAGCTTAAATTTTGTAATTCGGCTTCGTTTAAGAGATTTTCGATGTTATGACATGTGCGGAAATGAAATAAAGCCACAAACGCAAGCATCTCTGGGCATTTATAAGCATTGCAAGGTATCCAGCGATTCGTAGATATCATGATCAGGAATTTGATAATATGAGTGAGGAAACTGAAGAAAAAAAAAACTTAATCGTCAAGAGATCGTTGCAGCCTATGCCAATTCAAGGCATTGTTGAGCAGGCCAAAAAAAATGGCGAATCACACCCCAGCAAGGAAACTGTGGATGTGCCTTTAGACCATAGTGAGAGCAAGGTTGCCGAGGATACACCTGATAAAGGATATAATTAAATTAGGCCGTTAATTATCTTCAAAAGGGTTGTTTAAATTAACCCAAACACAATTTTCACTCATGCACTCCATTGGAGTTATTTTAGTATGCATGCTTCGTTTCAGGCAGATAGGTTGCATGGTTTTGGAGTTATGGAGGAGACACACACACTAACATTTATTATTATAGCTATATGTATATTGTTACAGTGGTCCAGTTTGGTTAAAATAACCGTGACTGCATCTGAAGACTGCATTACTGTGCAGATTGGCATCCCCAAAGCGGGCGAGTGTCGTGTTGATAGATCACGTGACTGATCTAATAAGGCTGAGCAAACGTTAGCCACGTGACGTGATCTTCTCCAGGAACCAATCAACCCTTAACGGGAATTACCAGAACCACCAGATGAAGCCACGACAACAACAATTTACCCCAGAGAACACATAGTTCATTAACAAGAATGGCACGTGGAGGGAACAGAAAGAGCGATCGCTAATAACAGTCAATGAGGAACAATAAATCAATAATAAAAAAATATACCATCAGAGATGGGGAATCCCCCGCCATTGAATGAAAAAGGTCATACATATTCCAGATAATTAGGGAGGTGAAATGGAAACAAGACACCATTTGGTCATCATCTCGAAAAAGTTCCCCAGGGGTGAGGAACGTAGTAACAAAAAATAATTGAAGTCAGATAAGCGGTTTTCCATTTATTACAAAAAACATTTTTTTCAAGATGGCCGCCCCAGTCGGTCATCTTGGATCCGGCCACGCCCAAAATCAATAGGGTTCTTCCTTTTCAGGTGGTACATGTGTGACCCGAATTTCAAATCGATATGGCGAACAGTTTATGAGTTATTGCACTCACAGCTATAAATGTTGACGCACAGACGGATGGACGGACGGACAGCCGGACACCCTGGGTGACAACAATACCCCCCTTCCGCCACACGGCGGGGGATAAAAACACTTATCCTGCAACAGTCTAACTGATCATATGTGGCCATGAACCGCCAAATAGCAAATGCTTTATTATCTATCTTTAAGACCTTCAAACTCGTACCACAGGAGAAATATATAAGGAAACTAGAAGAGCACTCGGAAGAGCGCATACCTGCACCAAGCTATACAGAATACATTTTGGATCCCAATGATAGGCCACCCCTGCATCCAGCCGATCAGTGGGATACAAAACCTCAGTTCGGGAATCAAACCCAATGGACCTTAACCAAAATCGAATAAATTTGTCCTTGTCCCACGTCCAACCCACACATAAAAGTTTCGTCCAAATCCGTCCATAACGTTTTGAGAAAACAAAACTTTTGGTGGTGGAGGTAATCACAAGACAAGAAATAGCCCGGCTGAAATACCCCGGGACACAGCAAGAACTGATACAGGGTGGCAGCCCAGGTGCGTCCTGGCAAGATGCGGGACCCGAGGGAGGATGCATGGCAGGGTGTGTGGCAGCATGGCGTCATACAACAGTTTCGCTGATCTATGCACCCTCTTGGTGCTCATGTTGTTTCAATGCTGAGCCCCTTTATCACCTCACACTCGCACGTCATTGGTGATGCACCATACCACTCCCATCTCGCTCACTATTGGTCGACAGGTCCGGTCTGGGAGCAGGACGATGCTTTCATGGCATTTCACCCCAACCTTCTGGTGCTGCAGCCTAGTCTGGATGGTGGAGGCAGTTTTTCTTGCCCGAACTTAGGGTTAACGGCCTAGCGAGACACGAACATATACATGCCTGCCTGCCTGTCTCTCCCTCTCCCTCTATCTCTATCTCTATCTCTCTCGCTGTCTCTCTCTCTCTCTCTCTCTCTCTCTCTCTCTCTCTCTCTCTCTCTCTCTCTCTCTCTCTCTCTCTCTCTCTCTCTCTCTCTCTCTCTCTCTCTCTCTCTCTCTCTCTCTGCCTCTCTCTCTGTCTCTCTCTCTCTGCCTCTCTCTGCCTCTCTCTGCCTCTCTCTCTCTCTCTGCCTCACTCTCTCTGCCTCTCTCTCTGCCTCTCTCTCTCTCTCTCTCTCTCGCTGCCCCTCTCTCTCTCGCTGCCCCTCTCTCTCTCGCTGCCCCTCTCTCTCTCGCTGCCTCTCTCTCTCTCTCTCTGCCTCTCTCCCTCTCTGCCTCTCTCTCTCTCTCGCTGCCTCTCTCTCGCTGTCCCTCTCTCTCTCGCTGCCCCTCTCTCTCTCTCTCTCGCTGCCCCTCTCTCTCTCGCTGCCCCTCTCTCTCTCGCTGCCTCTCTCTCTCTCTCTCTCTCTCTCTCTCTCTCTCTCTCTCTCTCTCTCTCTCTCTCTCTCTCTCTCTCTCTCTCTCTCTCTCTCTCTCTCTCTCTCTCTCTCTCGCCCCCTACTGGCTGTTAGTGAGTCGAGTGGACTGTCATGGCGGCTGTGTGGCCTTGGTGAGCTGTGATCTGCCCTGTTTTTTCGCCTTTCTATCCCCTTTCGCATCGTTTTTCACCTCGCTTCCTTTGTTTCCTTCTACGCATCGTCATTTGTGCTCCCACCCTCCCCTCTTCATTAGACCTCGCGCTCCGGCCTTCCCTCGTGCCGTCGTCACCCCACCCCGCCCATCTGTCCTTGTTATTTCACGGTTTGCCCTTCGGTTCATCTCTTCCCCTCCCCATCCCCACCCCCCTGTTTTCTCCTCGCATACCTTTACCCTGAGATAGAGAGAGAAAGAGCCCACAGCTTCTTGTGGATAGCTTTTAGTTGGCGGCCCATCCCGGCCCTTCAACTGATCGTTTTTTTTCCTCACTGTAGCTGTGTTTATTTCCTTTGGAAACCTGTCTTGGCTCGTATTTAATTACTGCACGAGAGCAATCGCCCCTCCCCCCCTTCCTAAACATGACCGCATTTCTGTAATTCGGCATTTGAAGCATTAACAAGAAAACATGGCGTCGTCTGTGTCGCACCCGACGACGTCAGCGTCTCGGATCTCGTTATCGCTACGGGAAACATAGTCGGTAGTTCTTGCAGCCTCACGAATGAACAAACGTGTGGTAATCTTCGTGTCTGAGACAGAACTGGTTCACGAAATCGTATCGACCGGACTATCAACAGATGACGGACATTTCGTGCTCGTCTCCCCTCTGGACACTCCGGCCGTGAAGGTCATTATCTTGAACGTTCCTCCTTTCCTGAAAAATCAGACTCTGATCTACGAACTATCTCGTTATGATACTGTGGTTTCTCAAATCACTATGTTACCTTTACGTAGCCAGGACGATCGGACGAAGCATGTGATGTCTTTTCGGAGACAAGCTTATGTGGTGCTTCCTCCCTCTAACGCTGAAAGAACCGAAACATCGTTTTAAAACTTCGAACATCGTTTTAAAATTTTATTTTAAAATTTTAAAATTAATTCGAACATCGTTTTAAAACTCAAAATTGATAATCATGATTACCAAGTACACGTAACCACTGACACCCTGAAATGTTTCGAATGTGGTAATTTCAGACACTTGAAACAATCTTGCCCAAAGTCAACCTCGTCGAACGATGAAACAAACCTCGTCAACAAGAATACGTCTTCTTTTTCTTCTTCGACTGTGAAGGAAGCGGATCCCGTGTCCGGTAATAAACCCCAGTCCTCCCAACCCGATGGAGGACAAGGCCTGGTCGACATAAAAAGCCGGCGAATGGCCTTTCGACACTTGGTTGCTTTTCGCATGCTATACACGCAACCCTCTCCACCATGGGTCAACGTCGCTCGTCACCTTTTGCAACAGGCTGGGAGGCGAGGCTATGACCACTCTCTTTTCCTGATGGACCTTTCCAAAATCGACACATCCCCCCTATCTGGTTTCTATCAGACAATACTAAATGCGTGGCAAGCTCTGACAATAACAAGAGCTACACATTCTTACACGAAACAGATGTTTCTGGAAGAACTTTTGTTCTATAACTCCCTTTTCCATGATATGCCTGCTGATAGGTGTTTTATTCTCATTCTCTCTCTCTCTCTCTCTCTCTCTCTCTCTCTCTCTCTCTCTCTCTCTCTCTCTCTCTCTCTCTCTATCTCTATCTCTATCTCTCTCTCTCTCTCTCTCTCTCTCTCTCTCTCTCTCTCTCTCTCTCTCTCTCTCTCTCTCTCTCTCTCTCTCTCTCTCTCTCTCTCTCTCTCTCTCTCTCTCTCTCTCTCTCTCTCTCTCTCTCTCTCTCTCTCTCTCTCTCTCTCTCTCTCTCTCTCTCTCTCTCTCTCTCTCTCTCTCTCTCTCTCTCTCTCTCTCTCTCTCTCTCTCTCTCTCTCTCTCTCTCTCTCTCTCTCCTCTCTCTCTCTCTCTCTCTCTCTCTCTCTCTCTCTCTCCCTCTCTCTCTCTCTCTCTCTCTCTCTCTCTCTCTCTCTCTCTCTCTCTCTCTCTCTATATCTCTATCTCTATCTCTCTCTCTCTATATCTCTATCTCTATCTCTATCTCTATCTCTATCTCTCTCTCTCGTTCCTTATGCACAGCCACATATTTTAAGCCTGATGTTGGCTTAGTGGTTAGGGTGGCGGCTTGGGATCCTAGGGTCCTGAGTTCAAGCCCCGTTGGCCGCTGAATGAAAATAAACCAGAAGGTTGACTCAGCCTGTCAACCTTCCGAGGTTGGTAAAATGAGCACAAGTGTACTGGTAAGGGGGACACTGCATCAGCGGCATAGCTGCATCCCAACCAATGATGCAACCAGCATCGAGAGGGAGAGGGAGAGAGAGACAGACAGAGACATCTTTTAAGTTACAAACTCCAAACTGGGGGTACATATACAGCTTTGTGTGTGTATGGGGGGGGGGGGGTAACATTGGCTATGTGGCCGGAGCCTCACGTGGTGGTGTAAGTTCTCTATGTAAATGTGTACCATGTAGCGCCATATGGTGGTGGTGGCAGAGGGTATTGCGATATCCTTTTCTTACCTGGGAAACGCTGAGGTTAAAGCACTCTTAGCATGGGTACATTTATCCTCCTTCTCTTCCCTCCTCCCCTCCCCCCTCCAAAAAAACGGATGGACCTGTCAAAGCCTGTCATCGTGTGTGAGACATTTCTAGTGGGAATAGACATCAGGACGAATGGGGGGCAAAGTGGGGGGAGCGAGACATGAGGACGGGGAGGGGATGGGGTGAGGGGTGAGGGGTTACAGCACTCTATGCATGGGTAAATTTGTCTTCCTTTCCTTCTCCTTCTCACTCAAATTTTTTGGCAAACCGGATGACTAATTGGTCCATCAGCAAAGCGACGGGTTGGCTCTGCTAGTAATATATATGAGTGATAACAGAGGGTAGAAACATCGAATAAAGGGTAAAACATAATTTTTTGATAATTTCAGATACACACAATGGGGTGAATCCACAGCGTTTATCTAAAGAAGATAATAATGCATATCTGATATCACATTTAGTTCCTTCTTCGCTTATCCTAGACATTCGGTGAGGGACCACCCATCCGCTATTTGTCACCCGGGCGGCCCTTCCCCACTCTTCTGCCGAGTGGCCCGTGTTTGTTTTTTCTCGCCAAGATTGTGCTTTGGCCTCGCCAAATGCTAAAAAGACACATTTAAGATAGATAACACAGGTTCACCCATCATATAAAAGATCAGAAGTGATGGCGATTTTTGACACAGACATGAGATGCGGGTGCATGGACGTCATATATCTAAACATAATGGTGACGCATATCAAATATAACATTTAATTGCTTTTACGCTTATTCTAGACACTCATAAAGGAAATAACTACACTGCATGAAGCATTTATTAACCCCTAGAAGGCATTTCCACAACACTATACAGTGTATGGTGGTGTTCTTTCATGTGTCTCTTTGTGGTGGGTGCTGATTGAAGTCAGGTTCAGTCCTGCTGTTGCATTCTCATAGTAAGGAAGGAATTTGGGATTTGTTCAAGATGCCGACAATAACTCGCCTTCTATTCATTAAAAGACGCCACTCTCAAGGTTCTTTACAGGGCGGCAAACTTTGTGAAACACTGCTTGCAAGAAACCAATCCGACCGTTTCTGGTCAGTTCAAGAATCGAACCCAGACAACAGCATAAACACACAGTACTTCTGCACCATCCTGTCAGATATACAGTACAGTATGACCCTGATAAGAAAAAAATATAAAAGCTGAAACCATTAGATGAAAACTCTGCTCATTCAGGATAAAGTGAGTCAAATGCCTAAGCGACACGTCAGAAGCTGTCACACATCATAGCCATGTCTGTTGGTTGATACACAGCACAGCACATCACGACGCTCCAGATGAGGCAGGAAGGGTGGGGGTGGAATCAGGCTCGTGATAATTGTGGATTGTAGATTATAATCGTTAATGACAATGACAGAGTATTGTAATGAATATAAGGGTCACTGTTTTAACTTGCCTCGTCTTTGGACCCCAAAAAAAAGTTTAATCCAGAGATTATACAAAGAATGCATTTTTATATTTCTGATTGGTGAAATTTTTGAAGTTAGCACACTGGAAATTGAGTTGTCTCGTATGGGTGCGATTCCATTCCAGACTATAAAATTGCTGCTTTGGTGTTTTGCAAACAGCGCGTTACATTAATAGGTTCTCTGTCCTTTAGATTTATGTGTTCAACCGAGTGTCCCATCGGCAAGCATTTTCTGGTTCCCTGATCAAATTCCTGCTTTGAATACCTTGGAAAGGGTGTAAATAAACCACTGTGCGCATGTGTGTGTGCACTGTATGTATATGTACATGTATATGATTACATATATATATATACACATTATATAAGTCAGGTCAGGTATGGGAGCATGTACTGTAGCAGCGCGTTGCTGCGTCCACTTTCCACCGGTACTCCAGGGGCCTCCGTCTGGCCATCCCCCAGGCAGATGCATGGCCCATCCCCATCTCCTTGAGATGCTGATCAACCTGCTGCAACCATGAGGCATGTGGTCAGCCCATTGGCCTCCTCCACTCATGAGGCTCCTTCGCTGAGAGAATATGATGATCAGGATCAGCGTTAGGAAAATGAGCCACATGTCCAGAAAGACGCAGCTGATGCTCACGGACTATGCAGGTAACAAATCTCATTTGAGTCTCTCTCAGCAACCGCTCGTTGGACACAAAGTCCGACCAATAATAGCCAAGGATTCTCCGAAGAGACCTGGTATCAAAGGAATTAAGTCTCCGTCTCAGATCCCTGGTCAAAGTCCAAGTCTCACATCCATAGGGCAAAACTGGAAGCACCAAAGACCTGAAGACTCGGACTTTCGTCCTCCCGCACAGGTACCGACAGCGTCACACCCCATTATACAGTACATCCATGACTCTCCAGGCCCGACGCAGACGTCCGTTGAAATCTGGCTCACAGCCAGCAGAGACATGAATATCACTGTCAAGGTAAGTGAATCTCTCCACGACCTCAACATCCTCACCACAAATAGGTACAGACAGGATAGCAGCATCCAAGATGTCATTGAAAGCCTGGCCTGAAAGCCTTAGTTTTGACCCAGGAAACCTGTAATCCCAGCAGCTCCAACTCATTCAGCACCTCAAGGGTCCCCAAAAGGATATCTTGAGTCTCCACAAAGACGACTGCATCATCTGCAAAATCAAAGTCAGAGATCTTGACATTCCCAAACGATGCACCGCAGCTTGACCTCTCTGACATCCTCCCCAGAATCCAGTCCATACAAGTGCTGAAAAGTGTGGGGTCAGTACACACTCCTGACGAACTCCAGTAACAACTGGAAATAAGTCAGTGATGGTACCACCACACTTCACAGCACTCTCAGTACCAGAGTATAGTTCAGACATCAGATCGATCAGTTTTGGTGGCACCCCACGAAGACCCAGAATCCTCCAGAGGGCATCCCGATTCACTGAATCAAACGCTTTACAGAGATCAACATAAGCTGCAAGCGGCCCCTGCCGAAACTCTCGTCTGCGTTCGGTGAGGACCCGAAGAGCAAGGATAGGTCGATCGTTGACCTCTTTGGTGTAATTTTCACCAAGAAAAGATAATATATATATATATATATATATATATATATATATATATATATATATATATATATATATATATATATATATATATGTACACACGTACACACGTACACACGTACACACGCACACACACACCATCACAATTGGCAATTGAATTGTAAGTGTGGTTGCTCATGGAGATATGTGGAGGCTGTTTCTGAATATTCAGCGGATATACAAATGAGGAGTCTTTGATGACAGGAATATTATGCCTGAAATAATATCGATGATGACGAGGCTTGACAACAATGTTCATGGCTTCCATGGGGGGAACCGAACCATTATGTTCATGCAATGGTGGTCCAGCTTGTGCTGCTGGTTCGGCACAGTGTGCACGTGCTCCAAGCACGAAGGGTGCTCCGAACCACGCCGTGCCCGGGGTGCTGCGTCGTGCGGGCACACGCTTTGAGACAAAACGATCGATATCAGACAGAGCGAGGAAACGCTCCCGACGGTCGCCAAGTCTAATGCAATCAGTCTGCAGTTGTGCTTACTGTTATTATTATTATTCTTCTTCCTTTCCATGAAGCGAAATTAAATTTTCCGATTTATTTAATTACCACGTTCTTGGAGCCCTTGAGTCGCTTCCCAACACTCAGCCGGTCATCCAAAGCAACTTGAAAAACAGCGAGAAAAAGGCGATACAAAATGGAAACACACCTTACATAAGAGGACCTCTCTCGCATGCAATGAAACAACCGGTCATGTGTTTGTTTGCGAGCTTAATGGCTCGGTTTATCCACTCAAAGTTTATGTTTGAGGATCAGTCATTTCTTACAAGGGGAAACAATGTCATATTAGATTCACCAAGATTATAATTCTCTACTTCTTAATCGAAATTTTTTACATGACAGTCCTTTTTCAGTTATTTAACCTTTAATCTGGTGTGTGTGTGTGTGTGTGTGTGTGTGTGTGTGTGTGTGTGTGTGTGTGTGTGTGTGTGTGTGTGTGTGTGTGTGTGTGTGTCTTCAATACCCTGTTACAAAGTGTTGGTGCTGCTGAAGCAGTTTGTTGGCAGGGGTCATGCTGGGTGGTTTGCCATCCCTTTCCCAGCAGTGGTGAAGGTTGGAGTTTGGAATTTGACCATGATGCCGGCGATAGCTTGCCTAATCTTAGCAAAGGACAACGTGGGGTCTTTAATGGCGACCAAGTAATGTCAGCAGAGCAGACATCCAGTTTAACGTCCATCCAAGGGAAGGTTGGCACACACGTTGATGAATCACCCCGCCGGTGAAACACTGGGATGACCTTTAATAGCTGTGTCGGGATTCAAACCAAGGCAAGATGGCTTATATTAGTTGCCAGAGTGCATACTTCCAGATCATCCTGTCAGCAACCTCACTATAATTCTCGAACCGGTGTTGTTTGTGTGTTTGGCGCACTACTCCTCCTACAGTTCTGGGCCGATTACATCCAGACTTGTTCAATGGGTGAGGGGGTTGGTCTAGATTCTTGATTGTAAACTTTACAGGACGTTTCAGCCTGTATAGTTTTGTGATCATGGTGACTCCGGTGCATTCACATAATATGTATTCAAGAAAAAGGAGAGGGAGACCAGGGAACATGCAAACACTTTATATACAAACGGAAGAGCCTTCTGTAGACAAATCCTTAACGGGTCCTCAAACACACCACAGGATATGGACAAGACAGAAATCCCAGTTACGGCCCATATGGGCACCATGAGGTTTTTAAAATATTAATTCAATGGTTCTACAGTCTAGTCAGGAGGGTTCAGCACACCGCAGTCACCGCACTGATGGAGGCCCCAGTTCTTGTTCATGCGAGAGGTGGAAAAAGCAATTGTGCTGGTCCTGAAGCTTGGCTCTTCTTGCTGCATGTTCTGGGTTGGACTCCTTCTGGACTGCGACACAACCTCTGCCCAAACTGACAGGGGCTGGGACAACGGAACTGGCGTGCACCCTCTTCTGGACGAGAGGGGCCCCACAGTGGGTGCAGGGACCTTATATGGGCACCCCAAACACCCCGCCTTGTGATGTCGTCCCACACTGATGGTGGTTTGACTGCACTCTCAGGAAAATCACTGCCTTGAGCCTCTCAACTCGATCCAAATGTTCGATACATTTCTTAGCCACTCAATCTTAACCCAGAGAAGCCATTTCTGCAACTAATATATATATATATATATATATATATATATATATATATATATATATATATATATATATATATATATATTGTTATGTTTGTATGGGGGTAGACATTATTAAAGAACAGACAGGATTGTATGGAGTAACATGGTCTGTGTACGAGTAATTATCCAATCTCGATGTAATAAGTAGGGATATTTCAGGTTAAGGATTGTCTTGTTTGAATGTGCACCATACAGGGGATATTGTGGAGCAATAATTAATTAGGGATTATGGTAAAGGAATTGTACATAAAACCCCTTTGTAAATGTCCCACTGGGTGGAATTGGGTGGCCTTTGGACTCTGCCAGGCAAGAGAGGGGGGCGGAGCTCCAGACGATCAGGGGCGGAGCTATGCACGCTCCAATGGGCAGAGTGAGTCCAGAGAGAGATGGGGAGGAGCCTGGATCACACAGGTGCGGTGCATCTGGAAGGATTGTGAGACTGAGGAGAAAGTTGAAGAGAGCTGAGTTCTGAGGAGAGTCATCTCTGAGGAGGGAAGGAGAGCTTTCTCTGAGGAGATCATCTGCCTGCCTTCACCCTGTGCCTGTTTAATCTGCCTGCTGCCTTCGTTATCCTCATTGCCTGATCATCCTGCCTATCCGTGGCTCCTTCGACGTCCCCACGACCCAGAGGTAAGCCACCCGGTTTTTGTTCCCTTTCCCCATCTGTGAATAAATCTGGTGTGTGGTGCCCTTGGTTTTATTCTCATTGTATATAATTATTTAAGACCATGTTTTAAGACCTAATCCTATATTTAATAACACACTAAGGGCCATTTCCACAACAATATATATATATATATATATATATATATATATATATATATATATATATATATATATATATATATATACATATATACATACATATATATACATATATACATACATATACAAATTGACTCCCCCATGCTCGTCTTGCTGAAGAAGCTGCATAAAGCAACAATGAAAGGCTACCTAAGGTAAGCCCTTTGCTGTTTTAAACCCTTCCCAGAGTTCCTCCATGGCTGTAAAGACCAGGACTGGATTTAGGCATGGGCAAGCTGGGCAGTTGCCCAGGGGCCTCCACAACCAGGGGGCCTCCACATATTTCATGAAAAAAAAATTGTAAGGAAAAATGTATTTGTGAGTGCCTGAATGGTAGTTGGTAGTTGTGGAACAGATATAAGATCTTCATCTATAACAGATACAAGATATTAATCTTATCTCATGAATTCTCTATTTTATATAGAAGTTCAGATTCTTTGTTCTTGAAAAATATACTTTATGGATGACTGTAAATATGTCTTGTCACCTTTTTAGTATTCTAAGGTAGGGTGGGCCTCCACTACTGAAGGCTGCCCAGGGGCCACCACATGTCTAAATCCAGCCCTTGTAAAGACGTTCACAAATAGTACACACGTGAGAATCCAAACGTTGCACACCCTCTCAGCTGCCAGACCGGTTTCATCGCTTGTTGACAAATCATCATTGACAGCGCAGACAGAAATGGATACCAATGAGGCTCCCAAGCATGTATCACGTGTGAACGTCAAAAGCAGTCAACATATAAATGAAAAAAAATGAAGACCCACCCAGATATCTCACCTGTGAATGGAGGGAATAACCAATTAGCTCTGACCTAATAAATTAAACCCAGGTGGCTCGGATGACAAATAAATCGACTCCTCCCACGCTCTTCTGGCCAAAGACGCTGCATAAAGCAACCATGAAAGGCAACCCAAGTTAAGCCCTTTGCTGTTTCAAACCCTTCCCAGAGTTCCTCCACAGCCAGGGAGGAGTCGATTTATTTATGCAAGTCGATTTATGAAAATGTGGAAACCAAATTTGTTTTGCACAGGATTCCATCATGTAAAACACTTGACAGGTCAAATTTTCCACATTACTGTTTCCATGGCACCTATTGTTGATTTGGATTTTTCAAGTATTATGTTACTCACAACATCTTCCCTGCTTCTTTGTCTGTGAGCAGGATATCTCAAAAGGTTGTGGGCATAATCGAACGAAACTTGATGGACAGGTTGCGTGTGTGACAAGGATGAATTGATTCAATTTTGGTGAAGATCCGGATCCGGATCTGTATACTGTACTAGTATTATTGAATTCATAAAGCGATTCTTCATCATTGAGAGACGGGGCCAAAAACGATATAGAACTGTATAGCATGATATTTCAAAAATGTAATGGGCCCGATATGTTCTCGTGGATCAGGTTTTACATGGCAGCGGTATGCACTCCACCGAGTGCCCTTCTAGTTTTTTTTTAAGTGATTCTTCACTGTTGAGTGACATGGCTAAAAACGATGTATAACACAATATCTTAAGTTATGGATGGATTTTAACAAAATTTGGTGGACAGGTTTGGTGTGTGAAAAGGACAAATCGATTCGATTGTGGTGAAGATCTGAATCTGGATCGGGATACGAGAATTTTTCAAGCGATTCTTCACTATTTAGAGATTTTGGACCAAAGATGATATACAGC
>NC_140963.1:56181736-56331736 GCF_056783735.1 Eptatretus burgeri | reverse complement strand
TGCTGAGGAGGCATGTATGTACTTTATGGACAGTATCGTCAGAGTGGGATTGCATGCATTAAAACCTCTGTTAGCGGACCAGGCCTAGTGAGGACTTGCGGTCACAAAAAGGCACAATTGGGGTTGCACTTCAAAGGGCCATCATAAACTGTTTGGATGGCGCATCACAAGCCATGGTGGCGAGATGCGCTGTTGAGCCCAGAAGATGGGAAGACAATTTTTATTGGGGTGGCCCTGTGGATGGGACAGCTCGAAGGATGACACCTCTCACAAGCAACGCGCAGCCAATCACGGGACCCACCGGAGATGAAGGCAATTAGAATCCAGGAGGGCTAGGTCTGTGGATGTGGGAGAGTTGCAGTGTGACCTGTTGGAAAAGAACATCGTTCTGTTTCTCTCACTCTTCGTCTCCAGATTTCTTTTGTCATCGGAATCAGAGGACTGCTCTCTGGAGATGTGGAAGCCACCTCACAATGCCTCGCATTCACTACATCACTCCTGCAGCCCTCCTGTTCACAAGCTGCACCATCACTCTGCACACCACTCAATCATGCCATAGGGAAGTCCTCAGCTGCTTACCCCCATTGTTTCATAAGAGTGGGCTGTGGTGCACTGTGGGGGTAAGGATTGTTCTTTATTCATTGTTGTAGATGAGTTTGTGTATACCCACAATCATCTTTGTGTCTGTCGCCTCGCATGGTTTGTTCTGATTTACACATTTTGTCCACCTTTCTTCCTGTACTCATTGTAAAACAAGAACGAGAATTGCTTTGTAATACATGTCCCTGACCGGTCCCAATGAAGAAGAAGAAGAAAAAACCCATTACCCACCGTGTTTGGGTCTATTCAGCAAAATAAAAGGAAAAGCAATTGTCATTCACTGATATCTTTTGTAGAGTAGAAAACAATAACGACAACAGGGATAACAAACCGGAGATAAAATTCGTTTGCTTTAACGCACGCTCAAACCGATACCGGAACCAAAATTAAGAACATTTCTAACCCACCATGTTTCGTTAGTTTCTAAGCTTTGTCAATTTCATATTAAAAAGAACCCGACCTACATACATGAAGCAAAAACATGCGTTCGGCTTTTGTGCATCTATACGAATAAAAGGCAGTGTGTGTCTCCTCCATAACTCTAAAACCATGAAACCGAGTGGCCTGAAACTTTGCATGCATACTAAGAAGACTCCAAGGAAGTGCATGAGTGAAAATTGTTTGGGTTAATTAAAACACCCCTTTTGAAGATAATTAACGGCCTTATTTAATTATATCCTTTAGCAGGCACTTCGTCGGCCACCTCACTCTTTGGGGTCTGAAGATGTATCCTAGGTAATTTCGCTGGGGTCTGAAGCCACCATGTTTTTTGGCCTGCTCAACCATGCCTTGACTTGGAATAGGCCACAATGATTTCTTAACAATAAAGTTTTTTTTTTCACTTTCCTCACTAGTATTATCGAATGCCTGTTCATCATAGCTACGAATTGCTGGGTACATTGCAATGCTTATAAACGCCCAGAGACCCTAACCCTAACAGCTAACCCTAACCCTAACCCTAACCAAGCTGTTTGTTGCTTTATTTTGTTGCTTTATTTCATTTCCGTACATGCCATAACCTCGAGAATCTCTTAAACTAAGGATAATTACAAAATTTGAGCTCCAGAATCCAACTTACAAGCAGTTCCAACTCCTAAAAAGAAGTGTGCATGTGTACAATTCGGACATATTTGAAATTTTGGGCATCTCCGGGAGGTGTACGTTTAATATAACGGTTCGGTGATTGCAAATCACGTGCCAAGTGAGGCACTTCTTATCAACCGTTTCGTTGGAGTGTCCAAGCAGGTAGTGTGGACCAAAAAAAACAAAAAAAACACAAAAACGTCAAATAAATAGATTTTTTAAAAAAAATTGCATTTTCTTCTTTGGATCTTGTGTAGATAAATTCGTATGGTGTTTGCGCAGGCATGATAGGCTGAATGGCCTCCACCTGTGTCTGTTTTGTTTTCCTCGTATATCATAGAATGCTCATCCTTACTGAATACTGTACGTCGATCAAGTTGAACAAAGTTCAGGGGTCACTCGTGTGCGTTCTTAGCCACGTTTCATTCTGCAGTGCAACAAGCAGTGGCTGGCTCGCTGAAAATGTGAAATTTTATTGTCCACGACATTTTCCCTTTTTGTACGATCTTCCGTTATATAAACCATCAATTCGGCAGAGATAAATACTGTTACGAATTCTGGCCCGCCTGGCATGCGATCGGCCGCGTACCTCTAATGGCAGCCGCGTCGCCCACCGGACGGACAATTCAGTCGTGACCCTCCTGGAACTACCGCCAGGAACCAGTCACAGGTGGGGGTTTAACCTCACCACAACCCAGTCCGCATTCTACCCGTGCGAAATAGGGTGAAATCGCCGAATGTCGATATACCTAAATACCCGTGCGGGTAACCTACAGAGGGGTTGCACCACTCCGCAGGTCGGATTACGACACGAACCGCTTAAGCGGTTCGTTCAGTGCTACAGGGATAACCGAGCGGTGTTATCGCTGACCTTGATCATTCCACAATGCAAGATGGCATTTCAATGGGGTGAAAGGAGGACGCGACAAACGGGATACATTGCACACAAGGACATTTATTCCAGCAACACGTATACAGTCATGCAATATACAAGCGACAAATAGAAGGCCAAGCAATACCACCGACTACGATTATTATCTACAGTCACTTACAGTCACTTAACAGGACACGGCACCACAGCATGCATACAAAAACAACAGGAAAACCCTCCCCATAGGCAGGGAGGTAGACGGGGTTCGTAAATCTTTATGGTCGTGGGCCGTGGATGACCGAAAAGGCCCGCGAGACCGTGCTGGTTACCTGCCCCCTCGAGGTGTGACGGTGGGTAGGTCGCGACGCCTTGATCCCACAGCAGCGAGCGTAGCCGCGCCTGCTCTCGGCCCTTTGCGATGATGTGGTCGGTGAGTTCTCTCCGGCGTCCCTCGCCAGACGCGCAGATTCGCACCACACAGCCGGCAGGGCTGCGCCTCCCGTCTGCGTCTGAGGCGTCGCCCGGACTCGTCACCGGCCCGCGCTTTCACCGACAGGTCGCCCAACGCCAAGACGAGAGAGCCTGACCTCGACCACCAAGAGAGAGCTTGAAGATGAAGCGAGAGGATGACGTCCACCAAGAGAGCGAGTAGAATCCAACACGACCCCGACAGAGAGAGGATGACGTCGACGACCCGGACAGAGAGAGGATGACGTCGACGACCCGGACAGAGAGAGGATGACGTCGACGACCCGGACAGAGAGAGGATGACGTCGACGACCCGGACAGAGAGAGGATGACGTCGACGACCCGGACAGAGAGAGGATGACGTCGACGACCCGGACAGAGAGAGGATGACGTCGACGACCCGGACAGAGAGAGGATGACGTCGACGACCCGGACAGAGAGAGGATGACGTCGACGACCCGGACAGAGAGAGGATGACGTCGACGACCCGGACAGAGAGAGGATGACGTCGACGACCCGGACAGAGAGAGGATGACGTCGACGACCCGGACAGAGAGAGGATGACGTCGACGACCCGGACAGAGAGAGGATGACGTCGACGACCCGGACAGAGAGAGGATGACGTCGACGACCCGGACAGAGAGAGGATGACGTCGACGACCCGGACAGAGAGAGGATGACGTCGACGACCCGGACAGAGAGAGGATGACGTCGACGACCCGGACAGAGAGAGGATGACGTCGACGACCCAGACAGAGAGAGGATGACGTCGACGACCCAGACAGAGAGAGGATGACGTCGACGACCCAGACAGAGAGAGGATGACTTCGACAACCCAAAGAGAGTGAGCCTGGCGCACGGTCCGTCTTATATAGCGCGGGGCTCCGCCCTTCACTCCTCCCCGTTTTTGGCTCCACCTTCCTTCGAGAAGGTTCCCGAAAAGGGGCATTCCCTCACCCCGACCGCCTCACGCTGTTCATCCACCAATCGGCGGCGAGCTGCCATCCCCCTTTCCTTCACACCAAGCGCGGAGAAAAATGGCGGGAAAAAAACCCCCACAGGCCTCACAAGTGCTTTTGTCCTGCCAATCCTTCTCGGACAGTTTCCGACGTGGAAACCGTCCTACCGTGGTCCGTGACGGATGGCGTTCGTAAGCAGGCGTAGTGGCAAAGATGGTGGTGATTGTTGTGGGGGTGGTGTGAGCGTGGTTGACGTTGTGGCATAGTTGGTGGTGGCGGTTGTTTGTGTGGAGGTTTGCTGCAATGGTGGCTCAAAATAACGATAGATAAAGAAAAACGGCTATCTCAAAGGGTCGCAGCCCGGTGAACACGAATAAATCCCTTTTAACAACGGTGGGGACCTATCTGCACATAAAGTTCGCGTCATAACTGATCTAAGTAAGGACCCTTTATGGTGTATTGCGAATTTCCACAGCCGTAACAATACAAACAAGCCGGTAGGCGACATGGGTGGTCGCGACATAATTGCATACTAGTCATACAGTTTTTGACGGATCGGGCTGAAATTTTTTGATAAAGAGGTTCATTATAGTGCACATAAAAGCCTGGAAGCCCATTTTTGATTTTCGAAAAAATAAATTTTTTAGGATTTTTCTAAAATTTCAAAGTCCTGTTGCTAGGCAACGGTGGTGTCTATAGCAACGGTGCTCAAAAGCATAGAACTAGATCCTGGTATGAACCTACCTGTCAAGTTTCATCAAAAATTGGTCGACTCCTCCGGCCTCCAGAGCTGTCCATTTCATACAAACAAACAAACAAAAAAAATGACGGTAAATAGACACCCTATTTTTGAAGGACTACCACTTGAAAAATAAAACCTAAATCAAAAATCGGCTCAAGTAAAATTTTCTAAATATCTCGAAGTGTTTAATTCCAAAGTCTCGTTCCTCCACATTCAAAACTGTAGGACAAGTATTGAAAATACCGTACGCGGTTTTTTGGCCGCTGCACAGCAACGGGTGGTTGCTTAGCAACGAAACTCAAACGCCCACACTCCCAGCTCATATGGCACCTGTTCGCCAAGTTTCATCGAAATCGGTTTGCTGGTTTGTGCTGTGGAGCCTCGCGTTGCACACATATACACACACACACACACACACACACACACACACACACACACACACACACACACACACACACACACACACACACACACACACACACACACACACACACACACACACACACACACAACTCGACAATAAGGGTACTCTAGCGACCACCCAATATAAATTAAACGTTTAGTTTTTTTTTAAGTTTCTTCAGCCGTTTTGCTTGTTGAAGCCGCTTGGCATGCATTTAAGTTTCAATGACCATAGCGCGGAGGAAGGCATAATATATTATTTGATCACAATGAGTCTATCTGATGCCTCCCCTATCCCCTCTCCCCCCCCACCACCTCCCTTTCCTCTTCCCTCCCTCTATCTCTCTCCCACCCCTACCCCACTCCCCAACCTTCCCTCGCTGTTGAGGGGACTATCATGTACAAATCGGATTTGGAGCGAGCCGACTGGTGGGGTGCAAGGATCGCTGCATGTACGAGCATGCATGCAGGCGGACCTTTGCCATGAAGATAGCATGGGTTTTAAATGCTTAAGCCCCAGGTCTCAAAGTATCCGTGTGTGTGCGCGTGTGCGTGTGTGTGTGTGTGTGTGTGTGTGTGTGTGTGTGTGTGTGTGTGTGTGTGTGTGTGTGTGTGTGTGTGTGTGTGTGTGTGTGTTGATTGGTATCGACATATGCGGGTTTAAGAATGTGGAATGGAGTCCTCCCAGGGTGAGCTCAAAGCGTGTGTTGTTGATTGGTATCGACATATGAGGGTTTAAGAATGTGGAATGGAGTCCTCCCAGGGTGGGCTCAAAGTATCCACCTTCATTTTGGTAAGGGGTCACAATTAATAGATCATGCTGTGAAGTTTTCTGTTCTCAAAGTTTTGTGTGAAGGGCTCTGTTCGGGATCGTCGCTGAGCCCCGGATATCTTCAAACTGTAGTTAATTTGTAATTAGAAATTATATACATATATATATATATATATATATATATATATATATATATATATATATATACATATATATATATATATATATATATATATATATATATATATATATTGTTACGGCTGTGGAAATTCGAAAACCACCATCCAGGTCCCGTAGGTGAGGTATCTCAAGTACATGTGTAGTTAGCCCCAAACCCGTTGTTTAGAGGGATTTAATGTGATTCATTCGGGCTGCGACACTTTGAGTCAGTAGTTTTTCTTTTTCTATCTTTTATTTCAAACAAAAACCAACAAGGACGCTCGGTGGGCTTTTCCCGCCTGTTTTTCGCGCCATTCTTCTCCGCGCTTGGTGTGAGGGAGGAGAAGCGGGGTGGGGCAGCTGGCGCCCGATTGGTGGATGCGCGGTGTGACGCGGCCAGGAAGGAGGAACGCCCCTCTTCGAGACCTTTCTCGAAGCGCCTCGAAGGGGGGGGGGGGTGGAGCAAAGAACGGGGCGGAGCAACAGGGCGGAGCTCCGGGATATAAATAGTCGGACACGGGCGGAGCGGTTTTGTGGTTGCTCTTGCCCTCTTCCCGTCTTCCGGCTCGCTCGTCCTCTTCTCTTGCTGGTGGCCGCTGGCCTGGTCTGCTGTGGTGCGGTTCCAAGACCCCGCTGGCGGGAAGGAGCGTCCGCCATTCCCCCCTTCCGACCTCGGGCATCCACGTTTCCCCCCCCCTTCTATCCGCGCTGGGATAGCGCCGAAAACTCCGTCCGTGGCGTCGAGCGGCCAACACTTGCCGGCGCGAGGCACGCCGGAGAGGCCTCGCCTACCACGCTGGGGCACGGAGTCGCGGCCAGGCGGGACCACGTCGACGGACGTCGGAGAGGGACTCGACGGCCCAAAAGGGAAGTCACCTTTTTCTTTTCGGGGTTTTTGTATGGATCTTGTGGCGCCGTGTCTTGTAAAGTAAAACTGTATAAGTGTTGCCGTGTGTTCGTGTATTCGGTCGTAGCTCTGCATTGTTGTTTTTGTTTTAAATTGATATATGTGCATTCTGACTGTTTGACTGTATATGTGTGCTCTCCGTGTGTCGTGTAAATAAAGTGCATTATGTTGAATTGTTCCCTGTTTCGCTGCGTCCTTTCCTTCGTTTGAATCTCCATCTTGCTTCACGTAAAGGGTTCGTAGTGGGCTTAATACGCCCGATAATGAATCGGAACCGTCGAGGCCGACGATAACACCGCTCAGTTATCCCGATAGCACGGAACGGACCGCTTAAGCGGTTCGTGTCCGGAGTCGACCTGCGGCGAGGTACGATCGCCTGGTTTACCATCCGAGTGGGTACTTAGGTAGGTCGAGTTTGGCGAACAACCCTATCCTACACAGGTGGCCGATTGGCACGATCGTGGTGAGGTCGAAAGGCCCACCCATGACTGGCTCCGGGCGATAGTTCCCGGAGGGTCACGACAGAATTGTCCGTCCGGTGGGCGAGGCGGCCGCCATTCGAGTCGAGCGGCCGATCGCACGCCGGCGGGCGCGAATTCGCAACAATATTTATTTATATAATTACACATTATAGAGATGTGTGAGTAGTTCATTAAAAAAAAATATATATATATATATATATTATTGAAATACTAAGACAGCCAGCAAATCTTAGGACATAAATGAGCCAGCACACAAAAGGGACAGCATACAATAAAATGGATTTTCACCTCTTCCCCTGTGATCTGTAAAGCAGATAAGCTCATCCCCCTTGGTGTCATCAGTCATGACCACAACAATGCTCCACAACTTGCTATCAGTCACATTGTTGCAGTGTGCCACAACTCAACCTGAATTGTAAACATCATTCAACACAGTCTGCCAGAAAAAACCTTGGAAATATAATTAAACAAAATAACTCTCATTTGCAATAGCAGGCTATTTTAGAGAACTTTGTTTGGAAAGTATGACCACAGAAAAAGTGATGGATAAAATTAACACAGCGTTGATTGAAGAATGTTGACCATCATGGGAAGCGAGAAGAAACCAAGATTTCTGGCGTTAACCCTTTGTCAGAGTAAAATATGGCTGCTTCTTTGCTCTGACGAAGGATTAATGCCTGAAATGGCAGTTAGAATAACTAAAGGTAGTGGACAAAAAATGGAAACACCAATGTAATGTCACTTAATAAGGCGTTGGGCCACCACATGCAGCTAGTATGTGCCGTGGCATAGTCCACCATTGTCTGGAATTCTGTCAGAGGGATACAGCGCCATTCTTCCACAAGAAAATCAATCAACTCACACCTGTGTGACGGAGGTGGAAAATGCTGTCTCAGGTGTTGTTCTGGAATATCCCATAAATGCTCAATTGGGTTCAGATCTGGTGACTAAGATAGCCATGACATATGGATAACATCAGTGTCATGCTCATCAAACCACTGGGTGACCCACATGTGCTCTGTGGATGGGGGCATTGAGAGTTTATGGCCTCAGCCTTTTTTATTAGAAAAAAAAATTCTTCACAATACAAAAATAAGGAATCAAACAAAGACACCAAAGAAGAAAAACCAAAAATCAGTAAACAATAATCAGGTCAACGAAATCCAAGAATAAAATCATAACCAATCACTGTCTTACATGGCTTATCCCCATGGCAACTGTCACCCCCAGAGGGGGGACAAAGATGAGGGGTGGGGAGCTTATCCTGGGGGAGCGAGAGTGGGAACGTGAGGGAGGGTCTCTTCTCGCAGCCATGCTAGCCATATTTATAGGCAGCCAGGCTTGTGCAACATTTTTATACATGATCCTAAGCATGCTGGGCTATGTGTGGAAGTCATTGCTTGGGCTCCCTCGTTTACCCAGGTGTCTCCATTTTTTGTTGACTACCTGTAAATTCATTCTATTGATTTCGTCCATTATTCCACCTGTCCACCAATGCAGAACTACACTATCACATTCACGAGCAAGACGAGTTCATTAAAAACAAAAAAGTAGCTCAAGAGCTGATTTCTAAAAAGAAATGACTGTCACATTCAGGCATGGTTTTAAAGACTCATTTTAAAAGTTTTGGCAAAGTTTTGTAGTTCATCAAAGACCCAATGTAATGAAATTGCTGACATTTTGGGTTTATTTCGACAATACCAAACAAGGAAGAACCAACCATCAGCAAAGCGAGACAACATTTGCATGTATTAAAGCCAACATCTTTCATTTCAAGCACACAAATCGAAACCAAAAGAAATTTGGCCAATCTGTAAGGGAAATGGCAAGTGGTTGTGGATGCGAATCAATAGCTGTTTATACAAAAACAATGTATTTAACTGGCAGGAAAGTTGTTCCTTTCAAAGTCTAAATTGCTGCAACAAACGTCATGCCAAAGGCAGCAATGGATAATATAAAATATCTATGTGCTTTAAAGTATTGCTGACCACTTTAAACAAGTCACAACCACAAATCATAAATGTTAATTTTGCACCAAACTCACTATTAGGATAAATAACGAAAATGGCTTGCAACACTGAGGGTGCATAAAGCTCACAATTTTCCTTGTTTTGTAAGTACAAGTTTCACTTCTCAACATTTACAATTGTTTGAACCTCCCCAAGTGGTTTGTTGAAGACTGTACGAGGCCCTTCCGGTAACAAAACTGTATCTTTCATTGAATTTTGTTTCAAAGACGATGGCACGGTACAAATTCACACTTTGCACTCAATTGGCAGTTTCGCCAAAGCAGTTTCAGGCTGATGAGTTTCTTGAATCGTCACCAAACCCCGTTTGTTGCATCTCTGCACTGTTTGAATGGAAGTCATTGGATGTACAAGGTTTCATCGCTTGGAAGCACACATTCTACATCACATGCTCATGGATGTTAACGCAAGAGCTCACAGCACAAGTATTCTGAAAGAGTAGAGATGTACTTCGCCACGTTTTGTCCGTTCTGTCAGTATTATATCGTTCTCAATTGAAGAATAAGTTTGCATGGCTTTGCTTCACTGATGCATCATCTAACATATTCGCTTCACTGTTGCTCACCTTCTCCTTTGTCGCAAGCAGTCACATAGGTTTTAAGAGGTCCAATCGTTTTGCACCTTCTAAGCATAAATTAATGATAGCACAATAATCCATAGCACAACATCAGCTGTTGCAGTCAAATAAACTATGTTATAAATATGGACGAACATATCTGTACATGTACAAGAACAACTGATCAGTACCTGACTGCAGATTCAAGCAAAAGCATGGTTGTTGTTAAATTGTTTTATTTACCCTTAAAGACTGCCAAAAAGTGTCGAAATGAATGTTAAATTTGCAGATTGCAAATCTCACGATGAAAGTGACACTCATAAAGTACATTTCTATATTTACAGAATTTTTTTATGGCCCAACAAGCACAGTTTCCTTTCTTCCTTACAACTAGTTTGGTATTCCATCACAAACAGGTGTCACTGTTAAACATACTTAATTTCCTCTTTGTGTCAAACTGTTTAAAATTATCACCATCCCTTACTAATTATTACCAGAATACAAAACCCAAAAGTTTCATTTCACCCTTGTTTTTGTTTTTAATCTCTAATAATCACAAGTTCCCACACCCACGAGTGCTATCTGCAGTAAATGAGCCATAAAGTACTTAATCATACATACTTGGGTCATGGTTATTACGTTGATTACGTTGCAGTAAACCCAACAGCAACCTTTCCTGCCTGCAGGACAGCCGCATGCAGGCCATACTGTAGCCCCAAAGTTCCCAGGCCACGATAGAACCCCCATCGACCTTCTTCTCGCAGTGCAGTACGAATGCAGTCACCGGCACCTTCATAACATGTGTTCACAGGCAACAGAGGCTGTCCCCCGGGCTCGGTGCAATCTACAATGGAACGGGTGCCCTGGATATGAAGGCGTGTCACCACCATCTCAAGTGGCAGCAATGCGGCATCTGCGACGAGGTTGGAGACTAGGCCTGCTGCCAACTCAGAGATATGTAGATCAATTGATTGGGCCTCATTAAATGGCATCACTGCATGGCGTGGAGCAAGTATTGAACAGGCAAGACGGCGGACTAGCTTTGCAAGCAAATAATGCAAGAGACATAACGTAAGAGTTGGCAATGCGAGGAGATGCAGTGGAAGGAGGCGTTTGCTATGCGGAATGCCTAGGCCTAAGGCACGGCAACAACCCTCACGTATGCATTCGAGAATGCTCGGCGAGTCCCGTATCATCTCACTCTGCAAAATAAAAAATAAAAAAAGTCATTATTGTAAAATGGAGAAAAATGCGAGGATAAAATACATAAGGGACACAAAAGATGGAAACAAAGCATTGACAGTGTGTGACATAATTTGAAGTACTGTCGAACCCCGATGCTTGTGGAGCATACGTTCCGAGAAAATCCCACAAATGTAGAATCCACGAATAGCAGGGCATTGTTTCAATGAAAAAAGGGGGGATAGGTTCTCAGTGGTTAGTGATCCGCAAAAACTACTACAAATGGCAAAGCCGCAAATGTTGACACCGCAAATTGGTTCAATGAGAAAAAGGGGGATAGGATCCGGGAAGTTCCTGATGAATGATAATTGCAGCGAATGGCGAAGCTGCGAATGTCACGCATTGTTTCAATGGAAAAAGGGGGATAGATTACTGGTGGTTCCTTGTTCTTCAAGAGAGCTTTTTAAAATTTTAAAACATTTGACTGCAAATGCACATTAGTTTCATTTTTTACAATGCTTACAAAAAAAGAAAAGACAACACCAGGTACCATTTCTAATGCTTATTGGAGGAATGCGATTGACATTTTTATTAAAAGTGATTAACCAACCGTACCGTAAAGTAAAAAAAAAACAGGATCCTGATGAGTTGCTCACAGAAGGGGATGCAGGATAGGCAGGATCATGGGAGCCATGTTTGATCAATGAGCAAATGAATGGAACGAGAAGCAAAACACTGGTCAAGGCAGTGGGACGAGGAGAATGATTGAGACTCAGGACACGCTGCAGGAATTGTGGGTAGCTGTGGGAGGGGTGAGTAATCTGCCCATTGTTTGTGGGGGATGTTGGTGGATGAAACGTTTTACCAAATGTACTCAGCTGGGGTCTGGGTGTAGATGTGGTAAAGCAATTTAATTGTGTAACTCTAGCGGGAGTGGATTGGCGAGGGGGAGGGAAACATCTTCAGCAGCTCATAATAGATTCCGTGAAGCGTCTTTACAGCGGAATGGTGGAATAAGCAGCACAGCTCGGTTACAACGTGCCTGGTGGAAGATATGTTTTAGAATTGTTTTCTGTGCGTCTTGTGGAAATTTATTTTTCCGAACATGAATACACAAAGCACAGGGTCATGAATGTCGATCATGGTTCGCACAGCCATGGAAGACAAAATTTGCAGTTCTCCAGGACAAAAAGGCTGTTTTCCAAGACTTTCAATAAAAATGTTTTATGTAACAAGTGGCATTCAAATAAGCCACAAGAAAACGAATGAAACCTTTGTTTTCTGTTATTCTATTGAATATTTCAGTAAAACATATATGCCTACAGAAAAAAAATACACTCGGTTAGCATGTTATGCCACAAACACCATTCCACGTTGTACCTTTTACAGCATTAACCATCTGTTTCTGTCACAGCTCTTGGACTTGAAGAAGATTTTACAAACAAATGACCGATATACATATGTGCCTATAGAAAGTCCACACCCGCTTTCAGAATTTTTCACCTTTTGTTGCCTTTTCGCCTAGAATTAAATTGTATTAAATCAGATTTTTTTTCCATCTTTAGTTATTGTTTTATTTACCCTTAATATGTGTCCCTCTGTTATCATCTGGAGAAGCACATTGTAACCCACAACTTCCAAGTGAAAAACAAATCATACAAATTTCGGAAAATTCATTAAAAATACAAAACTAGAATATCTTAGTTGGATAAGTGTACCCCCCCCCCCCGAGTTAATACTTGGTGGAAGCACCTTTGACAGCAATTAACAGCTGCGAGTCTGTTGGGATAGGTCTCTACCAACTTTGCACACCTTGATTGGGCAATATTTGCCCATTCTGCTGTACAAAACTGTTCAAGCTCAGTATAGTTGTGTGGGGAGCGTTGATGGATAGCAATCTTCATGTCATGCCCCAGATTTTCAATTGGATTTTGGTCAGGACTCTGACACGGCCAGTCAAGGACAACAAGATTTTTGTTTTTTTGCCACTCCAGTGTAGCAATGGCTGTGTGCTTCAAGTTGTCGTCATGCTGAAAGGTGAACTTTCGTCCCAATTTCAGCTTTCTTGCAGAGAGCAGCAGGTTTTCCTCTCAGATTTTTCTGCATTTTGCTCCATCCATTTTCCCTTCCAGCCTGAAAAGTGGCCCAGTCCCTGCTGATAAACATCTCTATAACATGATGCTGCCACCACCAAGCTTCACAGAAGGGATGGTGTTCTTTGGATGATGTGTGGTGTTGGTTTTGCGCCAAATGTAACGCTTTGCACCAAGGCCAAATACTTCCATCTTGGTTTCATCAGACCACAAAGCTTTTTGCCACATGTCTTCAGAATCTCCAGTGCTTTTTTGCATACCTCAAATGGGACTCAAGGTGGGCCTTTTTTGAGTAATGGCTTCCTTCTTGCCACCCGATCATACAGGCCAGACTTATGGAGAGCTTGGGATAGTTGTCACATGCGCACATCGACCACTCTTTGCTATAAAGGAATGTAGCTCTTTCAAAGTTGCCATTGACCTCTTGGTAGCCTCTCTGATTACCCCTTGCTTGGTCATCCAGTTTGGAGGGACAGCCTGATCTCGGCAGGGTCTTGGTGGTACCATACAACTTCCACTTCTTCATAATTGTCTTGATTGTGCTCCTAAAGATAGTCAAGGCCTTTGAAATATTTGTATACCCATCCCCTGATCTGTGCCATTCCACAACTTCATCCCGGAGTCAGGTCAGATCAGATCTGTGACTTGCCACAGGTATCACGTAAACCTGTACTGACCTGTTCCATGGTCGGGTTGTCGGCAACTAAACCGTCTCCCCCACCAGTTTTTCTGGCAAGGAGTGTGTCTGATATGGACACCCAGCAGGATGAAGAACAAAATCTGTCAAAGGGCAGAGGAGCTCCTTGTGAGCCAACGGCCATCCATATCTAGGGCCCAAATGTGTCTGCGTAGTATCCCTAACTGAAGGTTCATCTGTGAAAAAATTTAAAAGAAGCTAATTTCAACTGATTTGGGTAGGTATGGGTATGGACAACTACCAAAAAAAAGTAAGGAGGGATAGGGGTTGGGGAAACTTTTTTATTAGAGGTCAAAGGATATTGACCTCTGCCTAAATCATGTAAAATTGTATTTCAGCAACAAAATATGGTATATAGATGATCTTGGTGTCAAAATGCACAGAATTACGAAAGAAGATGACATAGAATAATTACTGACCTCCGAAAATGAGGTCAAAGGTCAAAAATAGACGTCTTATCACTAAAATATCATATCAAATATCATATTGGTAACAGTAACAGAATTATACCAAGATACAAACTAAATATTAAATGGATTCTTCACCACCAAAATACAAGGTTTATGGTGAAAATAAGCAGGGGGGGGGGGGAATTCATTAGTGTTAAATAGTTTGTGTATGTAAAGTATATGTGAATTTATAATCAACAATTTGCAGAATACTACTCACAACTTAGAACTGACAGTATCTATCGGCAACAACAAATTAATAATACTCAATCTGTTTCCTCTTCATCGCTACCAATTTCTTCTTCTGCATCTATGCTATCTGTTCCATTGTCGCAATGCCCACAGCACACTCCACATGTAGATACACACAACATGTGAGCTTTCATGCAGCTGCATCTCATTGTTTGACATTTCCTCTCCCCTTCCTTGCAGTTGCAACAAATTACTTTCAGAAGGTTGTCTGGCGCGATACCAACAGATAGCATTTTTGATCTGAGTTTTCTGTTGGAATCTAACTCCCATCCTCTTCCTTTGGGATCAAGAATAGAGGTGTCAAGATGCTTCCATACCACAACTTGAAGATGGACACGAAGGGAATGTTGAGCTGTTGCATCTTCCGTTGGTGGTAGGCGGTCAGGATAGATTTTGCCCTTGGCTGCTTGCTTCTTGAACTTCATGTAGCGAGACTTTTCTAGGGGAGTATCCCCACAGCCATATGTGATCTGCATGGCTTTTAATCCAGCTGTTCGAATTATGGTGTCGGTTGAAGTGGGACTTGTGAATGCAGTAATGACACTGGCAGGAAATCTGCATTTGTAGAGAGCACATTTGGTATGTCCATGAATGCATGAAACAGTGTCGTTTCCAGACCAGCCATACTTGAAGAGGAACTCTTCTTTGTCTCCGATGTGTATGCTAGAGATGTCGTAAAGACCACCAAAATCTGCTTGTAAATACAAATTAGTACAGTGGATAGGCCTATGATAGCAGAGCAATATCAAAATATCAGTGTCCTGGGCGATAACAACAACTGGGGATTTAACACTTGCGACCAAGTCCATTGCAGACCTAACAATCAGTGTGTCACCATCATCTTTTGCTTGGCGTGCAGTGATATTGTGGCTTGCCATCTCTGCAGATATAATCATGAATAAGGCTCCTTTGTTCTTCTCATTTGCCAGGAAAACCTCTCTGTCACATGATAGAGTCAATTCCGGTGTGACCCTCATGTCTGGAGAAACCTTCTTCCCAGCCATCCGCCGCATATGTTCATGGTCTTTCGTTGATGATTCCTCCCCGTAGCCATCAAACACTACAGTAGCATCCTTGAATTTGTTGTCAACATATCTGACATATGTATCAACTATAGTCTTGATGGTTGCACTGCTGGACCACTTTACCTGATGAAGTAGCCACCCTCCATCAACAACATGCATCTTGCTGTTTATGTCCACGTCAAGTTTTGTAGCTGTTTCTTTGAGCATCTTGCCAAATTCATGCTTTTTGGGTTTTCTCATCATGCGATCCATTGTGAAGAGAGATGTTGGGAGCGGGGTCAGCTCCAATTTGAACATGTGTTCGATCCCTTCATCTCTCTCTGCCATGAAAATCAGTCTATTGAAAAGAAGGGTCTTTTCGATGTAGATCTTCTTGTCGCCTACCTTTACTTTCTTCTGAAGTTCAGCCAGATTTTTGCATTTCTTTGCTGTCTTCATGCTCTTAAGAGGTGACTCATTATCAAGATCCTTTTGCATGAAAAGGGTTCGGCATCTACGATGGACTGTCATAGGAGTGTTGCTACTCCATTTTTGTTCCAATCGCTCCAATAATGAAGAGTTGTTGACAAGTCTACACTGCTCTATTACATTCTCATATCCCTTTCTGTACAACCAATGATACTCCATCTCTTCTGGATCTGATTTTGACAAATTTCCCTGACAATATCTGCTGCTCTTCCTTCGCTCCAATCGGTTCTTCTGACCATGTCCTTGTCAAAGTGGACATCTCTCTGGCTGTTATCAGAGAACCACCTCACCGCCGTCGAGTCTGGCATTTCACTCAAGCCGACTGGCAGGGTCTCCGAGCAGCCATCAAACTTACAGACTGGTCTCCCATCACTACTTTCTCAAACATCAACTCATCCTGGGAATTCTTTTAAAGAAACTTGCTCTCCCTCATGCACAGATTTATCCCCTCTCGTGTTCAGTTGTCCTACCCTTCCTCCCGCCCTTGGTTTACTGAAGCTTGTGGCGAGGCAGTTGTCCTGAAACAACTTGCCTTTGCCTCATGGAAAGCAAACGCAACTGAGGGCAATCTCAGTTCCTTCCACAAAGCTCGGAACAAGTGTGTATCTACCCTCAGGAGAGCCAGAAAACAACATCTTTCTCATTTCAAGTCGGAACTCTCAAACCTCTCTCCCTCCTCAAAATCCTGGTGGCGTTTAATCAAATCTGTTTCTGGTATATGTTCCCCCTCCATTCCCTCCCTTACCTCAAATGGCCGCACTGCTGATACCACACGTGATAAAGCTGAATGTCTAAACTCGGTGTTTGCAGCTAAATCTTGTGTCCTAAACCCATCACTTTCTCTACCCACCTTACCCAGTCGCACCCAACTGTCCCTGGACTCTGTATCCTTTTCTCCTGACAAGGTGGAGAGCTTGCTTTCAAACCTCGAGTCAGATTCTGCAACCGGTCCAGACGGCATCAGCCCACGTGTCCTCAAAGCCTGCTCTTCTGCTCTTGCTCACCCTCTCTCTGTTCTATTCACCCTCTCATTTGCCCAAGGTCATCTGTCATCTGCCATCTGCTTGGAAATCTGCTAACATCACTGCCCTGCATAAAAAGGTGCAAAAACAGATCCCTGTAACTACAGACCAATCAGCCTTCTCCCAATCATCAGCAAGGTTATGGAATCCATCATCGCTTCAGACATCAAATCCTTCCTCTTCTCCAATGGCTTGATTTCCAATCATCAATTTGGTTTCAGACAAGGTCACTCTACCCTGGATATGCTGCTTCTGCTCTCCCATCAATGGATGGAGATCCTCAATGCCAGACAGGAAATCCGAGCCGTATCCCTGGACATATCATGTGCTTTTGACACAGTCTGGCACCCTGCACTACTCACCAAACTCTCTTCCCATGGTATTCAAGGCCATCTCCACTCATGGTTCGCAGACTTCCTCTCCTGTCGCAGTCAACGTGTGGCCCTAAATGGAGTTCTTTCATCCCCTCTTCCTGTGCAGGCTGGAGTTCCTCAAGGTAGCGTTCTGGGCCCTGTTCTTTTTCTGGTTTTCATCAATGATCTCTCCGACTCTCTGGAAAATCCTCTATATCTCTTTGCCGACGACGCCACCCTCTGCCGTACCATTTGTCATCCCTCAGACCGGCAAGCAGCAGCTTCTTCGCTCACTGCAGATCTGGATAAAATCACAAACTGGTCCAACACATGAAACATGTCTTTCAATCCAGACAAATCTCACACTCTCACTATGTATCTTCGAAAGGACTGTTTAGAAACCCCCCCCCCATCCACTTTCTCAACAATCCTCTGGAAGAAGTCTTTTCTTTCAAGCTTCTGGGTCTCACTGTCTGCCATGACCTTTCCTGGGAAAGTCACATTTCCAACCTCGCCTCAAAAGCCAGTCGCCGACTGGGAATCCTCCGTCGTGCAAAGTCCTTCCTCGGCCCTCTTGAGCTCCTGACCACTTACAAAGCTTTTGTCCGTAGCCTGATGGAGTACTGCTCTCCCCTCTGGGCTGGTGCTCCTGCCTCCCACCTTTCTCGGCTTCACGCTGTCGAAACCAGGGCATTTAAGATCATTGGCATCTCCCGCAATGAAGCTGAGTCTTTGGGCCTCTCACTCAATCACCGCAGGTTGGTCGGTGGTCTTTCTGTCTTCTACAGACTCCTCTCCAGCCTTGCCCCCCCTGCTCTCTCTGCGATTTGTCCCCACCACATTTCCACAGGGCGCTCAAGGTCTGCCAACAACCCCCTTCTGGTAAAACTACCAAAATCACGAATCACTGCTCATCTTCACTCTTTCATTCCTCTTTTTTCCCACCTTTGGAATAAACTTCCTCACTCTATTCTTTCCCATTCTTCCCTCCAGGCCTTCAAAACAGCTGTTCACCACCACCTCTTATCTTCCCCCATCCAAATCCTCGATCTTTTCTACCCCCGATAATCCACCCAAGCCCACTTCCTTCAATTCCCCTGCTTTCCTTCCTGAAAGTCCCTGTAATGTCCATCTTCTCTTCGCCATGTTCCCCGTTCCATCCCCATCCCTCTCCCTTCCACAGTTCACCAAACGTGTCTGTTCCCCACTGTTTTGTCCCTTCCACTCCCGCCCCTCTTGTCTCATGCCCCCTTGCTGTGAGTTGTGTGTTAGCTCTCATACGAGCCTCGACAAGGTATACAAGAAAAGAAAAGAAAAAAAAAAAAGCTCTGTAGCTTTCCTGCTTCTGTAAAGTCCTCACTGCATATTTCACATATATCCATCCTGGTAATTTTGTTATTTTACAGTGTTGTTCCAAAGGCCTCAGGGAACTTTTGGGACATCTCACTGCACTGGGGTAGTCAAGGTACATGTAGGCTAGCTAGGTTTTCTCAGTAATCACTCCTGAAACAAAGACAAAACAAAGACTTCATTCATGCAATTTATAGTGTTTTCGTCGAGGGTCAATGACATTTGATCCCAAGAAAGGTAATTTCCCCCTCCCCCTCTGCTCGTGGAAAAAATAATAACCCCCATATCCACCACGTAAGTTGAAATTAACCTCTTCGGTTTGTTTTTTGCTCATTTTTATATAATATGGTAATTTTCCTGTTATAAATATGACATTTTAGTGATGAAACAGCTTCTTTTACCTTTGACCTCATTTTCAGAGGTCAGGATTTGGTCCCAAGGGTCAATAATTATCTTATGTCATCTTCTTTTGTAATTCTGTGCATTTTGACACAAAGATCATCTATATACGAATATATCATTTTTTGTTGCTGAAATATAATTTTTTGTGATTTAGGCAGGGGTCAATGACCTTCGACCTCTAATAAAGAAGTTTCCCCAACCCCTATCCCCCCTTACTTTTTTTTGGAAGTTTTCCATACCCATACCCACCAAAATCAGTTGAAACTAGCTTCTTTTAAAAATTTTTTCACAGATTGGCTAATATATGGCTAATTCAGGGTTACTAGCGGGTGTCTTCCTGCAGTTGGGTTACTTCTTATTAGGAGGTTGGTGGCAGGATTTGCACTCCAGCCACCATAAAACCCTTCATTCTGTGAAACATTCTAGAAGCATAAAAAATCTGAAAACCCACTCCGTGGGAGTACCTCCTGTGCAGCTTCTTTTCGCAGGGCAGCTCACCGAATGACGGGATTGGGGCAAAGCATTCGGGACTCCAAATGTTTGATGATAGGAGGGAAACCACGGGGTAACATTCCCAGGTCAGATTGTGGGAAAGTGTGTCAAGATGGTGCTGAGGTGTCGTCCACCAGACGGCGGTCTCCCTGGGTTAACCTGAGGCGGTCCCTTCGGGTGGGTGCCTGGAATGTCCTATCCCTAAGAGAGGATGATCACCTTTCTCTGTTATCATCTGAGCTCAAGCGTTTGCACATCGGTATTGCAGCACTCTGAGGTTCAGAGAACGGATTGCGGTGACTTCATGGCGGGTGGTTACACCTACTCTTGGTCTGGTTGCTCTGCCCATGGTTACCATGCCCAAGGAGTTGATATAGCTGTGTCCAATAAGCTGACTCCAATGATAATTGAGATAACACCGGTCAACGAGCGTATTATGAGACGAAGGATTCGTCATTCCTTGGGTGTCATTTCCCTGGTCTCTGTGTGTGCTCTGACTGAAGGGAGTGATCAAACCGTGAAGGACGCATTCTATGCCATGCTCGAGTCCGTGGTTGATCAGTGCCCCAGGCGAGATACACTTCCAGTCTTGGGGGATTTCAATGCCTCGACTGGAACTGAGAGGGATGATTATGAGACGTGTGTTGGTCCCCATGGGTCTGGAACAGTGAATCTGAAAAGCACCAAGTTCCTTGACTTTGCAAGAAGTCATGGACTTAGGGTGGCTGGTTCATAGTTTCAGCACCCACAAGCCGATCGCTGGGCTTGGTATTCCAACGCTGGCGATGTGGCAAAGGACATTGACCATGTGATCGCTGAAGGATGATGCAGAACTGCAGGGTCTAGCGGAGTGCTCAGTTCCTCAATAATGGCCACTGGCTTGTTGTTGCAACTCTTAAGTTGCACCTTAAATCCAGGAGAGTTGTACCATCCCAGCCTAAGCTGGATGTTGGCAAGCTCAAGGATGAGAGGGTAGCTGAGGAGTTTGCAAAAAGGCTGAGTGGAGATTTGAGGGGTTTTGGTGCTTTGGAGGATCCTGAAGAGTTGTGGAGCGCCTTCAAGAACACCGTCCTTGATGTTGCCGGAAGATGTCTTGGAACTCACCGGAGGGTGAAAAAGAATTTTGTCTCTCAAGGGGCACTGGATACCATTGACCAGAGTCGCAGGGCCAGGCTGAATGGCAGAGCTGAGCTGTTCAGTGAGCTGAGGCGTAAAACTGCACATGCACTAAGGGTGGACAAGGAGGCCGATGTGCGAGGAATCTGTGAGGGGATAGGGCATCACCTGCAATCAAGCGATTCTCGTCCTGCTTACAGAGGAATTCGCGCATTGCGTTCGTCCAAGCCCGTCCCTTGGTGTACTGCAGTGAGAGCAGAGGGTGGTGGGCTCTTCACAGAGGAGTCTGAAGTGAAGGCCCGCTGGGCCGGGTACTTTGAGCGGTTGTACCAGGCTGATCCACCAGCTGTCGAGTTGGATGTCAGGGGTGTTACAATGCCTGTTGCTTACCCTCCAATCAACTGTGGTCCACCTTTGTTTGTGGAATTACAGGCTGTGGTGAACCGGTTCAAATGGGGTAAAGCTCCAGGGATCTGTGGCATCCATGCTGAACTTCTCAAGGCTGGTGGAAATGCTGCACTCGTGTCGTTGCATGCAGTTCTGTGCTCTGCCTGGAACACAGGCATCATCCCAACTGACTGGAAGAGGGGCCTTGTTGTCCCTCTCCAGAAAAGGAAGGGTGATAGCCAAGACTGCAACAACTACCGAGGGGTGACGCTGTTCTCAGTGCCGGGCAAGGTCTTTGCTCGGATAATTCTGGATAGGGTTCGCCACCATCTGCTTGAGCACCAGCATCCAGAGCAGTCAGACTTTATACCAAAGAAGTCAACGACTGACCGTATCCTTGCCCTTCAGGTCTTCACCGAATGCAGCCGAGAGTTTCGGCAGGGGCTGCTTGCAGCTTATGTTGATCTCTGTAAAGCGTTTTCATTCAGTGAATCGGGATGCCCTCTGGAGGATTCTTGGTCTTCCTGGGGTGCCACCAAAACTGATCGATCTGATGGCTGAACAATACTCTGGTACTGAGAGTGCTGTGAGATGTGGTGGTTCCATCTCAGACTTATTTCCAGTTGTTACTGGAGTTTGTCAGGGGGTGGATACTGGCCCCCACACTTTTCAGCACTTGCATGGACTAGATTCTGGGGAGGATGTCAGAGAAATCAAGCTGTGGTGCATCGTTTGGGAATGTCAAGATCTCTGACCTTGATTTCGCAGATGATGCAGTCATCCTTGCGGAGAGTCTTGATATCCTTTTGGGGGCCATCGAGGACCTGAATGAGGAGTCGGAGCCTCTGGGATTACAGGTTTCCTGGGTCAAAACTAAGATCCAGGCTTTCAATGACATCTTGGATGCTGCTATCCTGTCTGTTCCTGTTTGTGGTGAGGATGTTGAGGTCATGGAGAGATTCACTAGCCTTGGCAGTGATATTCATGTCTCTGCTGGCTCTGAGCCAGAGGTCAACAGACGTCTGGGTTGGGCATGGGGAGTCACGGATTCACTGGATCATGGGGTGTGGCGCTGGCCGGTACCTGTGTGGGAGGACGAAAGTCTGAGTCTTCAGGTCCTTGGTGCTTCCAGTCTTGCTCTATGGATGTGAGACTTGCACTCAACCAGGGATCTGATTCCTTTGGTAACAGGTCTCTTCGGAGAATCCTGGTCGGACTTTGTGTCCAACGAGCGGTTGCTGAGAGAGACTCAAATGAGATTTGTTACCTGCATTGTCCGTGAGCATCAGCTGCGGCTGTATGAACACGTGGCTCGTTTTCCTAACGCTGATCCTGCTCACCAGATTCTCCTAGCGAGAGAGTCTTGTGTGTGGAGGAGACCAATGGGATGACCACATGCCTCGTGGTTGCAGAAGGTTGATCAGCATCTTAAGGAATGGCGATGAGCCAGGCATCTGCCTGGGGGATGGCCATACACTGGCCCCTGGAGTACCGGCGGAAACTGGATGGAGTGACGTGCTGCTCTGGCGCATGCTCCCATACCTGACCTGATCCCGGAAGTATTTTGAAAGCAATTTGGTACTCGTTGTTGAGTCTTTGCTGTGAAATGCACATCCCAGCAGAAGAAACTTACAGGAACAGCTGATTTTACTCTGAAATAATCAGAATCACTACAATTTCACACAGGTGGAGGCCAATTAACTCGGTGTGTGATTTTGAAGGTGATTGGTTACACCTGAGCTAATTTACAATTGCTATTATAAGGGGATGGACACTTATCCAACCGAGATATTCTCGTTTTGTTCTTTTAATTAATTTTCTGAAATTTGTAGAATTTGTTTTTCACTTGGAAGTTGTGGGTTACGATGTATAAATAAGGGTGGAAAAAGTCTGATTTAATGCAATTCAATTCCAGGCGATAAGGCAACAAAAGGTGAAAAATTTGAAAGGGGGTGTAGACTTTATGCGTGGTGGTTAGCGGGGTGGGCTTGGGATCCTCGGATACTGAGTTCAAATCCCACTCATCTGTTGAATTAATACCAGGTGAGATTGACTCTGCCTGTCATCCTTCTGAGGTCGGCTAAAGTTGATAATTGCTGCATGCACTAGCAGCAGAAATTAAGTTTCTTGTCCAGTTGTACATTTTGAACTCCTCCCACAGCATTCATTACCCCAGTATCAACATGGAGATAGGTACAGTACTGGACTGTATCACTGCGTGTCTCAGTTAACATCTGCATCGCAGCAACGCCACTGAATTCACAAGACACCACAGAAGAGGAAGAATACTGACCCGCACAGTGGGAAAAATACCGTGTAAAAAAGCACGAGATGGACGTGTAAAAACAGAACGGTTTACAGAAAATTATATGTGCAAAGTCGAAACCGTATAAAGTCCGTAAACCAAACCAGCATAAAACAAGGGGTTTACGACGTAAAACAATGTTTGGATTCAATTTGGGAAAATGGAAAAAAAAATACAACTGAAGTATAAATACCTGTGTTGAAGCCAAATAATTCCATAATACGAGTGGTAGACCAGTCATTTGCAAATATATGAGACCACGCTCTGGTGCTTGGTGGCTCTCTCACACGACTCCGAAGTGCGCTTTCCCCCATATTCCCGATATCGAATGTATTCTCACAGGGCTTGCACCTGGCCTTGTGAACAGACTACCTCAAGAGCCAATCGTGGTCGTCGACATGCTTCAGCCAGAAGGAATTAAAATGGTAAAGCTTTGACATTCTTCAAATCCCCTTTTCCTTTCCCTTAACAATCAGCAGTGTGCAAATGAAGTAGATTCTTCCTGCTGAATCTGGAGTTTCTGTAAGCACCTCGATAACGTATGCACGACTCGGCATCACGTCGTAAAACTACTTAGTCATATGATCTCCACACTCCCTGGCCACCCTTCAAGTTCTTGTCACTTTATACGCTATCTCCCCACCTGCTGCTGGGTGCTGTGTATTGGAGACCTGTTTATGGTGGAGCATTTTCGATCTCTGGTAGCAGTATCGTTTGAAAGACCTCACCTGGAACCCTTCATTGCATGATGAGTTAAAAGACTTCACCTGGCCATTTTTATGAGTTCATTTTTTTTCCCCGTACACAGAAACTGAAAAGCGGGGTGAAGCAAATGGTTCATGTCCGTCCATCCATCTTCTTAGTTTCTGATCAAGGAACAACCTATTCAAATTGAATGTTATATTTTGAACACAAATCAGAACATGAATTGGAAGACAAGTCTTTCGTTTGACCATACTTTAGCTTTTAATTGATCCCAAAATCACATGTGCAGAGACGAGTGAGATAATATATATATATATATATATATATATATATATATATATATATTACTCTGCCTGCCTGGAAGTAAAACAAAATTGAAAATCATTCCAAACAGGAAACGTAATGTTTTTCAGGATGTCATAAAGGACACAAACAACAGGCACAAATAACTAATGTAATGTGTTCGATCGGGCGATGTAATAGACACTGCGGAAAATAGCAGTAAAACCTAGAATTAATAATAATTAATTTATACGAATTTTACAATCTTTATTTTATTCAAATTGAATTATACACCTAAACACAGTAGAATACAAATCATCTATCATAATACTTCCAGGAACCTCCAGTTTTGCAGTACATGTATTTCGATTTAATTAAAGGCTCAATGGGGTGGTGCATAAGGGTGGTGTTCCTGACTGCTTCTGGACTATTTCAATCACAAAACTTCCGTAATGTTTTTTTAAACCATCATTTAAACCACTATTTTATTAAAATTGAAGTACTGTATATACCTGAACACTGCGAGGGGTATCGTGTTCTCTGAACTCCCGTATTCCCGTATTGAGCGTTTTCGTTTTCAGATCGAGTGTGCTTTATTTATTTATCTGTCCATTTTTGTCCAGGGATTCTCCATTTTCTCCAAAAATAAAATGTTATTCCGGAAGAACACTTTTCGTGTGGTGACCCACGTTGCAGATTTTGCATGTGAGAAACCATTTTGGCATGGCTTTAAATGGTACATTCCTGGGTGGTTGGGGGTGAGGGGGGGGCTAAAATTGTCAACATTCTCTTCAAAAAAAAATTGGCAACGTTCTATGTACAGTTTAAGAAACCGGCGGAATTAACAATTCCGACCAGGGAGCTGCAATTTTGCAGTTTCAAAGACTTTGATAAGTTTTTTAGGACTTACAAAGTCCTGGGAAATGCTTTATCATTTTTCCAAGAATTTCAAGAGTGTTAAGGACTGTGCGAACCATGTTTATTGTGCGATTACAGCAGTGATTCAATAAGTTATTAGGGTGCCACAAGTTAAGCAAGTCAACAGCAGGTAACATCTACCTACCTGAACTGTATCCACCAAGCTCGTGGAATAAAAGGGCATCGTGAGCAGACAGGTTATTCTGCAAAGGATGAGAAAAACAATAAATAAAAGCCAAAACAGACTATTAATAACAAATCTGTGAGAGTTCAAATTGTCGATGGAGGCTCGCATGGATTGAAGTGATGCCCACTCAAACACAAATGATTTTGACCAAAAAAAAACATAGTAAAAGGCTAAACGCACATGTCACAATATGCAGTGTTGCAGCACACAGACAAAATAGAGCCCCTTCAGAGGTTTCACACTCCACATGCTACATTATCCCCAACAACTCTGACACACACACATCTCTGACTCACTCCCACCCTATATCAACCTTCAACCCAATCCCATATTCCTCTTTTGCTGTGATGAAGGGTTTATGCCCAAAACGTGAGCTTCTCCGAGCATACTTTGATTAGCACCTTGTAAATTCCGTCCACTGTTAGGGATATGCTCCAATTGGCTGAGCAGAGAATTCCTACATCATAGCAATTTGGATTTCATCAAATAGCAAATCCAAATGCCAGACCCTTTTGAAAAAGAGATTTCCAATGTACATGAGTACAAACAGGGTGAACGAAAATCCCACAATGAAAGTAGATGGGAAGACCCATAGGAGCTTACAATCCAGCTGGAACACTTACATTCGTAACATGCATTTCATTTATGATGCAGGATGTCACAGAAGACTTGAAGAACATACAATTGTGCTTTCAGATACCAAAGTCTACCTTGCATTATTATCAATAAACTTAAGTGTGCCCATTGCCTGAAAATGCAGGCAAAGTGAAACAATGGTTCCTCAAGATCTGAAACATACCCCTTGAGAAGCATGTGAGCTCCCACCATTCTGGTGTTCCACACCATGGGGAAATCCCTACAAAGCAAAGTAGTTTCAAAAATCAAAGCTGCACAATTTTAACACCAGTAACACAAGCTTCTTGGAAAATAAATAAATAAATAGATTGAAAAAAAATTTAAAATCAACCTCCACAGCCTCATACAAGTTTTTAGAAAGTACATATACATCAAGGATGTCTCAATAAAATGTATACACACTTTTAATATCACAGGAAAAATTAATGAACACAGAGAGAGGGACGATGTTTAGTGTTAATGATACTGAAGATGGCATAAGCATGTGATGGAATGAATGCACATCATCAATCAGCTGCTACCCACAAGGCAGTGCAGAACGACAAGAGAGTATTGTTTTTGATAATTAAAGTCTGTATATGTTTTATTGAGACACAATGAATATATGAATAATTTGGGATATTTTCACTTTGTTGGTGCTATTCCCCATTCAACATTTGTGGGAAGTTAAAAGTGTGCAATATAGGTTAATAACTCAAATTTCGAAGAAAATATAAATACATATATATATATATATATATATATATATATATATATATATATATATATATATATATATATATATATATATATATGCACACAAGCAGATAATGAGGTTCCACTGGGATGCTGTGAGCAAATTTGTTCCCAATATTGTGGAATATTTCAGGAGTTTACTCAAAAATCCTTTGAAAGCGTAACGGCAGGGACCTGTGGAAATGCCACGTAATGCAATATGTGACTTCAAGTCCTCAAAACAACACACACACACACACACACACACACACACACACACACACACACACACACACACACACACACACACACACACACACACACACACACACACACACACACGTCCTCACTCTGCCCCCACTCCCCCTTTTCTAAGTCCTAACTCCTCTCCTCCCCACCAACACCAAAGCGTCAACCCCCCTTTCCCAACTCTGTCCCTCACCCACCCCTTGCTCCCTGCTTCCAACTCTGTCCTCCACTCCAACTTTCCTATTCCCATCCTCAACCCATGCTCCTGCCTCTCCCAACTCCAATTGTGCATAATAGTCACTAACTGTTAAGCTACAAGGGTTTCTCGGTGAAGTAAAATCGATGGAAAGGTAATTATAGAATGACAGAATTGAGTGAATCGTTTGTGGTTGTATTCTTTTTTTACATCCAATAGGTGTGTGAACCAATGACTCTGAGCCTATACACCACCAATGTGCATAACAGAAATGCACACAACTCGAAATTACGTGAATATCGATATTTGTAAACCTACGTATGCACTGTCCAGACCCAAGAGCTCTTAAATTAGGTACTATCATTCAACATTATACATACTGTGGTTTCGACATTTACCTCATTCAGGTACAATCATGCAATTTGCACTTATGTAGGTACATAGAATATATATACACAATATTTCATAAGAGCAACAATGGTACATACTTCGGCAAGGCTGTATATTCTCCCAAAATGCCTTCCACCCCCAGTGTAAGGCCCTGGTGAATGAAAGTACTCCCGATTCCCTTCCACAACACTTTTGGGGTCTAGTGAAACAAAAGAAATACCAATAATTAACCACAATCAAGCATTGTGTGGAACTTAAGACATAACAATAGCCCTCAAGTATGCAGTTGGGAATGCTAGGTGAGTTTCATATCATCTCGCTCTGGAAAAAATAAAAGGAAAGATGAGGTCATTATTTTAAAAGGGAGAAAAGGGCAACAATAAAAAAATTAATGGGAAACAAAATGTGGGGATGATAAATTGGCAGTGTGCGACATCATTTGAAGTACATATTTATGTGTTCCTTCAAATAATTAGGGTAATACTAAAGTTATAAGACAAACTGGATCCCTGGTGATCAACAAAATATGCTCCTTGCAGAATTTTTATTTGTGAAGTGTAGATATGCCAGTGAGAGAAAAAAAAAATAGAATAAAAAAGAAAATATATACATACAAATAAACACACCAATCCCATCACCTGTCCCTTGGGAGGATTTTGGAAAACATTGGTTCTGTTCAGATTGCTGAACCCATCTCCAACACCCACTTTCCAGTGCCCTGCTACATCCTTTATCAGAATTTCCACTCAAAATCTGGTGTATTTTCTCCACTTCAATATCTCTGCTACCTACCTGCCTTCCCCATTTTGAGCTTTTCAACTATGATTTTCAACTTCTCTGGCTCAAAGTCTCCTTCTTCAATGTCAATAAATTAATCTGCTGTCTCTACCAACTGAAAATCACAGGTTTCAATATCCACAACTATCCCTGGATTTTTCACTCTATACGCACCGACGAGGCTGGGACTGAAGCCAAAAGCTTCGCTATCCTCGATGACCTCTACCAACTAATCTCTGAACCCTCCCGCATTCCTGACTGCTCCGCTAATAGCTCCAACACTGGAGCTTTTTCTCACTTCCAAACCTTATCTTTTAGCCTGGTGTTGGCAATGGTTGGGTTATGGGCTTCGGATCTTAGGGTCCTGAGTTTGAGCCCTGTTAGCGTAGCCACTGAATTAATACCAGGTGGGGTTGACTCTGACTGTCATCCTTCCGAGGTCAGCGAAATGAGTACCAACAAACTGGTAATGGGGCATTGCATCAACAGTGCCCACATATTCGGAAGCAGTGGCGATGCACCGTTGTTCATAGCCAGTTGAAAGCATGAAATCATGCCACCATAAGAAATGGAAGTATATTAAAAATAAAAAAACCATCTTTATACGAATATCGTTGCTGCTGCACTTCTTGGATCCTCTCACCAGTGCTTCATGACCACTTACCATCCCTTCCAGCAGTATCAGTATTCCTTTGGCATTATGACTCTGCCAATAGAGATTACCTCCAATTTTTTGCAGACTACCCCTGGCCCTGGCAAGACTCTTGTTTATCTGTGCTGATCTTTCCACTGTATCAGCCCAAATCGCTGAAATCGTCATTCTAGGTCTGTCTCTTCACATACCCCACTCATCCAAATGTGGAAAAGCCTCATCCAAGTGGTTTCCCCATCATTGTGCTTTCTCTGTCTCCTTGAAAAACCACCTCTTCAAAGCCTAGAAGGCTTCGCCCAAGATCCGAGTCGTAGTGCTTATGTAGCTGCCAACAACTGCAAGTACAACATCTCTGTAGCCAAAGCCACCTTTATCCAGCAGACCTCAGACAAGCTCTCCACTCTCCCTTGCAGCAGTTGTATGCCTTCTGGTCCTTGGCTAAGCACATCTCCACCAACTTATGAGAGTGATATTTTCCTCCTCTCAACAACTCTTATGGCCCCATCTCCAGAAATCCTAAATCCAAATCAAATACCTTTACCTCTCAATTTGCAACCAACTCCACTCTGGATGATTCCAATAGAACTGCTTTTCCTCAACAAACTCCGTTATGCCTGTCATTAAATTTTCCACTCGCAAGGATCGCCAGACCCTGCTCTCCCTTGTCACCAAAGCCAATGGTCCAGATGGAATTCTGCTGTCGTCTTCAAATGCTGCACTCTCGAACTTGCTTTCTAACCTCCTACTGTGCCATAATTTACCCAGCCTCCTGGAAGTATGTCCATGTCTGCCCTGTTCCAAATACAGGCAGCATGCTGATCCTTCCAATCGCCTTGACCTCCAATATCTCCAAAGTCATGGAGTCTCTCATAAATAAACTAGAACGGCACTCGGTAGAGCTTCTAGTGAGCATTACTTTTGTGGCTTGATTGGAAGTCCATATTGTAGCAATGTCTATTCTAGCACTCGGGAGAGCGCATTCCTCAGCCAGCTTGAACAGTTTACGTCTTGTATCCTACCAATACACCGGATCTGGATCCGGACCTGAACCAAAAATCTAATCAACTTGTTCTTGTCGCCTACCCATATCATCCACCTAGTTTTGTCAACTCGTACACAACTTTTTCGAAATATCATGCTATACTATGTATCAGTTTTAGCCCCATTTCTTAATTGTGAAGTATCACTGATAAACTTCTTGTGTCTGGATTCAGATCTTCACCAAAATTGAATAAATTCTTCCTTGTCACACCCAACCTGTCCACCAAATTCAGTCTGAATCCATTCACAACTTTTTGAGATATCCTGTTCAGACAACAGACAAACAGGGATGAAAACTTAACCTCCGCCCACCTTTGGTGGCGGAGATAATAATGCTGGGAAACTTTAAAATTCCCAACTCCATTCAGCTGGCCAACCAAACCTGAGCTCTGCCAATGGCATATGTGAGGCGGATGATGGTGAATGGCGTCAGGTGATACGTTTTGGCCTGGTAATTGAGCTGAAACGACAACAGATATTCAGAAAGGAATTAATCTCTGGATTTTAACCTCATAGCTAGCGACAATGAGCAAAAGGCAATGCATGATTTGTTTGTCATAAATGCTTTATACAACTTTAAGTGGTGTATTGACGTTTTGTGCACTGCTTAATACCGTAATACTGATGATTTGCAAAATAATTAATTGCTTAATATTCGGACTTTATAATGTTTGGTCAGGCTATATATGCGAGTTGCAAATATAGTTAGGTAAAAATGCAAAAAATGTTAATGCCAGAACTTGGCTTTTACAGCTTACTAAAAAACGATGTCTTTAGGTAGATTATACTGGCTTCCAGATATGGAATTGAGTGTTGACAAGAAAATTCAATTCTGGAAGATTCTAGATAAGGAACAATCGAGTACCAATGAGAAAACTTTTTGGAGGGGAGTTTTTTTTCAAAAGATTTTGGAGTGACACGATAAAGACGATAACGTCAGTAAGATGAGAATGGAGAGAGGTTCAAGATGCCTTCAATCACCCTTTGCTTTGTGCAACACAATTTGGGGTAACTGGAGTGTCGCTTAGTGTTATTTCCAATCTGCCAGCATTAATTGGTGGATGTTAAGGGTATCCTTCGGCGACCTTTGGCGAGAAGAGTAGGTAAGCTATCGCCAGCACCCTGAACAAATTCCAAATTCCTGTCCTGACTTCCTGTGTCAGAGTGACAATACGTCCAAGATGGTAACCCCAGGCAAGAAAACAATTTGCAGCAGAGCCGACGCTCTGTGCAGAACATGGTACAAGATTAGTATTATTCGTTTTCATAAATAAATTTTGGACTACAATCAAATGACCCCTGGTTGAACATCGATCGATTAGACATCCATGGTTTTTGACAATGTAAATTGCAAAATTGAACCAGAGTTGGTGTCAAAGCCACCCAATGCTCGCCTGTTTATACATTTATCGTTTTTAAAAGACTCGTCTAATAATTCAATTAATATTGTTTATAAAGCATTGCAGTGAAGTCTGATCCAAATAATTTTAAAGCAATATATGCATTTGTATATTGTAATCAGTAACAAGAGCGCAAGTGAGCACAATATACGCCCGAACAAGAAGGAATATACATAATTGTGCAACTACATGGAAAACAGCATCCTGGTTGCCATGGCAAACACTTTAGATGACGAACGTATGTCGCGACACACCATCTCCACAGTCTGTACCTATGTACCAAATATGAAACGTGAAAGTTGAAAACTTTGGGAGTTAGAATGCGGACAGGAACGGATGGAAAACAGCATCCTGGTTGACATGACAACCACTTTAGATGACGAACGTATGTCACGACACACCATCTCCACAGTCTGTACCTATGTACCAAATATGAAACGTGAAAGTCGAAAACTTTGGGAGTTAGAGTGTGGACAGGAACGGACGGATGGACGGACGACAGGTATCAGATAATACGCCCCAATATATATTGTTGCGGATTCGCGCCCGCCGGCGTGCTGACGGCCACGTAACTCGAATCGCGGCACGTCGCCCACCGGACGGACAATCCAGTCGTGACCCTCTCGGACTAACGCCGGGAACCAGTCACGGGTGGACCTTTCGGTCTCACCGCGATCGAGCCAATCAGCCCCCGCGTGGGATAGGGTTGCTCGCCAAATTCGACCTACCTAAGTACCCACGCGGAGGGTAGACCGGGCGATCGCACCTCGCCGCAGGTCGACTTCGGACACGGGCCACTTAAGCGACCCGTTCCGTACTATCAGAATAACCGAGCGGTGTTATCGTCGACCTCGACGGTTCGATTAATTATCGGGCGTATTCAGCCCACTACCAACCCTTTACGTGAAGCAAGATGATTCAATGGGAAAAAGACGAAGCGAAGCGGGAGAACAGTTCAACAATAAAGCACATTTATTCGCGACGAACGGAAAGCACACATATTCAATTCCACCAAAAGCACACAAAAAAAAGAAAACACAATTCCATTTACACAAAAAGCAAATATAAAAGCGAAGACAATGCAGAGCTAATACCGACTACCGAGCACACGGCAACACTTATACAATTCTACCTCACAGACGGCGCCGACAACACATACCCAAAACCAAGGAAAAGAAATATCCTCAAGGATGAGGCGGGCCTGAGGCCGAGACCGGGTCGCGCCTACCCGTCTGGTGATGAGACGCGGAGCGGCGATGGCGCCTCACTCCGCGGGCCTCGCGGACAGTGTCTGGCAGGGGGTGGGAAAGGGGCCCCCTTGGTCGCACTATCTCAGCGCGGGGGGAAACAGGAGGGGGTTGCTGATGCTCGGGGTATAGAGGATCTTTATTATCCCTGGTGTGCGTCTCCACCTCGGCCAGGTCGCGCTGCCGGCCTTCCTCGGGCGTGCAGCTCCCGGCACCGTCGCGAGCACCCCCTCGTCTGCCTTCGCCGCTGCCGCCTCTCCGCCTCTGGACTCTCCACCCTGGACTCTTCTTTGGGCTCTCCTCGTTCGACTCTCTTCAGCTTCTCCAGCTACTGCAGGCTTCGGGCTCCAGACTTCCACACGGCTCTGACTGACGAACACGGTCCTTTTATCCCCCCGTAGCTTCGCCTTTGACCCCCTCCCTTTGACCTTTCACCTCGCTCCCCATTGGCCCGAGAAAAAGTGGGCGTGAAGGCTTTTTGATCCACAAATTTGCATATATCGATCGTTCTGGAGGCGGGGCCAAATCGCCCCTCGCTCACTGATTGGACGGCAAAAAGTGGGCGTGTGTCGTTTTTGATCCGTTTTTGAAGCACAAAATCCGTGATTTTGTACACGCTGTTCAACGTGCGCCCTGCACGAGTCCAACACCGGTACCCACAGCGGGGCAAGAACGGTGGCGATGCTACGGTTGCGAGGTGTGACGTGAAGGTCGTGGCGGTTGTGGTGAAGCGGCGTTGTGGTTGGTGGTTGATGTTGTGGTTGTGGTGGTAATCATGGCGGTTGGTCCAAAATAAAGATAGTAAAAGAAAAACGGCTATCCTGAAGAGTCGCAGCACGCATAAATGACATGTATTCCCACTAGACAACGGGTTTGGGCCTAACTACACATGCACTTACCGAGATACCTCACCTAAGGGACCTGAATGGTGGTTTGCGAATTTGGTAACCACAACACTACCCCTCCCCTTTTTACAGACTCGTCCCGAGTCGTCAAATTTTCGTGTGCCATCATGTGTAGTTTTCCCCTAGTACATTTTACCTACGGATCCCTGAGTGCGACATTCATGGTATTCGTGTCCCCAAAATAAATAACCTGAGGGCTGCGTAACTATCTAAACAAACTCACTCACACGGACGACTTAAATAAAATTGCCGGCGCTAGACAGACATGCCGGGGGCGCACTCATATTTACAGTACATCTTAACCTTAACTTACAAATTTTACACTAAACCATGGCCCAGGATCATTGAACTCTGCAAAAAGAAAGCAGTTAGCAGGGAGCCAGGCTGCCCGCATGCAGTCTCTGGCTCAAACAATGCAGGTGACAGGGAACGTGGCTGGCTGCTCACACGCAGTCCAAGGCCTTCCCTTTTGAAATGAACGCGGTGAACCACAACGGTGCATGGGCTGCACAACGCAGTCTCCGTGCCAGCTCAAGTGGCACACGCAATGAGCACAACGAATGGATGCATGAACACAAACACGGTGCACGGGCCGCCACTGCAGGCCCGTGTTGTAGCTGCCAACAGGGCAGTTCTTGCAGCTTGCAAACTGTTGCTTTTACGATCCTGGTGCACATGGCAATGAACAGGGGGGGGGGGGCAAAGCAAAAATTGAACGGGGCTGGTGAACGGGGGCAGTGGGCATGGCATGGCAAAGGTGATCAGGCAAACACAGCCCGCAGAAGAAGGAGGCTGCTGCAGGCAAACACAGCCGGCAGACGAACTGGCCGGAACAGGCCTCGAAGAAAAACAGCCAGCAGATGAACTGGCCGGCACAGGCCTTGCAGCACACAGCTGCCGATGAAGTTGGCCGGCCTCCGCCTTGAAGCAAAACACGGCCAGCCGATGAAGTTGGCCAGCCTTTGCCGTTCAATGGAGGTTGGTGGAGGGAGTGCGGTGGTGCTGGCCACTTGGAAGGCGGGCTCGGACCTACCTACCTGTCTCCCTCCCAACCTATCGCCTTTGCCTGTCACTGTACATACCCACTCCCTTAATTTGTCAAACCCCAATTTAGCCCCAACTTATTTTTTTGTTGTTTTTATTTTTACTTCCCTACTATAAATCGTCCCCTAACCCCCTTTATCGTCTTTGTTCGGCTAACCTATCCTGTCACCTAGCCTACTCCCAACCCCTACGTTCCCTTCCCGGAGGGGAATAAGGGAGAGCTAACGTCCTGTGTCGAGGCCCAACTCAAGCCTCAGAATGGCCTCCCCAGAGTTCGGCGATCTTAACACCAAGTGGGTCCAGCGGCCCACAACGAGAGCGAGGGGATGGATGGTGCGGAGGGGTACATCTCCTAATCTACCCTAACCATTTAACTGTTAAACTACCCCGGGGCTTTCAACAAGCACCTCTCGCTTAAACTATTGGTTCTAACAACCCAGATTCCCGTCGCCTGTGTTGGTGTCCTCACAATTTCGGGCCTCGCCCCCCAATTTTCTCTCCGTGCCCTCACACGGTCTCCTGGCTGGGACACGTGGCTCCCTTTGGCAGGCACGACCCTCTGCCGATTCTCCCGCTATGGCACCCCCGGGCACTACACTGCCTCCGAGCCTACCAGCTCCCTAACACCGGGGAGTGCCCCCATGGCACCTCCCCTGAAACGCACACGTGGCAGGCCGGCCTCCCGGGCCCCTTTCCGAGGGTCACCCGTGCCCACAACACTGCCCACGCGGCTAATGGCGCCCCGGGCCCCCGCACCAAGCAGGCGCACCCGTGCCCACTACTCTATCCCGGCCCCCCATGGGCCCATGGCCTACCGCGGCCGACTAGCCTGGTGCCCGGGGTACCCACTCAGCGATACTCACCTTTCGCAGCCACGCTCCCAAGCCCGTCAACAGGGCTCCTGCACCCCTCCAAATGGGTCTCGAGCCTACTTTCCCACCAACAACAAAACGACCTCCATTTTTCAATTTGACTAACCCAGCTAACTCACTTTACTCTGACCCCGGGGTCCCTTGGGCGGGAGTCACTCCTCCCCCCAATCACTCATCGCACCATGCATTCCCCATTCACTCCATACACACAGACCCGCTGGCCTCACTCACTCAACATGTACTCACCTCCCAACTCTTCAACACACACACACCGCTGAACTCTGCCATCCTTCTATCTGCACCCCCTAACTAACTCGTGCTCCCACGTCGTCCCTTAAACTATAGCACGTTCCTTTTAACACTACGTAGCTAAACTACGTCCCCTCTACACACTCACAAGTCTGTCACGGTCTCTAAATCAATCATTTTATTTCCCAACCTAAATCTGGCTACATCCCTCTAACTCATCCATTCCACGGACTCCATGAGGACTTACCCCTGCCCCATGAAGTCGGTCTAACTAAGCTAACCCTTCCCCCTAACTAGTTTCCATCCTGTGCCCAGGTAAGGGGGTCTTTCACCCCTTGCCCAGGAATCCTGAACACCCGAAAGTGAGGCTTGCTGTCTTTTTTTTTTTTTTTCATGCGCAGCACCTGCTCGGCAACTCAGAGCTCGCGCACTTTGCACCTGGCCGTGACGTCATGCAGCTGCACGTGTACCTCGTCCCTCCTTGGACGGTACCATCCGGCCGGGATACCCCTCCTGCCGGATTCCAACCACACGTGCAGCCATGACGTCACCGTGCGCATAAAAAAAAACACAAGCCCCACGTCTCGAGGGGTTCCCCACGCGAACACGTGTGCTTTTGCCCGTTGGAGCTTAACACACACGATCGCGTGGAGAACCCGTCCGGTCCAAATCCATTTACCTGCCTAAACTTTGTCCGTCCGCGGGATCGGCAAATCCACCGCTGGCGTTTCCGGACCGGGACTTCACTCTCGCAAGCGAGCACGTGGTGGTCTCGTGCGTTGCACAGCACGGACCGCGTGCTCACTGCTGGGTGAACCCGGCACGGTCCCCGAAGCAACTACAGCCGCTACTCGGCTTTCTCTCCTCTGTCGCCGTCTCCGTCTCCATTCCACACACGCACACCTGCGTGTTACGACGCACACAGTCCACACCATTAAACTCACACCGGGAGACGCGGCTGCGTGCTCCCGCATGCCAACCGACATCTCCCTCTCATACCGCTCTCTCACACACACGGTCTCCCTTGCACTCAGCGACCTTGCACACGGCCGTTCACTCACGCGTGCGGGGGCACTCACCCGCGGTGCCTCACTCGCACTCCGTGCCTCATCCACACACGTGGGGGCACTCACCCGCGGTACCTCACTCGCACACACGGCGACACTCAAACACGCGGTCTCTTCCACACACCGTGCCCCACTCATACACGCGGGGGCACTCAACCGCGGTGCCCCATCCACACCCGGCGTGCTGGGAAGCACGCACTCTGGCACCATCGCCACCACACCACTCACACACGGGGTCGCTTCCACACACGGTGACGCACTCACACCTTGCACCACACACACAGGGACAACCACACTGGGGATTCGTGTCCCCACAAGGGTCTCCGGGGCCTCTATACCCCCCAAGCTCTCCGTGCACCCGTCCACAGCACCCGTCCTCTCAACCTCGCAAAGCACGACCGAACTCACCTGGTCGTGACTCGCCTCAAGGGGGCATACTCCCTCCCCTCGTTCCTGGAGGAGGCCATCCAGGTGCTCGCACTGGGTCTCGACACGCTCCGCGAGCTCACCCCCATCGTCCTCCACTACCTCCGTGTGTGTGTGTGCGTCACTTACCCCATCCTCACCGTGCAGTCTCTCCTCTATTGTTCCCTTCCCGGCTACCGTCACTGCCAACTCTTCACCCTTTACCTCCCTTGTCTCAACTATTATTATTTCCTTTGTCGTCACCTCGTGTTTATTGGTCTCTGCTTCTTTCTGGCGTCTTTCCCTTATCTTTAAGTAGGTCAACCTTGCTTTCTCTTTAAGTCGCTCCCGTCCTTCCCTGTTTTTCACTCCTTGCTCTTTCACGATCTCCGCGTACCTCATCCTTGCTCTCCGTATTAATTGTTCTTTTCTCTCCCTCGCAATTACTTTCACCTCGTCTCTTGTCTCCCGAATTACTTTTTCCTTACCCGCCTCCACCGCGGGCCTGTCAGCCGTTGCACCCCCTTCCAGCTCGTTCGTTCCGACACGTGGAGTCGCCATTTTAAGTTCCCTGCTCACGGCCTTCATGCCCGCCTGCAGGCATCGGCCCATGTTCTGCGTCTCACCCCGCAGCTCTTTCATCTCTTCCCTCATTTGCTGTGTATTCGCATCCATCGTCGTTTTCACTTCATTTGTATTTGCATCCATTTTTTCGATCATTTTCGCATTCATCTTTTCGTTCATTGCCGCCAGCATGGCGCATAGCTGGGCCATGTTGGATGCACTCAGCTGAGCCGTTTCGGCAAGGGTTGGGGAAGGGTTTTGGTGGAGAGGGGGGGGGGGAGGTGTCATACACTGCGGCCGCTGCCGCACCCACCTCGGGCCCTGGGTTCAGTTGGGCGAGTCCGTGTTCCTGCACAATCAACATTTCCTGCTCGGGGATTCCATCCTGGGCCATGGATTCTACATTACTACACATATACATTTCCAATACCCCCGGCTCCCGCTCGCCTTGAGACGCCATCTTGCTTCTCGTGAAGGGTTAATTTAACTCGCTCGTAATTTGGAGGGAATCGGGGGTCGCTTCTCTCACCCCTGGACCGATTCCCGTGAATTTAGCCGGAGACAGGAGAGCCTGTTTTCCTGTTCTCCGATACCAGTGCCGCGAGGAGGGCGATGAATTTGTATCCCACTCCTGACACCAGTGTTGCGGATTCGCGCCCGCCGGCGTGCTGACGGCCACGTAACTCGAATCGCGGCACGTCGCCCACCGGACGGACAATCCAGTCGTGACCCTCTCGGACTAACGCCGGGAACCAGTCACGGGTGGACCTTTCGGTCTCACCGCGATCGAGCCAATCAGCCCCCGCGTGGGATAGGGTTGCTCGCCAAATTCGACCTACCTAAGTACCCACGCGGAGGGTAGACCGGGCGATCGCACCTCGCCGCAGGTCGACTTCGGACACGGGCCACTTAAGCGACCCGTTCCGTACTATCAGAATAACCGAGCGGTGTTATCGTCGACCTCGACGGTTCGATTAATTATCGGGCGTATTCAGCCCACTACCAACCCTTTACGTGAAGCAAGATGATTCAATGGGAAAAAGACGAAGCGAAGCGGGAGAACAGTTCAACAATAAAGCACATTTATTCGCGACGAACGGAAAGCACACATATTCAATTCCACCAAAAGCACACAAAAAAAAGAAAACACAATTCCATTTACACAAAAAGCAAATATAAAAGCGAAGACAATGCAGAGCTAATACCGACTACCGAGCACACGGCAACACTTATACAATTCTACCTCACAGACGGCGCCGACAACACATACCCAAAACCAAGGAAAAGAAATATCCTCAAGGATGAGGCGGGCCTGAGGCCGAGACCGGGTCGCGCCTACCCGTCTGGTGATGAGACGCGGAGCGGCGATGGCGCCTCACTCCGCGGGCCTCGCGGACAGTGTCTGGCAGGGGGTGGGAAAGGGGCCCCCTTGGTCGCACTATCTCAGCGCGGGGGGAAACAGGAGGCGGTTGCTGATGCTCGGGGTATAGAGGATCTTTATTATCCCTGGTGTGCGTCTCCACCTCGGCCAGGTCGCGCTGCCGGCCTTCCTCGGGCGTGCAGCTCCCGGCACCGTCGCGAGCACCCCCTCGTCTGCCTTCGCCGCTGCCGCCTCTGGACTCTCCACCCTGGACTCTTCTTTGGGCTCTCCTCGTTCGACTCTCTTCAGCTTCTCCAGCTACTGCAGGCTTCGGGCTCCAGACTTCCACACGGCTCTGACTGACGAACACGGTCCTTTTATCCCCCTGTAGCTTCGCCTTTGACCCCCTCCCTTTGACCTTTCACCTCGCTCCCCATTGGCCCGAGAAAAAGTGGGCGTGAAGGCTTTTTGATCCACAAATTTGCATATATCGATCGTTCTGGAGGCGGGGCCAAATCGCCCCTCGCTCACCGATTGGACGGCAAAAAGTGGGCGTGTGTCGTTTTTGATCCGTTTTTGAAGCACAAAATCCGTGATTTTGTACACGCTGTTCAACGTGCGCCCTGCACGAGTCCAACACCGGTACCCACAGCGGGGCAAGAACGGTGGCGATGCTACGGTTGCGAGGTGTGACGTGAAGGTCGTGGCGGTTGTGGTGAAGCGGCGTTGTGGTTGGTGGTTGATGTTGTGGTTGTGGTGGTAATCATGGCGGTTGGTCCAAAATAAAGATAGTAAAAGAAAAACGGCTATCCTGAAGAGTCGCAGCACGCATAAATGACATGTATTCCCACTAGACAACGGGTTTGGGCCTAACTACACATGCACTTACCGAGATACCTCACCTAAGGGACCTGAATGGTGGTTTGCGAATTTGGTAACCACAACAATATATATATATATATATATATATATATATATATATATATATATATATATATATATATATATATATATATATATATATATATATATAGCATATAAAAAAATAGTGTGGTAGATAAAAACATTAGAAAGGAAAAAAAATAACTTGCACCAAAAACTTTAACATTTTCACGCTCACGCTGACGCTCACGCCGGGGGTATCGCTATAGCTCTCTGTTCTTCGAACAGGCGAGCTAAAAATGACCCTATCAATGTAAAATCCTTAATCCAGCAAACAATACAAAAACAAAGCTCATGCAACACCAAAACAAAATAACATGAAAGTGAATGCAAAATGTAAAAACAAACACGTGTAATTCATCGATGCACGATAGTAAGTATCACAAATGTTACACCACAATCACCCAGCAATAGCCAAATAAACACAGAAACCAAGAAATACCTGGCATTGTCTGCGGATAACGATGAATGGGTGGGCAAGCACGTTCTCCGCAAAAAGGCTAAAGTAAATAAATAAATAAAAACAGGCATAAACATTGGAAAATAGGAAACAATCCATACCATAAACAACAGAGGCAAACCTAAATGAACACAGACCTTTTCATACCTGTGAAAAGGTCAGTACACCTCCCATCATGAACTTTGAGTTGAATAAGAACTAACAAAGTAGAGCAGCAACATGCACACAAATCACAATCTACTTTCAAAATTTGAACAATTACTCTTACTGTCAACAAAGAAACTGACCTTAACAAGCTCACTCCAAATCCAGCAAATCTCTTGAAATTGTCTGAAAGAAAAACAAAAAGAACAGGTGAAACATATCCAGATTATACATATGGTCTTTGGCATTAAGACAAGTTGTCATAATATTATCTTGGTAAGTACACTTGTTGGATGCTTTGGAGTAAATTGTTGATTGCTCTTTGAAAGATAGATGGCGTCGGTGAAATCCTGAACGACAAGCAAGCGAATGCATCTAAAGCGTCCACCTGGAGTATTCAATGAAACAGTGCACTTACAGCTGTCCTCATCCAACACGACCTTGAATAGCACAATGCTGCATGGTATTGAGAATATTGTTACGGATCTGAAAACCATTTGCATTCAACATACAGGTCCCAAAAGTCGGTTATCCCGTTAAGTACATGTGTAGTCAGATCCCTTTCCTTTTGTCTAGTGGGAGAATCATAAACGTGCGTTGTGACTTCTTTTAGTTAGGTTATTAAATGAAGACCACAAGGGGAAAACCAGAGATGTCACTTTTTATAAATTTCAGGGTTATTGCACCTGCCAATAGTTGGCAACATAAGGTTTCCTCTCACAATATTACTTTAACAAATAACCAGAGGTGTCATATAATTTATATGGTATAAAGTTTAGCAGTGCAATGAAAAAACAAGTGTTGTCAAAGCTGAACAAGTAGAAACCCAGAGTTGTCAGTACTTGACTCCTGGTTATCTCCCTTTCATTCATGTTAACTGTTCCACCATAATATTCAGAGTTGAGAAACTAAAAAATGAAAGGTTGTAAAACTTTCACAGCATAAACTCTGAGCACTACAATAGCCTATTTGGTTATATCATGGGCTCCGTAGTTGATGCATATCGTGGTTCAAGCCTGGTCAAACCTTTATTGTGACTTTTATGGGACCCACACCATGGCTTAATGGTTAGCGCGTCTGAGTACCCATCCTCATTCGATGTACCCACCGCCCAATCAACCTGCTTAGGTATATGAGGGAGTCACATGAGGTGACTTCGGCTATCGCAGGGGTGGTTTATCCTTGTTTTCCTCCCGGTTTTCCATCATATTAAGCAGTACGGAGTAAGAAATGGAGAATCCGTCGTCATATAAGCGAAATACCCTTGAGTATGGCGTTGAACACCAATCAAACAAAAAAAAACAATGACCGTTTAATGTTGAAAAAAAAATCTGTGATCACCAAAGTCAAGTAATGTATGCTAATAACCAACAAGCATGAATTTGCGACACATCCTGGGTTAAAATTGCATGGCAATTATTAAACAAGGGAATAACCAGTGATGTCAGTTTGCAACATTGATTCGTTCTTTGCTCTTAAATTAAATAACACAGAAGCTTGGCAAATGCTACATGCTTAATTTGATCAGCCAATGATCACTCTTCCTTTTACTGGAAAATAAATCTATATGACAGTTATTAAACAGTCCACCAAAGTCTTGAAACTTTGTTTTTCAGTTTCTTCAAAATTGACTTATCCTGACATCTCTGCTTTTCCCCTTGTGGTCTTCAAATGTTTACATCCAACGAACCCTCCAGCGAACAACCAACAACCATTCCCCATCACGACCCACCCGCTGTCGACAAACACTCTGACTTGCCAAGACGGGGTCTTGCAGCCGTTCCTTGCCGCTTCCTCCAGCGTCCTAATTCAATCTGGCGGTGGGTCCTTTTTAGCGAGTCTGCAGTGGAGTGAACGGGTTTTTCCAGCCTGGCCGAAATCCTGCCCAGAAAGGGCGGACCCATGGAAGCCCGTACAATCGGGGTGAACAGTGACGTCAGTTTGACCAAGGCCCTCCCCGCTGAGGGAGGTCCATAAAAGTTACGACGCCATCCTCAGAGTGGAGTTCTGGAGAGAGTAGTGACGAGAGTTCTGAGGAGATTCGGTGGTGTTTTGGGGGATTGCGCTGGAGTTAATGAGTGGTTACGAGTAGTGGTTACGAGGGGCTGTTGCGAGTTCTTCGTTAGTTTTTGCTGTCACGAGGGTTGAGCAGAGGGTCATCGAGGTGGCGAACGCGTCTCTGCTGGGCCTCCACAAGGAAGAGCGACCCCGACCTCCCTCCGTGGACCGCGACTATTCACCACCCGAGCTCTGCCACGAACCTCGAGTCCATCACGTGCGACTGGGACCAGGCCGACGACCATTGGCAGGTGCCGCGGCATGGAGTACCCCCTTTCTCTGACGGCCAGGTTCCCATCCGGACTCTGACCCCCAGCTCGTCTCTCTCTCATCAGCTGGAGGGTCCAATAAAGAACTCTGGGTTTCTTTTCTTTTTGTGTGCGTGTCTGCATGTGGGCCCGTCTTTAAGTAGAACTGTGTAAGTGCTTGAATCCTTGTAAATACTCCTTGCATATTCGCGTTAAGTCTTGCCTGTGTCTTTTTACTGTTAATAAATTTATTACAAATGTTCCCAGTCCATTTCTGTCCCTTCTTACATTGATCCAGGTCTGAGTATAAGCGGGGTTTCATCCCCGATAATCTGCTCATTTCAGCCGGCACGGCTCCGCTCGGCTGCACCCGAAGCAGAGTTGGTAGTCGGGAGTTGGAACTCTACCGCAGTCGGAAGAGTGACCCGATTCGAGCAAGACGTGCCGAGGGCGTGGTTTCCCCGGTAGTCGAAATCGCATAGTTACTAAGGTAAATTGGTTTTAGACAAACAGACCATACGCTACGCGGTTGAGATATTGGTGACCACGGTCGGTTCAGCGACCCGCCAGCTCACGGAATTATCCGGAGCGACGGCCTACAATTCCGGGGAGTCTGGTGGGAGACGGCGTAATCTCCCCCAACTAGCGGTCATTCTTGCCACCGACCCCTGGCCCACAACTTTATGTAGGAACTGATCATCTTCATGTTCTTGAAGTGCATCTCAACTTTGCTGAAAAGTTACAGATACCTCTCTTCATTTGTCTGGCATTGTTTTTTGACCATTCTGTGTTGAAGGACGTCTTTCTCTTCAGTGTTTTGAATTAAGGGCGATTTCAAACTGATTTTGAAGACAAACATTTAACAGCGTCAAGTAATAGCTGTAACGTAAAGATGTCATTAGGACATGTGACAAATAGGATATTTGTTAGCATGCACAGGACCAACACAAACACTCGATTAAATGACAAATGTATTAAATCAATAAGAAGGGCAAACGGTAGAGCGCATACCTCCGCCATGTAATGCCTGACCCACGAGAACATATCGGTCCAAATACATTTTTGAAATATCATGCTATACAGTACTACATCGTTTTTGGCCCTATCTCTCAATGGTGAAGAATCACTTTTAAAATTCTAGTAGCGGGATCCAGATCTTCACCAAAATCGAATCAATTCGTCCTTGTCACACACCGAACCTGTTCACAAAATTTCATCCAGATCTGTCTACAACTTTTTGACATATCCTGTTCACAAACAGACAAACTAGAAGAGCACTCGGTAGAGCGCATACCTCCGCCACGCAATGCCTGATCCACGAGAACATATCGGGCCCAATACATTTTAAAAATATAACGCAATATATCGTTTTTGGCCCCATCTCTCGATGGTGAAAAATCACTTTAAAAATTCTTGTAGCCGGATGCGGATCAGTATCCACCAAAATCTAATCAGTTCGTACTTGTCACACACACCCAACCTGTCCACAAAATTTCATCCGGATCCGTCCACGTTTTGAGATATCCTACACACAAACAAACAAACGAACAGACAATCAGACAGAAATGGGTGAAAACATAACCTCCTTCAGCTTCAGTGGTGGAGGTAATGAAGATCAACAATTAGAAGTTAACTCGTGAGTCAAAAAGGATGGGTGGCTCAAGAGGTAAAAAAAAAAAAAAAAAAAAGGACACTAAGGTGTCCGATTTCATATGAATAGAGGACACAGGGAAGAGTAGCAGAAAACTGGACTGTTCACGACAAAAAACAGACAAATGGGGCCACCCAACTCATGGGACGACCACAACGGTTATAGTCCAAGCAGGACACCGTCAATCCTTACACAAGTCTCCTTCAAAATTTCCATATCAATTTCATAGGGATTTGGCCAAATGGGAAATACTCCCCATGGGGCATTCCATTAAATGATTGCTATTTTCCACCAGAAAACCAACCCGCGGGTTTTACACCCAATAGTACTCAGGTTAAATGGCCATGGAAGTTTAGCAGAATTTTAGGCCAAAGAGAAAAAAAAAATCCTCCTGGTGCGAAATTCAATGAAAAAAACAATAAATTACACACGTGGAAGCAAGCACACCATCCCATTTAATAAGCCTGGTGTTGGCTTCAAGTGGTTAGGGTGGTGGCTTGGGATCCTAGGGTGCTGAGTTTGAGCCCCGTTTCCACTGAATTAACACCAGAGGGTTGACTCAGACCAGTCATCCTTCCGAGGTCGGCAAAACGAGTACCAACGTACTGGTAGTGGAGGGGGGGGAGGCGTTCCATGTCAAGTGTACACATTTTTCAGCGAAATTTTGACACATCGTCTCAGATTCCACTCTTTTTTGTGCAAGTGTTTGTATACACGGTAAAACATTATGTGTCAATTTTCAGACCTGGGGGTCCATCGGGGCCCATTTTAGCCCCCCCCCAAATTTGGGGGCCCCGGTTGACCCACAATCTTCCAGTGGCCATGTCACAGATTGTAGTGGTCCGATTTGGATGATATTGGTATCAAAATGCTCGTAAAAGCGAGATCTTTCGAATCGTGTAAAGTAAAATCCCTCCGAAACAGCAATTCAAAAAGTAAAAGTTTGGGGCGCCCTTTGACCTTGGGCCCCCCGCCCCGCAGCCAAACCGATGATCCCGATTTTTTCGTGTGAGAATACCTCTTCATCTACTCCAACACCTCAGCATAAATGAAAATGGGATCTCAATGGGTTCAAGTGTGATGATGGTTTTATTGTTTGGGGACTCAGGTGCTGGACACACAATACGCCACAATACATAGCACAATATTTGAACACAAGATTTCCAATACACTATATCAGTATATTGTACATAAATTTTCCACATGCACATGCAGGAACTGGAAGCGATAGTATGCCGATTGTGCTGGGTTACAAACTATGCGTGCTATCACATGATGATAGCTAGGAAGTTCGGCTATCTGTGGCATTTTGGAACCAAACATCATGAGTTTCACACTTTGATGTATCGTACATACACATACACTGTGTGTACCGCCTGAACCGGCCAGTACACACTCCGAGGGACATGGCATGGCGAACTTCGCGAATCCAACTTTCAAGTCGGGGTTCTTCTCTTTGAATTTCTGAAACAGTTCCTCGAGATTGTTTAGTGCCAGGCACTTTTGAATTTTGTCTTTTCCATGTTCAATCATGACCACCACACAGTCCTTTTTTCCCGGCATTATTCGGCTGACTTCATCACTTCGGTAAAATTCGGTTACGGCGGATTTCACTTCGTCAGGCAATATTTTACCCTGTTTGGGACTTGGAGACGATAGCATACCATTTTCTTTCTCTAAAATTTTGGCTTGCACAGCCATTCTTTGGGAGCAACTGAATTCACTCATCATCCCGCTGATGCTCATATTCCGAGCAAATATTGTCAGTATACGTATTTGCTCTGAACGGCTCGAAACAACGTATTTTTCTTTCAGGCTTTTGATCACCTCTGGCATGCGGTTTTCATCACATTTTGACGCTGTATTTTGTGTTTTCTCCGCAGTGCTTGGTCCAGCAACTAGTTCTAATTTCTTTCGCACAGAATCTTCGACTTTACTTTGCTTTTCAGGAACGTACCCTGGGTTCCTTTCCGCCTTTCGTTTGTCGAATGGGTTTTCGCCTATCATCGATAACAACTGGTTTAAATGTCAACTTCTGCTTCTCGCTCAAAAACCTCCTCGTCCTCATCTGTCGAAATAGATTCTGCAATGCCTTCGATAGTACCTTCTAATGATAATTTCGAACTGGTCGAAGATGATTCCTCAATACGCTCTGGTGACAACTGAGAAAGTTTTTTTTTCTGCACGAAGTACAAAGTCTGTCATCTTTTTTCACCTTTGAAGAAAATTTCATCAACATATCATTTGACACATTGCGAAGATCTTTTCGTTGTTTCGTTTTATGGCAGCTGAACGGATCGCAACAGTATTTTCGGAACTCCTTTCGATCTTCAGTCGCCATGCTTACTGCAAAATATGCAAAAACTGAGATTATCCCATTTATAACTTAATTCGATGACGGTTCTACAAAAAATGTACACTTAAAAATCAATAGACACAATAGGCAGAATAATTTTTCGTAAATGATGCTATATATATATATATATATATATATATATATATATATATATATATATATATATATATATATATATATATATATATATATATATATATATATATATATATATATATATATATATATATATATATATTAGTCCAGAGATGATGATCGTCAATTTCAGATATAAAGCAGGTGACGTCATTGGAACGATGACGGCAAACGTCGCCCAATGTCGAATCAATAATATAATTAGTGATATGTGGACCTCGAACAATAAAACCATCATTACACTTGAACCCATTGAGATCCCATTTTCATTTATGCTGAGGTGTTGGAGTATATGAAGGAGTATTCTCACACAAAAAAATTGGGATCATCGGTTTGGCTGGGGGGGCGGGGGGCCCAAGGTCAAAGGGCGCCCCAAACTACAACCTTTTGAATTGCTGTTTCGGAATGATTTTACTTTACACGATTTGAAAGATCTCGCTTTTACGAGCATTTTGATAACAAGATCAGCCAAATCGGACCACTACAACCTGTGATATGGCCTCTGGAAGATTGTGGGGCAGCCGGGGGTGCCCAAATTTTTTTGGGGGGGGGCTAAAATGGGCCCACAGGTCTTAAAGTTGGTATTTTGAGTTTCTTCACTCAAGTGAATAAATGATCAACATATGGGGAGAAAATGAGGTATTCGTGTCGGGAGGGTGTGTACACTTGACATGGAATGCCCCAGGGGCACTGCATCGGCAGCAAAGCTGCACCCCCTAACCAATGATGCAACCAGCAGCCAAAATCCCATTTAATAAGCCTGGTGTTGGCTTAGTGGTTATGTGGTGGCTTGGGATCCGAGGGTGCTGAATTCGAGTCCCGTTACCCACTGAATTAACACCAGGGGGTTGACTCAGACCAGTCATCCTTCCGAGGTCGGCGAAATGAGTACCAGCGTACTGGTAGTAGGGGGCACTGCATCAGCGGCACAGCTGCACCCCCTAACCAATGATGCAACCAGCAGCCAAAAAGGGAACACCGATGGGAATACCATTTAATGCACACCATGTTGGTGGTATTCACGTCCCTGTCAACGACAGCATCAGTCTCTCTACAACCCAGCACGTTTATCTCGTTACTCTGACTCACTACAACGGAAGGTTACGCTCATTCTTTAGCCTCGTTTACCTCTTCTCGCTCGTTTAGCTTGCCAACCAAGATGGCGCCCGCGCACTGCATCATGGGTACTGAACCCCCCCCCCCCCCATTACGATTCGAATTCGTCCGTTGGCGTGATCACGTGAAGGGATTTCGTGACATATTCGCATACGGACACTATGAACTGCAACACAGTAACCGAACAACCTTGACCGCTAGTCAAACTGACCATTTTCAGGTTCCTCTGGCTTTTCAATGGGAAGGTCCGTGGACACGACCGTCAGGCTCCGAGGCCTCACGGGCTGATCGGATAAAAACCGCTGCTGCTCATAGGACGTGTCTTGCCTTGAACACCCATCACCTTTGGGCAATAATGCTCCGCCGTCACTTTCCTCCTCACTATCGTAATCCTCCTCCCAAGATCGGTTCCTTTCCGACGGCCTTGCCATGTCCGAGCAAGCTGTGGTGTGGGAAAGAAAAAAAAAATGCAAGAAGTTTATCAATATTTTCCGTGTACACTGACGTTTTCACATTAAACTGGTCCGTTCGCTCCACACTTTTTAATAATCAGCAATCAGGTACACTCCTCTTTACACCCAATGTAAAACGAACGGTCAAAAACGCAGAAAATCCACTCGTGAAACAACCATAGACTATACCGCCATGGCCGCTATACACAGCTCAATATGGAAAACGCGCACATGTCATTACATAAGTCAAGACATCGATTCGGAATATGAACTGTGGTGAATTAACGTGAATCGAGGGACATGACGCGGGATCACATGTTGTGCGTCTCGCGTATAAGGGGAGGTCTCTCTGCGGCACGAGTGATTGTCCCCGGGGCATTGCTATTGACATCGGCTGTCCACTTGATGCTCGTTAACTGAAGGTGCTCATTGACTGGTGAGAATGGAGATTATATCGAACTCCGTGCTTACGCGGATTTAGTCTGCAATGGTTAACTGCACATGTATACGTTTCTGCTTATGTACTCCTAGCTGAACCTGTATTTCCTGGTGTGCCCACAGAAGCGGCTCCAATCAAATGGAATAAAGCCTAAACTCTGAAGGTTCATCTCTCGCTCTCATTTCAATTTATTCCATTTTATTTTCTCGGCTCTCTCAACCAAAGATGGACAAGATCTACAAACCAGAGAGGTTCGACGCAGACCCGAACGCGACTGACGCAGAAATGAAATGGTCACATTGGTTCTGCTCCTTCTCACACTATCTGACCATCATCGCGGAGGGAGCTGACAAATTTGCCGCTCTCGTGAATCATGTCTCGCCCGGCGTGTACAGGCTCTTCTCGGGGTGCGACACTTACGAAGCAGCGATCGACGTGCTGCAGGCGCTCTACGTGAAGCCCAAGAACGAGGTATACATACGACATCTTCTCAACACACGCAAGCAAGCAGCCGGGGAGACAATCGATCAGTTCCTGCAAGCTCTGAATCAGCTGGGAAAAGACTGCAGCTTCCGGGCGGTAAGCGCCGAGGAACACCGAAAGGAAGCGACCCGGGAGGCATTCATCCAAGGACTCAGATCAGCCCACATACGGCAACGCTTACTAGAGAAAGCGCAACCCACTCTTGACAAGGTAGTCGATCAGGCTCGAGCGATGGATACGGCTCAGCAGCAATCTGAGTCATTTGGGACACCGATGCTGCTCATGAACGCTGCTACGATGGGAACCCAAGGAACCCCACTGGCACAGACACAGCCAGACATGAGGGGAGGAGAAACACCCGAGGAGCCGGATACCCAGACCTCGTCAAACTCCTCAGCAACTGCTCCGGTCGGTAAATGCTTCTTTTGTGGGTACAAAAGGCATCCTCGTCAAAAATGTCCCGCCAGAGATGCCACATGCATGAATTGCGACAAGAAAGGGCATTATGCCAGGGTATGTAAATCTACTCTAAGGAGGAATAAACCCACTTCTGCGGCTCTCTACTCGCAAAATAAATTGACTGCAGCCTCCCCGGGGAATCTATCCAAGGCTATCATCAACGTGCGAATTAACGGGCATATGGCTGAGGCACTGATTGATACCGGTAGCTCTGAAAGTTTCGTCAACAGCTCGCTAGTGAAGGGCAGGAAATGGGTAATCCACCCGACTGACAATACGGTATGCATGGCCGCCACCTCACTACAATCCCGCGTACGAGGGTACTGCAATGTTGAATTGGACGTAAAAGGGTACACGCATCGGGATGTAAGGGTACTGGTGCTTCGTGATTTGTGCGCAGACGTAATTCTGGGTCATAATGTCCTCAAGCAGCACACGAGCGTCGAAATACCCTTTGGAGGAAGCAAGCCTCGTCTAATTTTAAATGCGCTGACCACCGCGGAGGTGACGTCCCCCCAGCTGTTCGCTAACTTGTCGCCGGTCTGCAAACCGATAGCGATCAAATCGCGGCGATATACCACTGCTGACATGAATTTCATCACTTCGGAAACCAAGCGATTACTGGAGGAGGGAATTATAGAACCGAGCGATTCGCCATGGCGCGCACAGGTGTTAGTAACCAGCAGTCAGAACCATAAGAAACGGATGGTTGTCGATTATTCCCAAACGGTCAATCGCTTCACCCAACTCGACGCCTACCCCCTGCCGCGCATAGATGAGATGGTCGAACGCGTGGCCAATTATAAGGTATTCAGTACCATCGACTTGCGAAGCGCCTATCATCAAATTCCCATCCGAGAGGAAGACAAACCGTACACTGCATTCCAGGCAGGGCGGCGCCTCTACCAGTTCAGAAGGATACCATTCGGTGTCACGAATGGAGTAGCTTGCTTCCAACGGGTTATGGACGACATCATCTCAGATGAAAACCTCGAAGACACTTTTGTTTACGTGGATAATGTCACAGTGTGCGGTAGGGATCAGAGGGAACATGATAGGAATCTGGACAGATTCTTGAGCATTGCTGGAAAATATAATCTGACTCTCAACTACGAGAAATGCGTATTCTCGGCAAGGTCAATTGACCTTCTCGGCTACACAATAGCCGACGGCACAATTAAGCCTGATCCTGAGCGATTGCGCCCGCTCCGTGAGCTTCCACCACCTCAGGACTTGCAAACAATGCGCCGGGTGATCGGGATGTTCGCTTACTATGCAAGATGGATTTCGCAATACTCCGAGAAAATACATCCCCTAGTGCATTGCAAAAACTTTCCACCAGATGCCGCTGTCGTAAAAGCTTTCCACGATCTCAAGGATGATATCAGTAAGTCCGTGGTTTTATCGATCGACAGCTCGGTGCCCTTCGTGGTGGAGACCGACGCTTCAAATCACGCCATAGCTGCAACACTTAATCAGTCTGGGCGGCCGGTCGCTTTCTTCTCGAGAACTCTCTCTAGAAGCGAGCAGAGACACTCGGCAATAGAGAAGGAGGCGTACGCCATCGTCGAAGCGCTGCGTAAATGGAGACATTATTTACTGGGAAACCACTTCACGCTCGTTACGGACCAACGATCCGTGGCTTTCATGTTTGATGGGAAAAATAACGGGAAAATTAAGAATGAAAAAATTATGAGATGGCGGATAGACCTAGCCTGCTACAGGTACGACATTGTTTACCGGCCCGGGAAGGAAAACCCTGCTGCAGATACCTTCTCCCGGGTCTACAGTTCGGCAACAATCAGTCAGGCTTTGCAAGACCTCCATGTGTCTCTGTGCCACCCAGGGGTAACCAGGATGGCACATTTCGTACGCAGACAAAATCTTCCCTATTCTGTTGAAGATATTAAACAAATGAATGCTTCATGCCCTGTTTGTGCTGAACTAAAACCCAGATTCTATGGCGCGGCTTCTGGCAGACTGATCAAGGCTACTTCCCCCTTCGAGAGACTAAACATCGACTTCAAAGGGCCCCTACCGACCGAAACAGACAACAGATACATATTCACCGTTGTTGATGAATATTCAAGGTTCCCTTTCGCGTTTCCGTGCTCGGATATGACCTCGGGCACTGTCGTAAAATGTCTCTCTGACCTCTTCGCTATGTTTGGGAGACCTTCGTACATACATTCAGACAGAGGGCCGTGTTTCATGTCGGCCGGGCTAAAACAATTCCTATTAGAGCACGGCATAGCAACTAGTCGAACGACGGGTTACAACCCACAGGGAAACGGGCAGGTGGAACGGTATAATGGAGTAATTTGGAAAGCCGTAACTCTGGCGCTGAAATCGAGAGGACTGGGCCCCGAGCGATGGGAGGTTACTCTTCCTGACGCTCTGAATTCCATACGCTCTTTGCTCTGCACGTCCACAAATGCCACTCCTCACGAACGTATGTTTACTCACCAACGACGTTATGTTGATGGTCAAACGGTGCCCAACTGGCTGACCCACCCCGGTACAGTGTTCATGAAACGCCCGGTACGACAAAGCAAGTATGAACCGCTGGTGGAGGGGGTCGAACTCATTGACACTAATCCAGAGTATGCTCATGTCAGGCTCCCGGATGGCAGGGAGACCACTGTGTCGGTTCGCCATCTGGCTCCCTCAGGTACTCCTCCCGCCGGTACACCACCTCCTGGCACTCCTCCTTCTGACATTTCCCCCCCAGGAACTCCGCCAGGTGACGGGGCTGCCGCGTTCCACCCGAGAGCGATCGAGGAGTCATCCCCGGCACAAGTCGAGGCTCACCAAGAGGATCGGGAGTCTCCCTCAAGTGAAACTGCCGTTTACTCCCGGAGAGGTCGACGAATAAGGCCCCCTCGACGACTCAATCTGTAAAGGGGATTATCGGCATTCTCGCTGCTCATGCTCCTATATGCCCATTATATCATATATCGATGCTCATTTCCATGCTCCTACAACTCAAAATAATCACTGCTTGGCATGTATGCTTCTGTAGATCTATTAGTCCGCGTTGCTTGAAATGTATACTCCTATAGTGCTAAAGCAATCATGGTGTGTAAGATGGGCCCCTAGTTACATTTTAAAGGTGGGGAGAATGTGGTGAATTAACGTGAATCGAGGGACATGACGCGGGATCACATGTTGTGCGTCTCGCGTATAAGGGGAGGTCTCTCTGCGGCACGAGTGATTGTCCCCGGGGCATTGATATTGACATCGGCTGTCCACTTGATGCTCGTTAACTGAAGGTGCTCATTGACTGGTGAGAATGGAGATTATATCGAACTCCGTGCTTACGCGGATTTAGTCTGCAATGGTTAACTGCACATGTATACGTTTCTGCTTATGTACTCCTAGCTGAACCTGTATTTCCTGGTGTGCCCACAGAAGCGGCTCCAATCAAATGGAATAAAGCCTAAACTCTGAAGGTTCATCTCTCGCTCTCATTTCATGAACGACGTCGGTTACAGATATTAATCAATGATTATTTGAAGATAAAATAATACTAGGTTAATGAATGGCGAGGGTGGTGAACAATTATTTATTTATTTACCAGGGAGTGTAATTATAACTTCCATGCCTGATATTTTGAATCAAGACATATTAATTATCCATCACTTTAATCGGAACGTGGTTAATTGCCTTTTACCGAATCTGCAAGGGGTCGGGTGAGAAGATCATCGAGGGGGGGGGGGGTGGGAAGCTATCTCGGGTTCCCACCAGACCCCGGAATTTCAGGCCGTCGCACACGGATAACTCCGTGACGCGGCGGGTCGCTCATCGACCGTGAAGGTCAATAACTCAACCACGTGACCTTAGGTCCTTCCATCTCTGGGTTAACCGGGTTACCTAATTAATCACGTGATTTAATTACCAGGGAACACGCCCTCGGTACGCCTTGACTGAAACGGATCACTTTACCAGATCGGATGCAGCCGAGCGACACTGCCAAGGACGTTCCGGCTAAAAGGAACGGATCGCTGGGAATAAAGTCCCGGCTAAGTTAGGGAAGGGACCATACTGGATCAATGAAAGAAAAGACAAAAACGAGCTGGGAACATTTCTACAAAGATTTATAACAGGCAGGCGAGGAAAGATATGTGGCATAGGGAATTTTGTTTATTGTTGTCTGTAGCAAAAATAGCAAGAAATGTGAGAGGTGCGGCAATATACAAGCAACTTACAAAAGCAGACACAGAGCAGAGTTATCCCGATATAATTATTGTACAATCTTAACTTAAACGAGGGCAGGCGCCAGGACACACACACACACACATACACACACACACACACACACACACACACACACACACACACACACACACACACACACACACACACCGATGAAGAGGAGTTGATGAAGAGAAAAAGTAGAGGAGATGAGGCTAACGGTCTCTCAATATGTTGCACGATTGTCCGATCGCGCCGCCAGTACGTTTTGGGGGGATGCTCCGCTGAGCGATACCTCCCTGACAGCTGGCGCATCATCTCTTGCCTCGTTGCTCTTCGTGCAGCTGGCGTCGGTCCAGAGAATGAGACGCGTCCGTCAGCGTGAAGGGCGGGACTTGGGTGGAGTCAGAAGCCAATGGGGGGAGAGAGGCGGAGTCCGAAGCAAGTGCGCGGAGGAGGGCGGTAAGGTGGTGAAGAAGGCGGAGTCAGCAAGCGAATTGGTAAAGAAGGGCGGAGAAGTGGTGAATAAGGCGGAGTCATAAACGAGTTGGTGCAGAAAGGTAGAGTCAGCAGGCGAATGGTTGAAGATGAATTCCAGGCCAGAACGAGCAAGACGAATCGACAGGACTGAGCGAACAGGAACGACACTTGAACGACACACGAACGACACTTGAATGACTCAGGAACAACGACGACTCTCCCACCGCCCCGTGACCCATCCTTTTGTAGATCTGGTGGTGCGAGGCGGGGCGACGAGCCGAAGTGATGTGTCGTCACCCGAATCGGGCACTCTGGTTTGGCCCCGGCCAGCACACGGGCCGGACGACATGACCAGAAGTGGCTCCACTTCCACTTCCGGCCAGATGGTTCCAAGCTGCGGAATTGTCTCGCTCCGAGCACCATGACATGAATCGCCTTGCACCGAACTCCATGCCGTGCCCCAGCGACCCGCGGTTGGCACTGGTCAATGTGCCTGCTTCATGGTGCACCACGCGGCCCGAGTGTTCCGGCTGCACAGCATGCCTCTGCCTGGTAGCAGCTGCATCGAGGCAGAGATGCGGGAGGATGTCTGCCGTCCGCGAGAGACATTTGTGACTGTCGTGGTGAGTGAAGACCGAAAGGTAAGACGTTATTGTAACTCCATGCACAGACCCGACCAAAGATGTGCATTATTCGTGCCCCGTTCTGTACGATGATAAAGTATCACGGGCTGCACACGAGTCCGCCATTGTACACGTGGTCAGCACGCGGGTCCGCCCGCCATCGAGCATGGTGTTCGTGGTTATCAGAGGCGGTGGGATGCACGATGCCAGCCCTGATCTGTGTCAGGGAATTGAGGGAAAGGATTGGATATAATTATTAGATGGAGATTTGGAAATGGGTTGGAAAGGGCACGGCCACGTGTGTTTTGCAAGTTGCCAGCATTTAGGGTGCAGTTTCTTCCATCTCCTCGGTACGTGTTCCGTGCAGCATGGGCGTCGTGTTGGGTGCGCCTTCTGTCCAATGGGTGGAAATTACTGCTGCACGTGCGTTTGGCAGGTTGTGATTTCTGCAGAGTGGTGTCCGGCGTAATGCCTGCTTGGCCTTCGCTGAGGACCCATCTTACAGTGAAGGGTGCACGTGGCTCAGATTTACCTCAGGAATAAGAGTAGCAAAAAAGAATAGGAATGAGTGCAGAGATTTAATCAGACATAGCTATGAAGTTTACACAACGCACTGTCCCATTTATAGATAAACACAATTCCCCAATCCAGTCATCATTTACGAGAGTGAAGGAACGGCCTGTGTGGTTGCTTGAAAGTTTTTCTTTTGGGGGGGGGGGTTGCACGTATGGCCACGCATGTACGGGCACGTACTAGTTGAAAAAAATGACATCCATTGTGGTATTGACCAAGTCTTTCACGAACTGGCTGACCTCCATTGACAGTTAAGAAGTCGAGCTCAGACAGTTTTTCAGACCTTCTAAAAAAAGGGTCTCCCCTCTTTTTCTCAGAAAGAGGGACAGAAAGTAATTCTCCCCAATTTGCCAACCAAGTGGAAGATATAAGATTATAATATAGTTACATAGTTAACTAACATAGTATATCCATTTATTTATAAAACAGCCTTCAGTACACAATGATTTATCAAGTATTTTTAGAGTAACAAATATAACAGATGGGTACATATTTCCTTTAACTAAACATGGATTAACAAGATCCCTCACCAGGCCCAGATACATTTGGGCCAGTATGGGGATTATATGTTCGTTATTATTATACTCGTATGAGTTGAAAGTCATCTGGTTTTAAATATTCACTTTGAATGTACAGTGATGGTATTGAACATTTTACTCTCAAGCTATGGCCCCTGGTTCTCTCACTGTCTGCTCTGTTGAATAATTATTCATTGCACTTATTTTATCTCCACCTTTCATTATCTTAAACACCTCTATCATATCTTCTCGTAACGCCTTCTTTCTAGTGTATAAAGCCATCTCCTTCAGCCGCTCCTCATAGCTGAGTCTCGCTAGGCCCGGAATCAATCTCGTAGCCCTGCGCTGAACCCTCTCTCTGGCATATATGTCCTTCCGGAACTGTGGTGACCAAAACTGCACACAATATTCTTGATGTGCCCTCACTAAATTCCTGTACAATGTTAACACCACCTCTTTTGATTTATAATTGATCCCCCTCCGAATACAGCTTAAAACCCTATTTGCTATACCTATAGCTGCCTGGCACTGTGTTGCCTACTTACCTCCTGTATCTATTACCACCTCCAGGTCCTTCTCCTGTGTGACAAACTCCCAAATTACCCCTTGCCTCCTGTAATCTCTATTTTCATCATTCTTTCCCATCCCCAATACCTTACACTTGCTCAGGTTAAATTCCATCTGCCAATCTTTTGCCCAATCTATACAAGTATCAATACTTTCCTGAATCTGATCACCCCCCCCCCCCGTGATATTCACCTCACCTCCAAGCTATGTGTCATCTGCAAATTTGGAAAGCTTTCTTTTTACCCCATTATCCAAGTTGTTGATGTAAATAGAGAAGAGTAATGGTCCGAGTACTGATCCCTGAGGTACCCCGCTACTTACATCCTCCCACCAAGGTATCCTCCCACTCACAGCCACTCTTTGCTTCCTATCACGAAGCCAGTTTGCAATCCAATTAGCTACCTGACCAGTCACTCCACAAGTCCTCACTTTGGCTAACAACCTCTGATGTGGTACCTTATCAAATGCCTTCTTGAAGTCAAGATGTACTATATCCACTGCCTTTCCCTCGTCCACCCAATCAGACACTGCTTCATAGAACTCTAAAAGATTTGTTGGACAGGAACTACCTTTGGTAAACCCATGCTGACTATCTTTAATTGGTTTGTATTTGTTTTAATGGTTTCTCATCTGGTCCTTATTTAATGTCTCCAACACCTCCCCCACAACTGAAGTCAAGTTAACAGGTCTGCAGTTTCCCAATTCTTCTCTGGATCCTTTCTTAAATAGTGGTGTTACATTTGCTCACTGACACTATGCCTGCAATGTTTGAAGTGCCTGTAATTCAGAAACAACTTTAGTGTTGTTGTTGTTGTTGGCTATCTCAACGGAACTAGAAAAATAAAGAACGCACTTCCGGCACGGTCCGGATGGCCTACAAGCTGGAGTCTTTCTTATGTTAAATGGCGTCAGAAGTGATTTGCAAATAACTCCGTCCATTCATGCCACCGGAATCTGGTATCTGAGATACATAAACTCTGGCATCTGTGAACTTTGAGCACCCCACGATTGACTGGGATTTGGCTTCGTTATATCAGGAATTTGTTCAATTTCGAAATCACGTTGGATTTGTTTCCGACAGACTGTTGGCTGATCTGCCTGACAAATGCAGAGCAGGCTGGCTTGGCACATGGATTGGAGAACAAGGATGAGAGATTATACAAGACTTTTGAATGGACTGAAGGTAAGAAGGATGACCTTAGCAAAGTTCTGGATAAATTTGAATTGTATATTCGTCCCCGAAAAAAAAAAGTGCATCTCGAGGCATCGGCTGTTCAAGAGGAAACAAAGCTCCAAGGAATCGTTTGACAACTTTGTTAAAGACTTGCGTCTCATTCTCTTGGACTGCAAGTATGCGCAATCTGAAGATGTGCTCATGGATGTGATTATCCAAGGCGTGTATGAGGAGAAGACCCAGGAGCATCTGCTAGACAGAGGTGAGATCCTTATGCTAGCCAAAGCTCTTCAAGTGGGTCAGCAATATGAGCTTTCAGGACTCAAGTTCGCATTGTCCATGATGAGGACATGAGTGCAGCTGCTGTACACTACAAACAAGCGAGGCCAAAACCACAACTGCCATCACGCAGGAGATCAACCCTGAATAGACCCCATTGTAAGGACAGCTGCCACTGCTGTGGTAAGGATCCTAACCATTCATGTGGAATCATGGTGATTGCCCAGCAATTGGATCCACCTGCTCTTACTGCAAGAAACCGAACCATTGGCTTGCAGCTTGCTGTCGACATGCCAGCATCCATTCGGCTGAAACTCAGTTGGACAGTGCTTGTGCTGATACAACCAAGGACATGGATGAAACCAAAGGGAAAATTCTACGGATCGGTGCACTGTAGACAACGGCTGTATCACATGGTGATAAATTGAGGCAGTCTCTCTTGGTGTCAGGAAGGCAAGTGACCTGAATTGATACTGGAGCTTGCTACAACACAATGACACTATCTGATTATCAGAGTCTCAAGCGCACTGCCGAACTCCGTCATTCAACCAAGGTATTGTGTACCTACTCAAATCACAGGATAAAACCCGGAGCAGCCATGGATCTTCCTATTCAGTACCGTAGTAAGAAATTCACCACAACATTTGAAGTGGTCGCTCTCTCACAGGAAAACATAATCTCCGGAGATACAGCTGAAGTTCTGGGTCTGATCGTCAGACTCGATTCCATTAGAACTGAAGTGGACCCCGGTGACATTCTTGCTGAGTTGAAAGAATATCCAGACCTAGTGCGAACTACTGGAACTCTGCCAGGCATGTATACAATTAAATTGCAACCTGGTGTGAAGAGAGTAGTGCACGCTTCGCGGCGACGACCAGCTTCCCTCTTGCCACGTATTAAAACCCAACTGGGGGAGATGGCATCCGATGAATACATTGCCAAAGTTAATGAACCAACTGAGTGGGTCAGCTCAATGGTGGTATCTCGTAGAAATGACAAACTGAGAATCTGTCTTGATCCGTCTGATCTAAACTAGGTCATCAACAGGGAGCACCATCCCATGCACACGGTTTTGGAGGTCGCTGCAAGTATACCTGATGCCAAGGTGTTCTCAATGCTTGACGCAAAGTAAGTGTTCCTACAAATCAAACTGGGCGAGGAATCGTCCTATATGACGTGTTTCAATCCACCATTCAGTAGGTACAGGTGGCTTTAGCTTCCTTTAGGCCTAAGTCACATTTGCCACGGCGGCCGTGGGGTCTCCAAAATCTACGGCCACTAGCAATTATACGGCGGCCGCAGTATTTCCACGGTCACACAATGTAGCAGTCACATATGTTTTTATTTTTCGGGGAGCCGCACGGCGTATTTAGAAAGTGTGGAGACCGAAAACGTGGGGTTGCCGTATGGTCTTTGATTTGATGTCGCACGGTGACCTTAAGGGGGCCCTGCGGCGGCCATATAATTGTCAAGGCAGATGCAAGGTCGCCTCAAGGTGCCCGCAAGGTGACCGCAGGGGGGCCCCAAGGCGAACGTGCGGCCAGACGGACGGTAACAAATGGGTTAATTTTTTTTTTTTTCGGCTTGTCGAATTGCTACGGAAAACGTAGAAATGAAAAAAGTTATAACTCCGCGTTATAATTCCACAGCGATCTCTACGGCCTGTAAAAGATAGCCAAACGGCGTAGGGCCACCCTGAAGGCCACCGCAGAAATCTGCGGCCGCCGCACGTTTCTGTCAATTCAGAGGGCATACGGCCACCGTATCCTCGCCGTAGAGCAAATGTGACTTAGGCCTTAGGACTGCAATGTGCACCTGAATATTTTCAGAGGCTCATGGATCAGATGATTGAAGGTATAGATGGAGCATACGCGATCTTGGATGACATTCTTGTAGCTGGTCCAAAAGTGGAGTTGCACGATTAAATTCTGAAAGGTTTTTGAAAGAGCAACAAATTACAATCTGCAGTTGAATCTGCAGAAGTGCAAAATCCGCCAGTCACAGGTACAGAGGACACATACTGTCTGTCGATGGATTATCGCCTGATCTGGCCAAAGTTGAGGCAGTTCATAGTTTGCCGATTTCTGACTGATAAGGAAGCTGTGAGGCACGTCATTGGATTTATCATGTATCTGTGAAAGATCATCCCTCGGTTGAGTGACGAGTTAGCTCCTCTCCGAGAGCTGCTGAAATCAGATGTTGAACATCAATGACAACTGGCTCAAGCCAGAGCATTTGGGAGACTGTAGGAACTTTGTTGTTCACCGTCTGTTCTTGCTGCGGAAACTGAATTGTTAATTATCCCCCGCCAACCAACGAAGTTGGCGGGGGATATAGAAATGGGTTCCGTCCGTCCGTCCGTCCGTCCGTCCGTCCGTCCGTCCGTCCGTCCATCCGTCACATTTTGTTTCTGGAGCTTAACTACAAATCCCCTCAACATATATTTACGAAATTTGGTACACATATCAAGCAAGTGGTGAACTGGTGCCTTTTGATATTTTCTAATTGATAGGTCACATGGTTTGGCAGCCATGTTGGATTCAAGAAAAATATTAAATAATGTTTTCTCTGGAATCACATAACCTAACGAAGCGAAAATTTGCAACTATCATCTTCCATCATGTCTGCATACATAGGAAAAATTATGACATCACAAGTCACATGGTTTGGTGGCCATCTTGGATAGAAAAACACACCTCATCCGATTAACACGAAACTTCACACACATATTCCACTGGAGGATTGGAGGCAGAATGTAATTTTATGATGCCATAGGTCACATGGTTCGTCAGCCATCTTGGATTGAAAATTAATAAATTTAAAAAATCTTCCTCTCCAGAACAGCTGGACAGATTGAGGCAAAGTTTCACATACACTTTCCCCAAGACATCCTTTCAGAAGTTTGTTAATTTCTAATTGACAGGTCACATGGTTTGGTGGCCATATTGAATTTACCCTAAAACCTTCAAACATCTTCTCCAGAACGGCTGGTCAGATCAAGGGGAAACTTTACATCCATATTGCACACGCTTAGGGAATATAAGTTTGTTAATCCTCATTTACTATGGCAGAGGATATCGAAGACTTTGTCTTCTTATGGATGCTAGTTGAATTTATAATGATGTAAAATGTCAAATAGCTTCAGTTAGTGCTTTGAGAAAGGATTTAATAAATATATGCTGGAAAAGCTAGTAGGAGGCAGAATACACGCATTCCTCTGTCGTCGAAAAAAAACTTGTAAAACCTTATCTGCTTGCTGACCATCTGAGCCAGCAGCAAGAAACCAAATACTCTTTCACCGGGGCAATAAGCAAGCTCCGATAAGCAGACCATTTTCCACCGTGTTTGTAATTTTAAATCTTACAAAGTTCCATCTGTTATTTCTACAAGAGATCCCTCTTTGTTCAGTTAATTTATTTGATGTATCAACCATACCCTGGAGGGATCATATAGTCGTATATTTGTAATGCATAGTTAAGTTCTTGCCTGAGACACTGCTCCAGACTAGGCTTCCTCGTGCGAGTCTGTCTGATATTTACCACTGAATAAACAGCTTAAATTGAACTAAAGGTTTTTCTGTCTTGATATGGCCAAAAACTGCCACAACATTGTGTACTTTCATGTTATAAAACCAGTCGAGATTCACTGTGATGCTAGCCAAAGTGGACTTCATGCAATTATCTTACAGGACAACTGACCGTTGCATACAGTTCCAGGACCCTTACGGAGACGGAGACATGGTATGCACAAATAGAGGAGGAGATGCTATCCATAATTAATGCCTGCAGGAAGTTTCATTGTTGTATATTTGGGAAACCAGTCACCGTCTGCTGTACAATAACCATAAGCCTCTGGAAATGGTCGCCAATAAGCCGTTGCTGTCTGCTCCGATGAGACTACAGAGCGTGCTACTACGATTGCGATGGTATGACCTCAACATTCAGTACAGAAGAGGGGAGGATATGCAGCTTCCAGCCACCCTTTCTCGAGCCTACCTGCCAGATACTTATTCGGAACTGGACAACTTGGAGCACATTTCAATGCTGGACTTTCTGTCCATCTCTGACGAGAGGTATGCGGATCTTCAAAAAGCTACTCAGTCAGAACTTGGTCATTTACAGTCCACGATTATTGATGGATGGCCAGAGGCCAGGCGAGATGCATCATTCTGTCTTTTCGACCATACTGGGATTCTCGGAGTGAACTTTCGGTTATGGATGGCATCATATATTAAGACATGCAAATTGTTGTATCACCTACTCTGAGACTCCGCATGCTGAGCCTGATTCACGAATCGCATCTTGGAATAGTCAAGTGTAAGCAACGAGCTAGAGAGGTTCTACACTGGCCCTCCATGAATGTGGACTTAGAGCAAACTATTCAGAACTGTTCCAAGTGTGCAGACTATAAAAATCACCTGCCTGCTGAGCCGCTGAAACTGACTCCTACACTGAATCTACCTTGGAGTTAAATTGGGACAGACTTGTTCCAGTTTGATGCTAAGACGTACCTGATAACGGTTGACTATTACTCCAAATTCATTGAGGTGGATGAAGTGAAGGATTTACGCTGCAATACAACTCTTGAGCAGCTAACAGCACAGTTTCATCATGGTCTACCGGAGGCTCTACCCAGTGATAATGTGACTATGTACAACTCACAACTTGTGAGGACATTTTGCAAAGATCATGGAATCATTCTTTGAATGTCTAGCCCCAGATATCCACATTCAAATGGAGAGGTACAGAGGGCTGGACAAACAGTGAAACGACTCTGGCGAAAATCTACAGAGAAGCACCTGGCCTTGCTGGATTATCGCACAACGCCACTGGAAGGCATTCATCGATCACCGGCTCAACTACTGATGGGAAGATGTCCGAGGAATACCCTTCCCATTGCCTGAGGACTTCTGGTGCCTATAGTTTATGATCATGATGCTGTGAAAAGGCACTTTGACCTGGAGAAAGCAAAACAGAAGTTCTACCATGATCGTCACTCAAAGATCTTCCACCATTACATCAGAATGATGAAGTTAGAATGGAGCCTCCTGAGGGTTCCAAAAAGTGTATCCCAGCTGTGATTGTGAAGCAGCATTCTGAGCCACATTCTTATGTTGTTCGGTCCCGAGAAACGGGTGACGCTTATCGCCGTAACCGTTGACATTTACGAAAGAGCACCAGTGCAGCTAATGAGAGTGTTACTCTCAATCGGTCTTTCGTTGATGCTGGTAACACTACCAGTGAGGCCCATGATTGCTCAAGCTGTTAGTCGGACTTGAAGCCTCCAGCTGGTGACACTGCACCTACCGTAGATCTGGGTGAACCAGACAGAGCAGTCACCCCGTCAGCATCTACAGCTCGCCCAGTTACCCCATGCGTAACTCGTACTTGAAGCGGTCGTATCAGTTGTAGACCAAACAGACTTGACTTGCGATGAACTGTAAATGTTACCCTTGTTTGGTTTGAATGTTTCCGAACACTGAATTGGATTTGATTTGTTGCAAGGTAATGTGGATTGAAGTGTTTGATCTGTTGTTTTGTTTTGTTTTGGGACTGAGTTGGACTTTGCAAGCGATCAATGCTTCCATTTATTTTATGATCTCTGATTCTATTTCTCTCACTGCATTGGTTTGAGTTGCATACTATTTGCTCATGGAACAATAACTTATTCCCTGCTCTTTTCCATCTTGAAGGGAAAGATGTAATGTATGTTTGAAGCGTCTGCATGGTCCAGATGGCCTACAAGCTGGAGTCTTGCTCATGTTAGATCACCAAAGGTGGTGCAATTTCAGCCACATGTCAATTTTGGAGTTTCGGTGACATCCCCATTTGCTCCATTATATTTAGATTATTATTATTGTTATTATTATTATTATTATTAATGTTGTAGTGGTAATTGGTGTAGTCATAGCAGGACTTTTCAGCAGTGGTTTTCGAGTTTGCACTTTTATATCAACCTTAACTTTACAACTGAACGATTATTACATTTTATTTCTATGCTTCTATGTTTATGTGCGATTTACCCAAACATGTCAAGCATGTTGCTGACTCCTTCAAATGATACAATTTGCAGGTCAGTGCAGTTGTGCTGCTGAGCAGTGCCCCCTGCTTCCAGTAAGCTGGTACTCATTTTGCCGACCTCAGAAGAATGACAGCCTGAGAACCCACCTGGAATTATTTGAATGGCACGACAGGGGCTCAACCGCAAGACCCTAAGATCTTAAGTCAACACCAGGCTTTGCCACAAGGATAAAAAGTGTCTCTCTGCTGTTTAGTTTGATGTTTTTTTCCCCAAGAGAAAAAGCTACGAGTTTGTTTTGTATCTGAAAATGAGTTAAATCCAGTTTCCTCCTGAGACTCTCAAGTATCCACGGTTTCATCAGAAATTTCCTCTTTTGGCGACCTATTCAAAATTATCTTGTTAATGCAAGCCAGACATCGCCAAGAGGAAGCCTGGTGTTGGCTTCGTGGTTGGAGTGGCTGGCTTGGCATATCAGGGTCCTGAATTCAAGCCCCTGTTGGTGGTTGCTAAATTAACACCAGGTGGACTTGACTCAGCCTGTCATCCTTTTGAGGTTGGCGAAATGAGTAACAGGGGCACTGCATCAGTGGCACAGCCACGCCCTCAGCCAATGATGCTACCTGCAGCCTTGTGCTGCATACGAAAGAAGAATCACCCAGAACAGTTATTCATTGGCAACAAGATAGTCAAAGCTGTATCTGTCATTTTTATTGTTCGTGTGTGTTATAGTACATATGATTCTAGTTTTAGTCAGTCAAAAGTTCAGACTAACTAATTTATACAAGTATAACCCTGAAACTGGAGAGATCTGGTTTTGTTAATCTTAATTTTCTGTCCTTGAGAGTAATCTTGTCCTCACCATTAATATTTCCTCCGAAACATTGTGTAGGACCAGCTGTAATAAAATTAACTCACCATCATTTATACAGCTGCTTTGGTCAAATTATGCAGCTATAATCCAATGAAAGGGCCCTTTCAATGAAATCCGGCTCAGTCTGACGATGAAAAGTATAAAATTATATTCCAGCTCTTGACATGAAATCCATTTTGGTTTTGGTGATCCCAAGGTTATACAATTTAGCATCCCCTCACTAAATGGAGAGAAACCCTGAGCTATAAATGGACAATGCCTATCATTATCCAATTTACCAATGGTGCATTTGGTCCAAAATTAAATATTGTCACGGCCCTGGGAGTTCGGTTAATTCCCCCGCTCCACCCGTCATGGATGGGCGGTTAACACCAACCAGGTCAGATCGTCGAGTGGTTTTCTTTGGAGGCGAACATGTGATCCTCGGAGATTATGGAGCACGCGGGAGGGGAATGGGCGGGGAATGCACGGACACGACGGAAGCACAACACAAGGAGTTTATCTCGAACCGACGACAAATGGACAACACAAGCAACTTAAAATAAACATGGGGGTTTAATGAAAATAGATCAAATGCTTGCAATGGCAATAATTCAAAGTGTAATAATAAAACTTGAAGTAAATTAAAGCCTAAAGTTGAGGCGCCTCTATACACGGACTTTAATACAGACAAGGGGAAAACAAAATAAAAGAAAATCCTCCCTCTGTTCTGGCACTTAGCTTTGTCCAGAGATGGTCTTTTATGAACTTGCTGATCGAGCTGCGGCATCCTGCGTGGGAAACCGCACCCAAAAGGGTGCCAAACCACTCTCTGGGGTCACGTACTTGAGGTAATTTGTGAGGCAGTTTTCAATGCAAGGGTTCACCAACCGGCGTGCAGCTTCTTCTCTTGAACGAATATGCCGAATGTTTCTCTCTTATACGAGGTCTGCTCATAACGATTGCCCACCTTCCTCCTTGAACACACAACGGGATAACGCCGAGTTCACTGAGAGGTGCACTCCTCTTCTCTTTCTCATAATCATACAACTTCATGACTCAGCTGAACAGGAATGGCCAGCGTCTTGCCCAGCATGCTGCAAATTCACTAGCACAAACACAAGAATCGCGCAGCCATTTCGTTGTGCCAAGACGAAAGCAAAAACGAGATCCTCTCTCTCAGCCATGTTCCTCATCCCAACTCTCCGCTTTTCGACCATGCTCCCCCCCCTCTCTCTCTTTCACGTCACATTGACCAATCATAAGCCTCGGGGGGCATGACTTGCTGAAAGGAAGCCGGGAAGGTGGAGCTTCTTGCCTGCTTGGATGTGCGGCTCTGTTATTATTATTCATATTATTATTATTATTATTGTTGTTGCTGTTGTTATCAGAAAGTAATTATTTTGTTGCTGGCTTGTAAATGCAAAAATGTAGGAAAAGGCCACAGGGGGCAATCACATACTGGGGGAATTATCCTTGATCCCCACTGAATTAACACAGCACCACCCCCCCGTGTGGTGACGCATAACACTTAAGCTCACAGTTTCCTTACTTAATTTACATTGAGATGTCTCCTACACGTCCATGGACCAAGCTACACTATACAATCCTATCTTTCCTGTGAAATTTCTCCATCTACGCACCTACAACCTCAACAATATTATCAAAGATGCACTGTTACATGCTGTATTTTTTTTTTTTTACATTGATCAGTTGTTTATGGAGGAGCTTGTACGCAAATCACGTGCAGGAAAAGGACATTAGGAAACATCAGTGTCGATTACGTAAACTTTAAGGACATTATTAGACAATGGACAAAACACAGTGTAGTGTTTCTTGTAAATATTTTATTTCAGAAATGTACTTCCTTTCACATATTGGGCACATCTTCAAAATGTGAAACTATCATAACAAGTATTGTTTATTGTTTTTATAATTCTGGGGACAGGAGCTGGGGGCAGTGTGAGGTGGAAACTGAATTGGGGCATGGCGAGGGGGGAAATGGGAGAGGGAGGGGTGAGTGGGAAGAAATGAGGAGCAAGCTTTGAGGGTAATATGTGAGGGGCAAACTGTGAGAAGGTGGGGTAAAGGTTTCGCAGAAAGGGGAACATGAGCGGGAGGGATGCTGAAGAGGGGGGACACTGAGAAGTGGTGGGGTTAGGAGAATGTAGGAGGGGAAGGGTACTGACATGAAGGGGTTTGACAACATTATTGGACATGAAGGGAAGTTGATGGTCATGTGGAGGCAACCTCTGCAAAATGGACTTCTCATGATCCCCAATTTTGATATACAGTATACAGAGACGGACTTCATGGGAAGGGTGAAATGAAGGGGTCTTGAAGGCATGAAGGAAAACAATGCTGTGGTGGTGTAGCAGGTAAGAGAGGATGGTTAATGGATCAAATGTTTCCGAGTTAGACAGGTTTGGGAAGTAAATCTTGTGAGTAAGAAGAATAGAATACATAGTGATAAAGAACAATAACATATGGAGATGTTCCTGGAAAAGAAAACAAATGAAGCATTTTAAAATGTTATTAAAAGCTTTTAAAGTAAGAAGCAAATTAATTAAATTATGATGAATGCTAGTTCAATTGGAAGGTACTTTGAAAGGAAGAGATAAAGAATGAATGAAGGAAATAACAAGCACAATTAATTTGTGATTTTCTTGTTGTACTGAATTTTTTTTTTAGATCCTCGTGTAGGATCTCTAAGTCTTACTCACGTTGTTGTTCTTCATCTTCTTCTTGTGGACTTTTTTGTTTCACAGCCTACAGTTTTCTTCGAAACTTCCTGAAACTTGGCATATATATATATATATATATATATATATATATATATATATATATATATATATATATATATATATATATATATATATATATATATATATATATATATATATATATATATATATATATATATATGTAGAAATACCCCGCGCAGACAGTGACCATCTCCGATTTTTCAAATTCCTCCTAGAAAAAAAGTTATGACGTCAAAATATCTCCGCTAATGGAAATCGCCTAAAAAACTATGTCCGAAACTAGGCAAGCTTTTTGAATTCTGTTTGCGGGAATCAAGCCGGGCATTAGCACAGATAATTTATCGCAAACCTAATACATCACAATGACGTCATATTCGTTTTTATGACGTCATCATTAAGAGGACTAGGATCTTATCTCATTCGAGCTTGTTTAACGAGGAGTGCGACATAAGATAGAATGGACATAAGATAGAATTAAAGAAGAACACTAACGATAACAATTGTGGAACGAGGCGTAGAGCATCAGAGCAGAGACAGAATTGGCACGCTAACTCCAGCTAAAGCCTTGTAGAGTAGGCCAGACTCACAGGGAGACAAATTAGACAATACACCACAACAAGGTGCTGATAAACACAAAAAAAAATTGGACGAAAACACAACCAACAACATCGGGATGAAAGGATAACCAAGAGATGATTGATGTGGCCCAGAAAGCTTAGCTTTAATGAACTGGAAGGAGGTATTGCACGAACCAATGTCCAATGCGCTCAGACCCATAACCGGAAGTGACTGGTACATAGTTCCTCAATTCCTCTCTGGATCCTTTCTCAAGTGACGGTGTTACATTTACTCCTCTCCCATCTTGTGATACCTGTCCTAAAGTGTCCTTACTTCAATGAGCCGTTCAGGATATCGGATAATATGCTTATCTGCTTGGGTACATCCTGCAATGCTCTCAGATGCTGAAGATTTATCTTCACTTTGGTCTTCAAACGCTTTACTTTCTAAATAATTTCTAAAATATTCGAAAAATCCTTCCTCACCACCTCAATGGATTCTGTCAGCTGCTGGTAATTATCTTCTTTTTTTTGTATGCAATGTCGAGGCTCATATGAGAGCTAACACAGTATGTATAATGAGGTAAGCAGGAGATAAGAGGGGCGAGAGAGGGAAGGAAAAAAACAATGGGGAACAAAGACATGAGGAGATCTGTGGAAGGGAGAGGGATGGGGTGGGCTACACAGGGAAAACAAGATGGACGCTACAGGGACTTTCAGGTCCTTACATGACAGGGACTTTCAGGAAGGAAAGCAGGGAATTTGAAGGAGGTGGGTTTGGGGTCGATTAGCGGGGGTAGAAAAGATCGTGGATTTGGATGGGGGAAGATAAGAGATGGTGGTGAAAAGCTGTTTTGAAGACCAGGAGGGAGGGAAGAGGGGGATTGAAGGGAATGTGGGAGTTTGTTCCAAAGGTGGGGAAAAAAAAAAGAGGAATGAAAGAGTGAAGGTGAGCAGTGATTCTTGATTTTGGTAGTTTTACCAGAAGAGGGTTGCTGGTGGACCTTGAATGCCCTGCGGAAATATGGAGGGGAACATATCACAGACAAGGCAGGTGGGCGAGGCCAAAGAGAAGACTGTCAAAGACAGCCAAACCACCGACCTGCCAGTGGTGAGAGAGTAAGAGACCCAAGGACTCGGCCTCATCGTGGGAGATACCAATGATCCTAAATTCCTTGCTTTCCACAACGTGAAGCTGAGAAAGATGAGAGGCTGGAGCACCAGCCCAGAGTGGAGAGCAATTCTCCATGAGGCTGTGGATGAAAGTTTTGTATGTGGCCAGGAGCTCAGGTGTGCCAAAGAAGGACTTTGCATGACAGAGGATGCCCAATCGACGACTGGCTCTAGAGTCCAGCTTGGAAATATGGCTTTCCCAGGAAAGATAATGGCAGATAGTGAGACCCAGAAGCTTGGATGAAAGGACTTCTTCAAGAGGATTGTTGAGAAAGTAGATGTGGGGTGGTGGGGGGGGGGGATGTTCCAGACGGTCCTTTCGGAGAGACATAGTGAGTGTGAGATTTGTCAGGATTGAAAGACTTGTTTCATGTGTTGGACCAGCTTGTGATTTTATCCAGATCTGCAGAGAGTGAAGAGGCTGCTACTCGCCAATCTGACGGTGACAGATTGTACGTTAGAGGATGGAGTCATCAGCAAAGAGGTATCAAGGATTTTCCAGAGAGTCCGAGTGATTTTGACTGTTCTTGTTTAAATTTTGAAGCAAAATAACCATTCAATATGCCTGCCATCTCACTTTCATCACTGAACAATCTCCCTGCACGATCCCCCAAAGGGTCTGCACTTGTCAAAAGTGACCTGTACCCCTTCAACATCAACAATGTCTCCCACACTTTCCAGAGATTTCATACTCCCAAAGCTGTAGAGGAATTTGAAATTTTGCCAGCGTTCTGCCGATAAACTTGCCTACTCTACATGAAGGATGCCATAGATACTTAATGCCTACAAACTAATGCAAGCAAAAGAGATTCCCAGTTTAATGTCAAGTGGAGGGATGGCACACACATTGATGAATCACCCTGCCTGTGAAACACCAAGATGACATTTCATGGCTGGGCCAATATTTCCTTGTGGGCTGACCTACCTAGTGCTATAAAAGACAATCCTGAACTCGATCTAGAAATTTCTCATCCACTCTGCCCTTCCCTGTTTCTGGACCCATTATATCCCCAACAAATCCCATAATCCACCGACCCATCCACCGGGTGATTCCCCATAATCAACACTCTTCGCTTACCACATGCCCTTCTGAATTCTTCATTCACCCTTCTATCATGCTTTTTCTTCACATCAATAACCCAATAAAAGCATCAGGCAACTACCTCACTATTCATCCATCCTAATTGCTGCACTCACAGAATCCTCGACATCAATGTCACTCCTTTAATTATATTGGGGTGGACATAACAATACTGTCTTTTACAAAGATGCTAGACCTCCTCCTACTCCTCCTCCTCCTCATCATCACCATCCATCCCTTCACCCAACCACCCATTCACCCCCGCACACACCCATTCACCTACCCATGCACCCATCCTCCCATCCACACACCACCCCACCCATATCCCATCCACACACCACCCCACCCATATCCCATCCACACACCACCCCACCCAGAATCCTCTACATCAATGTCACTCCTTTAATTATATTGGGGTGGACATAACAATACTGTCTTTTACAAAGATGCTAGACCTCCTCCTCCTCCTCCTCCTCCTCATCATCACCATCCATCCCTTCACCCAACCACCCATTCACCCCCGCACACACCCATTCACCGACCCATCCACCTATCCTCCCACCCATCCTCCCACCCATCCTCCCACCCATCCTTTGACCCATCCATTCACTGGCCCATCCATCCATCAATCCACCCACCCACCCATCCACCCACCTAACCATCCACACACCCAACCAACCACCCACCCAACCACCCACCCAACCACCCACCCAACCACCCACCCCACCACCCACCCAACCATCCTTCCACCCATCCTTCCGCCCATCCTTCCACCCATCCTTCCACCCATCCTTCCACCCATCCTTCCACCCATCCACCCACACAACCACCCACCCAACATCCTTCCACCTATCCACCCACGCATTCACCTATTCACCCATCCACCCATCCTCCCACCCATCCACCCATTCACCCATCCACCCAGCCACTCACCCATTCACCCATCCACCCACCCATCCTTCCACCTATACACCCACACATCCACCCACCCATTCACCCACCCATTCACCCACCCATTCACTCACCCACCCACTCACCCAAACATCCTTCCACCCATCCTTCCACCTATCCACACACCCATTCACCCATCCTCCCATTCACCCACATATCCATCCAGCCACCCATCCACCCACCCATCCATCCACCCACCCACCCATCCACACATCCTCCCATCCACACATCCTCCCATCCACACATCCTCCCATCCACCCACCCATCCACCCACACATCCACCCATACATCCATCCACCCACCCATTCACCCACTCATTTCAGACATTTCATTGTTGGGTCAAGATTCAAACCCATACGAGACAGCTTAGATGTGAGTACGTGGACCTATAGGCCATCTGGCCACCCCTAATGTTACACCCCCTCTGGTTTAATCCTTCTTTTCACACCTATATATATATATATATATATATATATATATATATATATATATATATATATATATATATATATATATATATCTTGTCGTCTATTTATCCTGTCCTCCTAAGTATTTCCACATTAAACCAAGTCTCCGTTACTGTGACTATATCGTACTCCTTGCTCTGCTGTTTACTTACCTCAGCCTGAAGCTCCTCCATTTTAAAAAAAAAGTCCTCGCGACTAGCATTGGTGTAAGTGTTTTTTTGTACAAGGCCTGAGCCCTAAGGCTCGTAATACAGCTGCCAATCACACGCACATCGACAAACTGACGAGACAGACATTTAATACAGCCCCTGATCTTCCCTCTCTTTAGACCTTGATAGAATCGCAAGCTGGTGAAACACTTGGAATATGTTTTTTCAACATTGTCAGCTCTGATCATTCCCAAGACATTTTTTAAAATGGTATGTGTTGCTTCTTTGCTTGATGTTCAACATTTAAAAGGGTAAGAGCATGAACAATCCCCATAGATTGGCATCCATGGGAAGAAGGAAATTCGCCACTCCCCACTGAGTGCGGTCAGAAAGGTGGCGCCATTGTTGTGATGTCGCTGATACCCATAAGTACCCAGGGAAGTAACGGCACTTCCCCCAAGTTGTGTGTGTGTGCGTGTGTCAGCTCCACAGATGCGTCTAAGGTAATGTTAAAATAAATAAAATTATTCTCACACTGTCACACTCTCTCTTCCAAAACAACCATCTGGGATATCTCCCACTTACAAGCCTCTTGAAAAGGTTTCAACACTCATACTTTTGGGTTTCACGATCAGCCATGATCTTTCTTGGGAAAACCACATTTCTAGATTTGGCCTCCAAAGCCATTCACCAAATGGGGATTTTTCTATCATACAAAGACCTTCCTTGGCACACCTGAACTATCCACCAACAAGACCTTCATCCACAGCTTGATGGAGTACTGCTCTTCCATTTATGCTGGCATTCCTGTCTCATCCTTGCTCAGTTCGATGCCATGGAAACCAAAACCTTCAAGATCATTGGAATCTCCCACGATAAAGCCGAGTCCATGGGCCTATCGCTTTCCGATCTCAAACAGGTCGGAGGCCTCTCTGCCTTCTATCACCTTCTTTCTGGTCTTGCATCCTCTGCTTTTTCCATGCTTTTACAACTCAGGTTTCTGCAAGGTCTATGCGGTCCTCCAGTCAGCCTCCTGAAGGTGAAACTCCTGAAATCTAGAATCACTGTTCATCTCCACTCATTCATTCTTCCTTTTTCCCACCTGTGGAACCAACTTCCACACTCTCTTCGATCTCATTCCTCCCTCCAGATCTTCAAGCAAGACAGCTGTTAGTAAGTTTCCCCATTCCCCCCTCCCACAATTTCTTCCTGAGAGTTGGCTTCTGTATCCATCTTGTCGACTCGTGCGCATCCTCCCCTGCCCCTCATTCCTCCTCGCATCCGTTATTTGGCCAAGTCTCACTATTTTGGCCTTCAACCCTGCCGTTGGTGCTTTTTATTTTTATTTTTATTTTTTTTTTTCCTCTCTCTCTCTCTCTCTCTCTCTCTCTCTCTCTCTCTCTCTCTCTCTCTCTCTCTCTCTCTCTCTCTCTCTCTCTCTCTCTCTCTCTCTCTCTCTCTCTCTCTCTCTCTCTCTCTCTCTCTCTCTCTCTCTCTCTCTCTCTCTCTCTCTCTCTCTCTCTCTCTCTCTCTCTCTCTCTCTCTCTCTCTCTCTCTCTCTCTCTCTCTCTCTCTCTCTCTCTCTCTCTCTCTCTCTCTCTCTCTCTCTCTCTCTCTCTCTCTCTCTCTCTCTCTCTCTCTCTCTCTCTCTCTCTCTCTCTCTCTCTCTCTCTCTCTCTCTCTCTCTCTCTCTCTCTCTCTCTCTCTCTCTCTCTCTCTCTCTCTCTCTCTCTCTCTCTCTCTCTCTCTCTCTCTCTCTCTCTCTCTCTCTCTCTCTCTCTCTCTCTCTCTCTCTCTCTCTCTCTCTCTCTCTCTCTCTCTCTCTCTCTCTCTCTCTCTCTCTCTCTCTCTCTCTCTCTCTCTCTCTCTCTCTCTCTCTCTCTCTCTCTCTCTCTCTCTCTCTCTCTCTCTCTCTCTCTCTCTCTCTCTCTCTCTCTCTCTCTCTCTCTCTCTCTCTCTCTCTCTCTCTCTCTCTCTCTCTCTCTCTCTCTCTCTCTCCTGTCCCTTTTGTTCTGTTGCTTCCTAATCCGATTTGTGTTCCACCATTTTCCACAAGCTTTGAATTTGTATACAGAAATAAAATAATAATAATATCAATAACTCCCACTGCAAACCTTGATTTTTTTTACCCCTTTTTGTTTGACCAACGCCATCATTATAGAAACACTTAATTTGCCCCCAAAATGATTCCCATTGCTTCTTAAACACAAACCCTCACTGCTGACATCAATCTTCCAACTACAGGTGAACATCTATCACTCTCAATTTATATTCCCGGAAGAATACCGGAAATCATTACATCACAATCCTTTGCTTTCAGTCTGCTCCCCTTTCCTCGGAGTTGCCAACCTGCCGCCCTCTGTTTTTCAGCTCCTCGATGAACCTCAACCTCTGTCGATGTATACTTTATACCGGATTGAAAGTAGTTTTGCCCAGTTTCTTTATCTCCACAGGTGAGAATTAAATAGTTCCCTCAATGAATGCTGGTAAAAACAAAATCACTTTGATAGAGACTTTGGCGTAATGGTGTTTTGGGATCTCTTCCAGCAATGCCACTGCAGGTTCTCGTTATCAAACTGAATTTTTAACATGAACAAATCCACTACCCCACTATCAATTTAACCGTGCTCTTCCATGAGCCTCCCTCTTGAAGAAAAGAAGAAGACATGTTAAACAAAGTGATTTGTCGATCGGCTCAGAGGGAGCAAACTCACTTTTGATCGGTCTATTCTGGGTTAGACTCCTAGCCCAACTCTAAACTGTTATCCATCTGTTTCAGAGGCAGGATATGTTGTGTCATTGTGAATGCCATTTCTCCGAGGAGAGACTCAGCTGGCTGCTACATCCACTGGCATTAAAGACCCTATAATACTTTTAGCAAAGAGTTGCTCATTGTGTGATCACATATTGGAGAAATTCCAAATTTCTTCCCTGAATGAGATTCACTCTCACTGAACCCAGTGGTGGAGTAGCTTCTGTACATTCTCATGAGCTATGGAAATGTTTACGAGATAGTCATGGGTCTCCAAAATGCCCCCCAGAGAGGTGCGGGGGAAATTGTCATTCCTTTAACAATAAAAATGCTGGTGATGGCTTTGAAAGACAACGTTAAGACTGGGGTGTTTCACTCTGAAAGTACTTAATGCATGGAAAAGTCTCCTTGGAAAGGCAATGACAGCAGAAACAAGAGATAGGTTCAAAACAGAATTAGATAGGTACCTGGAGGCATTGTCGATGGAGGTGTACTGTACATGGACATTGGCAATATTTCACAGGCTTGATGGGTCTTATAATTATTAGACTCTAATAGCCTCCTCCTGCGTTGAAGTTCCTTGTGAAACGCTGATTTCAAAAACTGTCAATGGGGCATCCTGTTTATTTTGCAGGAATTTGGGACAAACGATAAATTTGCAGATCATATAACACCATTTGCAGGATCATAATGATCATTTCATGCCAGGCAAGAAATTCTTCTCCAACAGAATTTGATGGCATTGTTTGTTAAAAGCAGGAATCCAACTCGATCTCCAGCCATGTGACAATATGTTTGTGTAAATGAATCAGCTTTGCTCTGATGCACCGTTCTGAATGTGGTGTCCACAATACCACAAGACAACATCACGGGAGTAAATCCCAGCAGAGTGTCCTTTCCTCAAGTTAAATCATCAAATATGAGCGAATACAGCAGACACTGGAGAGCCCACTACCTGCGTTCCAAACACCTGCTTCTGATGTTCCCCATCATACAGGAATGTGGTGCTGCCAAGACAGAGTTTTGGAAGGCACATTGCTGTTCATGCACTCTGCCTGCCGATCACTGCAGTGTTATAATCTGGAACAATCATTCAAGTGATCGAGATTGCTGCTGCCAAATCGAGCAGAACATTGTGACAGAGGGAGTTTACATCACAAATCACATCACCTTTTTACTGACCAAATGCTCACCAACTGTCGTTCCATACTGTCGACAAAGCGTACGTAGTGCTATGCTCAACGGCAGGGGACCTGGGTCTCTCTAACCCCACTAACCTTTCAGCTTGAGAAAATGATGAAGTAAAAATTAGGGGTGGATCCGGAGATTTTTTAGGGCTTTCTTTAACACCACTTTCTGCCATCCAAATCCAACGCTGATATCGTAAATGAAATTGCAAGGCTTGTAGTGATGTTAAACAGTCTTCAGATATATTTCAAAATGTAACTATTTATGGCCAATATTATTATATACATCTCAATGTTAGCAAAGCTAGTTTTTTTTCTGAAATATAGTGATGTAGATATCGATGTGTGTGAAATTTTTTAAAATACCCCTTTTGTCCCCACCTTACCTTTCTGACCGTGAGAATGACCTTCAAAGTAGAAAACGAAATGACACACACTTCCATATTTTTTTCTTCATCCGATGTGAAATTGATCTCGCATGTATGGCTGCTCTCAACAAAAATGCTGTCACCAGTCGAACTCTACTACCATTGAATAGTCTAGAAGCCAAAATCTGTAGCTAGCCTAGAAAATAGGTTCGCTGCTGATTTCATGTTAGAATGGTGCAACTGGTGTTTTTGAAGAGTCTCGGCATGACCAAGTCTAGTTCCACTTGTTGCCAAGTCTGCATCTGAATATTATGGCCGCCATGACAATAATCAAAATGGCCGCCATCAGATTTAGTCTTTTTCTTACTGCAAATTGTACTAGCCAGAAATTTGTCATGATTGTGAAATACGATGTAATCTGACACGAGGAACACTATTTTGTGCTTTATTTTTGTACTGGATCACAACTTTTCACATAATTGACAACTTAAAGACGAAATTGAAAATGCACATACGAGCAACAAATGTGAAAAAGAAAATGTTTAGCACTATTGATGGAGATGGGTTTACAGTCAGTCAAAGGTTATTTCAACAGCTGTCAGATTCTTTCTAACACAAAATTACGTTGCTTTGCAGAAGAGAAAAGTGTTGTGAGAACACCCAAGTACAATTTTCAGAGCTATTGATCGGCTTGTAAACTGAACGGGTTCCTCAAAGGGCTTTGCATCCACATGCTTTCGTGCAAGGCAGTCCATTTCGTGTACATTTTCACCGTCGAGTTGAGCATGACCCACGGCATTTGCATGTCGTCAGTTCTACACAGTAAGCAGTAATAGGCTGTGCAGTCATGAGTCGCGGCTGAAATGTCTCGTTGCCATCTTTGACGACCTGTTCCCACCCACAGTTCTCAGGTGCAGGTAGATGTGGTTCTTTTGAGCGTGTAGCCTGGTGAAGAGCAAGGCCAAGGCCCAGGTGTTTGAGAGTCAGTTTTTTGCCTCCTGAAGCCACATGAATAATGTCTTGGCAGATGCTCAGAACTTTGTTCTTGGTATCTGTCTCATCCGCTTCTTCATTGTCCTTCATTGTCAAGAAAGTGGGTAACTTAAATGTCCCTTATATATCGAAACATTGATGACGCTCTTCCTTTACATTATCTTTTCTATCCTTGCACAAAATGCTGGCTTCATAACATCTAAACACCCAAAGTCAATGTGAACACACGATAGCAGTGGGGTTGGGGAGGTAAGGCACGCAGAGGGGCGGAGAGGGTGTGGGTAAAGGGAGGCTTGGGATGACATGTGGAGACAGAGAGAGAGACAGAGAGAGACAGAGAGAGAGAGAGACAGACACACATATTGTGCCGCAGATCTTTAAATCATTGGACGATGCTCACGTGTTTCCCACAAAGTCCCTGTGCAAAGAGAATATTATGGAGATGTTTTCTTCAGTTTCTCTTCTGCTACTCCGCTTTCTGTGTGCACCTACCATCGGATCATGCAGCGCAACATAGCCCATTACAAAGGTGCGTTTATCTATTTCTTGTAAAATTCTCAACTTGACTTGAATGATGGACCATGGAGCTTTGTGGTGCATAATTTATAGGTCCTCTAACTTTCAAGGAATGTCTGCTTCTTGTATGGACATAAATGAGCGTTCTCACGCCTTCCTGTACGGACCATCAAAGATTCGTATATTCTCATGCGGATTCAGACTTCCATCTTAAAGTATTACTATGTCAATCATCCAAATAGTGTGAGGACGTGACCTAAAAGTCCCATTTATGTGGTTCTTTATAATCCACTGAGATTGCTTTGCAGAATGAGATTTAATTTCAGAATGAAATAATTGTCCTTAAGGGAGAATGAATATTTGTCTTCATTCATATACATGTTTTCCATGTGCAGTGAAATGTGCCCAGAAAATAAAGTGATTGTGAGTGAATACACCTGCCAAAGGTATCATGGAAAGCACACCACTTGCTTGAGGTATGGCCGCTTCAGGCTCATTGAGTAAGAATCGAATCATCGGGGGAAAGGTTGAGATTCCACAACAGTAAAACTTTTGCATAACAAATAACATTTGTATTTTTGTATTTGTCTTTGTTCATCATGTATTTTTGGAAATAACTACATCAATAAGGTAAAATAAATATGAGATGAAACAAGAAACAATTGTTTACCCTCCTGATTTGATAAGATTATTATTAATAATGCGGTAACTGTTCCTCGCGTAAGCCAAACCATAAAAAGAGGTTCCAGATGTACATCTGAAAATACCTGTTTTGGGCTTTTCACCAAATTGTAACGATGAGGGTCGAGTCACTAGTTATCTCAAGCAACCATGACTTAGGAAATGGTTTTGCTGAAGCAAATATGGACAAAGTTTTGAATTCTTCCATTAGGAAACTGATACGTATATCGTATAATATACGATACATATATTTTCACCCTCTTCTTTTATTTATTTTCTTTATTTCTCCCAACCTTTTACTGTGCGTCCACGGAGAGGTGACCTCTCGCAAATTGTTTATGTGAGGCTCGCTTTGCCGCACCTGGATGAGTTTGAGGGTAGACATGTAGCCGCTGAAACCTGAATCCTATCCAGGTTCTTCCTAATGACTACATATTTGCCTATTCGGGTTCCTCCTCGTCGCTGCAATGCTGCATTTGTTCTTTTATTTGATTATCCTTTACATTACATTCTATGGAGTAATCTCCACATATTCACCACTCTCTGCTTTGTAGTAGTGCTCTGTCTAATTGAAATCTTCAGTTGAATGAACTTTCCAAAGTATCTTCACCAACCTTACTTTCTCCCTTTTTTTTTCACTCTAACGCCACGACAAGTCGAAAAAAGAAAGAAAGAAAAGGGTTTGTGTAGGCTTCATGTCTTCCCAAAAGTATCCCAAAAACCTCCAAATATAACTCGGAAAAGCTTGCCAAGCTGAGTAAGGAGCCCTGGGTTTTGGAATGAGGAAAAGAGAACAGCAAGAGTCCACCGGGAAAACCGTCCAGTGCCAGTGGTTTCCATGAAGCGCAGACTGCTTATCTGTGCATCTTGCAAGTAGCCACTGATGCCGTTTTTGGCCGCCCGAACAATGCGTGTTGCAATCTTGCATTCGGAGGAGGCGATGGAGTAAACACTGTCTTAATCGAAATAGGACATATGCAGTAATATTGATGGGGGTGACTAATTGCTCTCACATTAAAATCCTCCAAATGTTGTATTTGCAGGAAGAGATGCTGCAATGGCTACCACTTCGTGTTGGGTCAGTGTTTGCCTGAAGGTATGGTGGTCTGGTTGGATATAAAGACCATATTAGGTCACAAAGTCATGTTTGCATGACCTGGCAGACATATGATTTGCAGGCCTGATATAACATTTTCCGACATAGTTCTTTTGTCATTCAATCTGCTTTTTCTTTTTTGTGAAAAAATGCTTCAATTTATTTTGCAAAATAATTTTAGAATTCCAGAAAATTATCAACTTATATTCTATAACCAATACATTTTTAGAATTGTATAATGGTTGTATTGTAACAGGTCAAAACTGCTTTGAATAACCATTTATCTATACGGTGTAACGATTGTCTGGAAACGTATACGAGCTCCATCCCTCCCACACAGCAACCCAAAAAGAAAATATTTCACATGCTTGCACAACATTGTGCCTCGTGTAATATTGTAGTTCTGTTAACACGGGCTAAATGTTCAGCAGTGGTGTGTTTCACTTGGGAAGTATCGCACTTTGAGCGAGGGAGTATTTTGAATGTCAGCAAAGCTTAGCACATTATAGCGCATCACTCTGTCCGTGAGACCATTCTATATTCCAAGCTCGGCCATTAGTCTCATGTGCGGTGGAATTCCTGCCATAAGTCACATGATTGTGATGTTAGGCTGCCATTTCTGTCTTTTCATGGTTGGCGTTACAATTTGATGCTGATGCAATCATACTTCCTCATAGAGTTTCGATTGAGCATTATTTTTGTGGCTTGAATTGACGTTCATTTTGCAGCAATCGCAGAAATGTCTATTTGAGCCACAAAAGAAGTTGCACAATCATTTTGGTCGTTGGGACATGCACGCTAATTGACATTGATGCACCACAATTGAATGCACAACTCGAAAGGCACTCGGTAAAGCGCATACCTCCACCAGGTTGAACAGTTTACATTTTGTATCCCACTGAGACGCCGGATCTGGATCCACACCTGAACCAAAATCGAATCGGCTTGTTCTGAACACATAACCAACTCGTCCGTCTCGCTTTGTCATAACTCATCCATAACTCTTTGAGATATCGTGCTATGTATATTGTTGTGAGCCACATCACTCAATGGTGAAGAATCACATGATTGGATCCAGATCCGGATCCAGATCTTCACCAACATCGAGTCAATTCTTCCTCGACACACACCCAACCTGTCCACCGAGTTTTGTCCAAATCCTTCCTCAAAGTTTTGAGATATCCTGCTCACAGCAAACAGACAGACAGATAGGGGTGAAAACATAACCTATATCCACCTTCGGTGGCGGAGGTAATTATGATGCAGATAGCCCTACAAACAGGGCCGGATTAAGGCAGAGGCCAGCTAGGCCGTGGCCTCGAGCCCCACACTTTAAGGGGCCATACACCTTAGGCTTAAAGATGAAGCCTTCGCCAATCTCTTAAAAACTTAATTTGGATATGGCCTTGAACATTTAAAATGGCTGAGGGCCCCGTGAACTCTTAATCCGGCTCTGCCCAGAAAGCTAGTTATTTGCAACTGCCAAGGCTTCCGAGCAGTAACAGCTCCAGTTGAAGAATGAACCGTGAGTCACCTTAACATTTGACATTTTCAAAAGGGGATAGCTACAAACCTATAAAAAGCCTTTTGAAAAATAGGCATTAGTGTCTCATTTGCTTCGGTGCCATATTGGTTGCAAAAGAAAGATTCACAGGATATGGTCACAAATGTTCAACTTAAATCGCCATATAGCCTATAACTATTGCAATACCAGTTTTCTCCAACAACATCCATCAATTCCCCTGACGTCAAAAAGGGTAAATTCTGATTGCCCCAAGTTCACCATTTTATTTTCCAGAGATACCTCTTTAGCACAAATTTGAAACACCCTGGTCCATCGACGATGTATCTGAAGTTTTGAATAGATTGGTTCAGTCGTTCTGGAGATCATTGAATCTTCTCCTAAAAAAAAAAAAAAAAAAAAAATGAACCCAAATGGCCACCAAGAATTTTGTTGAATCGGGCTAATTGAAGGATCTGCATGTGATCTGATGGCTTGGAACAATATTTTGAAGTTTCAAATTTATCAGTGTAGCAATCTATAAGAAACGAGAGACAAAAATTGGTGAAAGAAAATAATAATCCCAGCAAGAACAAGTAGGGCACTTGGTGGAGCGCGTACCTCCACCGCGTAATGCCTGATCCATGAGAACATATCAGGCCCAATACATTTTTAAAATATAATGCAATATATCGTTTTTGGTCCTATCTCTTAATGGTGAAGAATCACTTTAGAAATTAAATAATTATCAGATCCGGATCCGGATTCGGATCTTCACCACAATTGAATCAATTCTTCCTTGTCACACACCCAACGCGTCCACCAAATTTCTTCTGAATCCGTCCACAACTTTCTGAGGCATCGTGCTATATATCATTTTTGGCCCGATCTCTCAATGGGTGAAGAATCACTTCTTAAAATCCTAGTAGTCGGATCCAGATCCGGATCTTCACCAACATCTAATCAGTTTGTCCTTGTCACACACCCAACGTGCCCACAAAATTTCATCCGGACTCGTCCCCAACTTTTTGAGATATCCTGCACACAAACAGACAAACAGACAGAGAGTGGTGAAAACATAACCTCCTTCACCTTTGGTGGTGGAGGTAACAAACAGCTTCCAGATGTCAGGTTGGAAGCATAACTCATGCATTTTTATTGGTGTGGACGGGGTATTAAGTGCTGATGACATGTGATGTTGGCAGACAAGGATGTATGTGCTGATTCGCCATGTGAGCAGCACTGCACCGACAGCTTTGGGCACGTGCTTTGTTCTTGCTTCTCCGGCTACCGCTATGACCATGAGCGACACCAGGCTGGACTGCGACCATATTGCATTGGTATGCTTTGGGTCATATACCTTTTAGGATAAAAAGCATTATATCAGAAACTTTGTATAAATTAGAGATTTGGGACGTGACTGCATGGCTTACTTATTCAAAACTTCTCTCTCCTTGTTCCATGTTCATGACATGTACTGCAGTCGTAATGTCGTCCAACATAAATGTAATCATTGGTTAATAAGAACTAGCAAGTGGCCCTTGCCCCACGGGATTCCAAACGAGGTCGGGATGGAGCCAGCAAGCTGGGAGAAACCATTCGCATTTATTGCCACATCTGATGCAATTTACAGTAAATGCTCTAATGGTGGCGAGGCGTTCCATTCGAAACTGGTTGGTCGATATGTGTAGCTTTTAGATGCCTATGGTCTGTAATAAAAAATTTGTATTGGTGCCAAAGCCGGTGACCAATTGCAAATTAACAGTAGGATTTCCCCTGCAAATGTTACATTTGTCGGAAATTTTACGGTCGTTGCTTAACAAGGATAACGGAGGTAGGTTTTAAGCTGGGACAACTGCAGCTGTGTGTACTATAGTCCAAGCACATTTGATCAACGAGCATTCAAAACGAATTGTAATCCGAAATCATATATGGAGATTGAAAATAATGTATGGCAGTGAAAAATTATGTTGTATCGTGAATCAAACCAACACCACACTTGGCAATCAATGCAATTGCAGGCCAATCTCTGCAAAGCTCGAGCATTATGAGAAATGGCCAAATTGGTATCGACCTCACGTTCTCATGAAAAGAAAGAGAAAAAAAAGAGATGGTGTTGTTCCTTTTCCACATAAATACACCATGTAAGCAATGTTTCTTGATAAATGGGATTGCCAAAGACTGAGATGTAAAAATGTATTGCATCGTTTCCTCTAATTTTGCTCATTAATTTGACGGTTCAATCGACTTGACAGAATTATGTATACTGTATACATTTTACTCCATGTCTTGTTCCCTGATTACAGAACATCAAAAGTTGGTTTCTGCAGCTGCAAAATATATGGGAACTGAGTGTTTGTCCAGTTGAAAGGTCATTTTTCTGGGACAAATCTGCCTCTCACATCTTCTGCCCCTCCCGCACTCACCACCAGATGTGGATGAGTGTACAGAGAGCCTTCCAGGGAGTTTCGATGAAGTTCACATGCACACTGCTTCTCCTTGCTCTCATTTTTGCATCAACACTCCTGGTTCTTTCCACTGCCTATGTCCCCATGGAATGCGCCTTCATTCAGATCGACATACCTGCCAGACAGGTGCAAAAGTAACATTGAAAGTATTGAAACAGGTTATGGTTTAATGACTATAATGTGTTTGCTAAAACCTTTTTACTGAATATTAAATGCATGTTGTCAAGTCCACAAGGGTTGATGGAGCAGCAAAGTCAAAAAGAAAGAAAAGATGGCCACCATGCTCTCTTTTTACAATTACTCCCCCACCCTCCTCTTTTTACAACTACTTACACCACCATAATCGTGAGAACCACCCCGCTCTCTTTACACCAACACAGCTACTTGCATTTGTAAAATCTCAGAATTGTTTTGAAGCAAAGATGGCTGCTTCTGTGTCAGTTTGTGGGTTATTATTGACTCGGTTTATATTAGCTATGCATTGCAGTGGAAGATCTGCAGCGAGGTGAGAGGAACTTCATATCGGCCTTTGGCACATGCGCTCTGGCATGCCCCTCTGTTCAGCAGCTCAGAATGGAGCTCGGAAGCTTACGTCAAAAGGTTTGGTCATACCATACAGATATGTGAAGCATAAACTCCCTGTTAGAACAAAGTCTTTCAATCTGTTGTATTTCTGTTTTTTACCCCGTGGAGTCCTCCACCCCATGGGGTCGAAGCGCCGCTCGCATTCTCTCTTTTCTTGTGTGCAGTTCATTTGAACGTCTATTTCTCCATTATTCGTGAACAGAATTCGATGAAATTTGACAGGCATATACTAGACACATATGCACAGGCAATAACTGAGCCCAAATTGCGATTTCGGGCCAAGGAATGGCCCATTTCGACCCATTTTCTGAAAATTGTTATTTCTCAGTTATTAGTGAACGGAAGGAACCGGACAAAATTTGACAGGTATATTCTTGAGGTCAATCTGCAGGCACTAACTGAGCCCAAGGTGAGATTATGGCCCTTTGGGCCGAGAAATGACCCTTTCGGCCCATTTTCTTAAAATTGTTATTTCTCGGTTATTAGTGAACGGAAGGAACCGGACAAAATTTGACAGGTATATTCTTGAGGTCAATCTGCAGGCACTAACTGAGCCCAAGGTGAGATAATGGCCCTTTGGGCCGAGAAATGTCCCTTTCGACCCATTTTCTTAAAATTGTTATTTCTTGGTTATTAGTGGACAAAACCGAACCAAACTTGACAGGTATATTCTAGAGACCATTCTCCAGGCAGTAACTGAGCCCAAAGTGCAATTCCGGCCCCCTTGGGCCGAGAAATGGCCCTTTTGGCCCATTTTCTTAAAATTGTTATTACAAAAAAAACAAAAATTAAATACGCTGGGCAAAATTAAGTCACAAATGATGATATGAAATGAGCTTCACTCTTGTGAGGTGTGCTGGTTTCTTTTTCTGATGCGATGAAAATCTTACCAAATTTCAAAACTATCTGTCGTCCTTGCTATCGTTCACCTGAGAGTTATACGAATGAACTCCTATGGGGTATGTTCGCAATTCGAACTTGTCTTAGCAGATCTTGACATGTATTTCCCATTAGATTCATTTTCAGGTATTTGCATTGAATGTTGTAGATGTTCTTGTTTCCACATTTAATATTCAGCGTTTCATTTGTATGACTTGATTTTCCATCAACAGGCAGGGTGGAAGGATTTCAATTTTTTTTTTTTTGTCTTTTTACAGTTTCTAAGGCTCTAGTGAAGCTGGCACACACATACATATCTTACACATGTGGACATAGAGACAAATACACAATACCCAACACAGGACTGTTGGATGAGACAAACAGTCACTAAGCTTGGGGGGAAATGCCGTCATCTCCCGGGGCACTCTGAGTAATAGTGATGTCACAACAATGGCGCCACTTTTCTCACGGCACTCAATACAACAGGGCATTTCCTGAGGCGGAATTTCGTCCTCCCTATAGATGCCAACCGATGGGGATTGTCCATGCTCTTGTCCTTTTAAATGCTGAATGTCCAGCAAGGAGGCAGCACGTACCATTTTAAAAATCTTTTGTATGACTTGGCTGGGGGTTCAACCACCAACATCCCAGACTCTGAGTGGATGCTCTAACCATTACACCACCGAGTTGGTAATATACACTCAGTGTACAAAACATGAGGAACACCTTCCTAGTATTGAGTTGCATATCCTTTTGCCCTCCAGAACAGCCTCAATTCGTCAGGGCATGGACTCCACAATGCGTCAAAAGTGCTCCACAGAGATGTTGACTCATGTTGTCTCCAATGCTTCCCACAGTTCTATCAAGTTAGCTGGTAGTGGATCTCTACTCTGAATAGCTTGTTCCATCTCACCCCACAGATGTTCAATTGGATTGAGATCTGGTGACTGGGCAGGCCACTGTAGTTAGCTGAATTCACTGTCATGTTCTTGGAACCATCCCTGGACAATCCTCGCCTTGTGGCATGGGGAATTATTCTGCTGAAGAAATCCATTCGCAGATGGATACACTGCTGTCATGAAGGGATGCACCTGATTGGTAATGATGTTCAGATATCCTGTGGCATTAAAATGTTGTTCCACTTTTATCAAGGGGTCCAATGTGTACCATGAAAACACATCACACACCATCACACCACTACCACCAGCCTACAATCTTGACACACTGCAAGATGGATGCATGTATTCATGTGGTTTCCTCCATACCATAGTCCTCCCATCAGCGTGAAATAGCAGGAATCTGGATTCATCAGACCAGGCAATGTTTTTCCGATCCTCCAGTGGCCGGTGTTTTCATTCCCGAGCCCACTGCAACCGCAGGTTCTTGTTTTTTTTCCTGAAAGAAGTGGAACTCTGTACGGTCATCGGCTGCCATACCCCATTTATGTCAAGGTACGACGAGTTGGGCATTCTTTTATGGGTCTTTCGGCACCAATGTTTGTACTGGACTGTCAGTTGACAAACTGTAGCCTGTCTGTTGCTCTGCACAGTTTGTGTTGGCCTCCTTTGGTTTCTTTCATCAATGAGCTGTTTTTGACCACTGGCCTGCCGTTGGTTGGATATCCTTTGGGAGGTGGACCATTCTTGATACACACGGGAAACTGTTAAGCATGAAAAAACCAGCAGCGTTGCAGTTATTAGCACACTCAAACCGGTGCGCCTGGCACCTACTACCATGCACTGTTCAAAGCACTTCAATCTTTTGTCTTGCCCATTCACGCTCTGAATGGCACACATACATAATCTGTGTCTCAATCATCTCATGGCTTTAAAATCCTTCTTTAACCTGTCTCTTACCCTTCATCCATACTGATTGAAGTGGATTTAACAGGTGCAATTAATAAGGTATCATAGCTTTCACCTGGATTCAACTGATCAGTCTATTTCCTGGAAAGAGCTATTGTTCCTAATGTTTTGTACACTGAGTGAATGGTTCTGCGAAACCATCATTCCCCAATGCAAAGGCACACAACATACAGTGATTCCCGAGAAAGTTGTCGTTATTATTCGTTTTAGATAACCCTTCCCTTATGTGCAATGGGTTTATGGGTCAATATGCGTTGTGTGGGATATGGCAGGTTTTTTTCCCCCCATTCTTTTCCCATCTTTGCTTCTCTGCACACGAGCTTCGCTTTCATGCCATGCATATCATGCAGTCAATTTGCATATGCATGCCAATTTCACATTTGAATCCTGCACCATTATCCAATGAACACTTCACTTCAACCTTCACTGTACTTTAACCACAGCACTACAACATTCGTTCAACGATATACTTAATGCCTTTACTATAACCACCATAGCATTGCAATGTAAACTAAGCTCGCTTTACATTCACCATTGACACCACAACCACAGCGAACAACCACCTGCCTCAACCACAACCCACAACCCCAACCACCACGATCCACCATTATACCATGAACTCACTGCTACACTGCTGCTACATCGCCTCAACCACAGCCACCACGGATGCCACCACTGCCTTTTGGAAGTAACAGAGCGTAATGGACGCCATGTATCATGACGGACACTTAGACCCTGGACGTGTGCGCGAAACTCCATTCAACATCGTGTCAGTAGCCCTTGTGTTATGCTCCGTTATAGCCCCAATTGGGTGTTCAGTGCATGTTCGTGCCCGGAGAGAGCAACCAAATACCCCGGCGCCATGTTAAGTATGGAGCTCAATTGTGGGAGGAAGCCCAGAACATAATGCGGCCATTTTCATGGCTGCACCCATGCAAGGGTGGAGCTAGCGCCGGGGTAATAGTCCTTACACCAATGGGGGCACTGGAAAACTCCTCTGGTCCATCTTGATCTGCCTTGAGGTCCCTCCCTCGCTAAGTAACTATAAAGAGCCGTGCGTCCTGCACGGCATGCTCGCTTGTGGTTCAGCTTGTGGCTCCCTCATAGTTCAGCTCGTGATTCAACAGCTCATGGTTGATATGATTTAGCTTGGCTTGGTGGCGAGAGGCAGAATGGAGTTGTGGAACGGAATGGAGTGTATGGGTCTGAGTGGGGGCAGAACGGAGTTCACAGAGTGCAGCGTTGGGTGAGCGAGAGATCCAGGCACCAGACCGAGCACAGTCATAGGGCCAAGCAAATCGCACCAACACTTACAGACTTGCTTACACTTTATTAAAACTATTTCCTCATATGTTCTTTCTCTTTCTTTCCATCTCGTCTGCTGGGGTGCATATTCTTAAAAGAGCTCTGTGATTACCCGGGCAAGTCCCGAACGGTCATCCTCTTCATGGCGGCCCCACTTATATGTGCCTTTTACAGTTTCCTCTTTGCCCCTCATTTGCCCATCATCTTGCACCTCACCACACCCTCACTTTCACCTTCTCAGACCACACACCTCAGACACCATCAGTTTTCCTCTTCCTTCCCCCTCTTCAGCGATTGGGTTGCGTGGGTTCGTCGACTCCACTTGGTAAATCAAGAGGTCATCACCACCTCGTACTTTTCTCATCTTTCATACAATTCTAACTTTCCTCGGGAGTGTTTTTGATGGTGCCGACCATGTTAACTGAAGAAAGACTGAAAAATAACTTCAATCGGTCTAGCTCTGCCCTGTGTCTTCGTTTGTGTATAACTGCATTTATTTTGCCGCACGTCACCAATTGTTTCTGTATCTGTACATATCGCCCCTGTAATAATACCATTGCTTACGGTACCACATACCTTTCCTCATGCTTTCTTGTAATAAATTTCCTGTGCTTGTAAATGTACCCAGCTCATGGCGTCTTTTCCTTCATTGGTCAAGCATAGTCCACAAGTAGTGTTAGCCGGGAATTTATATCCCACCGATTGGCTCTACACGTTAGCCGGTGCATACTTGGCAGCTTCGCTCGGCTGCATCTGATCAGGTAAGGTAAGACAAGTATGCACCTAGGACACGAGCCCCCCTTGACGAGCTGTAACAACTGGTGTCAGAAGTGGGATTTACGGCCCGGGGTTCGAGGTTTGCCATGAGGGGAAGCACTCAAGTTCCTCCCAAACACCTATTCCTGAGGCCACCTGCTGTGGATAACTCCGTGGCTCAGTGGGTTGCTAATCAACCATGAATGCCGAATGGTACTGCCAATCCTGGCAGGGTTATCACTACTTCACATGTTACCTTTACGTTAGATGCCAGTATCAAGGGGGGCCCGTGCCCTCAATGCATACTTGTCTTACCTCACCTGATCAGGTGCAGCCGAGCAGAGCTGCCAAGTATGCACTGGCTAATGTGTAGGCTCCGTTCCGCCCATGCTCCGACCCTTACGCTCTGTTCCATTCCACGACTCCGCTCCACCTCTTGCCACCAAGCCAAGCTGAATCACATGAATCATGAGCTGTTGAATCACGAGCTGAACCACAAGCTGAACCATGAGCAAGCCACGAGCTGAACCACAAGCGAGTCACGAGCAAGCCATGAGCTGAACCACAAGCGAGCACACCATGTGGGACGCATGGCTCTCTTTAGTTACTTGGTGAGGGAAGAACCTAAAGGTGGATTAGGATGGGCCGCAGGAGTTTTGCAGTGCCCCAATTGGTATAACGATGATTAACCCGGTGCTCGGTCCACCCATGCATGGGTACAGCCATGAACATGGCCTCATTATGTCCTTGGTTACCTAACACGGCACTTGGGTATTTGGTTGCTCTCTCCGGGCACGAACGTGCACTGAACACCCAATGGAGGCCATAATTGAGTGGAACGCGAGGGTCACTGACATGATGTTGAAGGAGTTTACCACACACTTGCGCTCCAAATTAGATGCCTGAACGTGCAGGGTCCAGTGTCCATCATGATATGTGGTGACCATTACTCTCTGTAACTTCCGATAGGCAGTGATGGCATCCTTGGTGGCTGTAGTTGAGGTAATTGTAGCAGCAGTGCAATGGTGAGTTTATGGTGTGGTGGATCATGGTGATTAATGTCATGAGTTGTGGTTGAGGCAGGCGGTTGTTTGTTGTGGTTGTGGTATCAATGTCAAATGTAAAGTGAACTTGGTTTATGTTACAATACTCTGGTGGTTATAATAAATGCATTTTGATCATTGGATGAATGTTCTCGCATTGGGGTGAGAGTACAGTGAAGGTTCGAGTGTCTCTTGGGTTATGGCCCGCAATTCAAATGCAAAATTGGCACGCGGATGCAAATTGACGGCGTGATATGCATGGAATGAAGTAGAGGCTCGTGTGCGGAGAAGCAAGATAGAAAAAAAAAATGGGAAAAAAATCTGCTTCATCCCACACTCTGCAAATTGACCCATAAACCCATTACACATCAGGGAATGGCTATCTAAAATGAATAATGACATAACTATCTCGGGAACCACTATATTATGTTGTGTGACATTGCCATTGGGAATTACGGTTTCGCTGAACCATTATATATATATATATATATATATATATATATATATATATATATATATATATATATATATATATATATATATAAAAATATATATATATGCAAGTACCTTGTCCGGTGTCACTAGTTGGTCATAGCATCCCATCTCTGAATTGCCTTCCCCACTCAGTGATGTGTACATATATATATATATATATATATATATATATATATATATATATATATATATATATATATATATATATATATACATGTTTGGAGAGATATGATAACTACAACAAAGGACCATTAGCTGGATATCATTTAGAACAAAGAAAAAAAATGTTGAAAGCTGATTCTTCAGGAATGTTGCTTTGATGTCCACCTAACACCATGGAGTGAAGTCCCCAAAAATCCCAGTTGAGGAAAACTAAGAATCCAAGATGGCCACCATCACAATTTGTGAATATCAGGAAAACACTAAAAGAGCCATAACTTTGTTATTACCTGTCATAGGAAGATTATTTTGGGGGTGTAAACCCAGGTTTTGGGGTATTAAGAATTCAAAGGAACCCACAGAATAAAGTCAATTTCTAACATCAGAGTAATACACTAAATTAACAATAGAACTCGAGAAGCAGGGCCGGATTTAGGGCAGGGCCCACAGGGCCACGGCCCAGGGCCCCGCGCCTCCCAGGGGCCCCGCGCAAAAGCAAAGATTACAAGAAATTCTGCTATTTTCCCCCTTTTGTTTGTTTGTGAAAAAAATCTAGTTCGTTTGTGTAAATGGTCAGTGAATCACGAAACAAATACTCAATATCCCTGTTAATTTGGCATCTGTTTGGTTATGTTTATCATTTATTTTACATCTTTTAACTTACTTTTTTCCTTTCCACTGATCTTAAGAGCGCAATCTTAAGGTCTACCACAGAAATAGGTCACACGAAAGAAGTGAGGGTTTTCCCAATCCCAGCAAGCTATGGCCGTCTCGATTTCATTTTTGCAAAATTACACGCCCGCCCTGAATCAATGTTTGCTATGTACTGCACAGGCGTACTGCTGGGGTGGTTATACTATAATTGTGTAATTCAGGTTTACACACCGGATAATATTTTATTATATTTATAAGGTGTGTTGTGCCGCCACACTGTGCCGGTTGACTAGTCATGCGTATTCATTGTTGTTGCTTCCCTGTGGCTCCGCCTACCGAGAGCCAAGATATGCCGCCGCCACACTGTGCCGGTTGACTTGTCATGCATATTGGTTGTTGTTGCTTCCCTGTGGCTTCGCCTACCGTGAGCCAGGAGACGCTGTGTTAAAAATGTCGCCTTGCCATGTGGTTTTTTGCCCGCTGCGATGAAAACTGTTTTTTGTGCCAGACTGTGGCCAACAACAGTGTGAGTGATGCGTTTTGTTTATCGCTCAATACCAGAATTTTGTACTGTGACTTTATGTCGGCATGAAACAGTTCGATGCTGTTCGAACAGTTCGAACACGAACTATTCAGAAGAGTAAGCACACGCGAAACAATCGAGGACTTTGCGCGAATCAAAGCCAGGAAGAAGCTAAAAGATTCTGTATGTTTTTAATATCTCGCAAATATATTGTAGCAATTACCCCAAAGTGTGCAATAATGCAATCATATTTGCAAAAACGACAAAAAAAAACTTTCTGCATTGAGATTTGAGATGATACCATCACGTTTTGGTTTTGCGATTATTTTCTCTGTTCCGTTGTTTTCATCCATAGTGGTGTTTCTTGTATATAAACTTTTGTTACTCGTAGTTTCTGAAATACATGTTTTTACACATAAACCGTGTTTTTTTTTCTTTTGCTCAGCCGAGGTTGGTGCATTTATATATGAATACTTTTATAAGCATATATGAAGTGAAAATGGCTGAGGCCCTGAGAGGGCCCCACGTACGTCTCGGGCCCAGGGCCCTGCAACACACAAATCCGGCCCTGTCGAGAAGGAGCTACTATTTTGCTGACACATAGCCATCTTACTTGTAGAAAATGGGATTCAATTTGATCATTTAAAGAGAAGTCAGGTGTTGAGTCTTAAGGTTATTTTGAATTTCTCCTACCCCAAAACCTGGGTCTAGAGTCTAGACACAAAAGCAATTTTCCTGTGACAAATAGCCACCAAGTTGTGGCTATTTCAATGTTTTCCGAGAATTTGTGCATTGCAACGGTGGCCATATCGTATCTATGTTGCTAAGATGACCTCAAATTGAAATTCTGAGGGTTCTTTTGAATTCCTCATAGCCCAAAACCTGGGTCTAGACCCAAAAATAATCATCCTATGGCAAGTAATAACAAAGTTATGGCTCTTTTAATGTTTTCCTGATATTCGTGAATTGTGATGGTTGCCATCTTGGATTCTGTGTTTCCCTCAAGTGGGATTTTTGGGGACTTTGCCCCTGGTGTTAGGTTGACATCAAAGCAACTTTCCTGAAAAAAAAAATCAGCTTTCAACATTTTTTTTTATCGGTTTAAACTACTGCTCCTGTGCTATCGAGTCCTGCTCTATCTTTGTTTTGAAGAAGGGCTCATGCAAAAATGACATTTCGTATTCTTTCCTATGGCAGTTCTCGTACTTCTCCAAACATTTAGTTGGAAAAAAATGAATTGTTCTTATTTTTATGCTGACACACACCAACTCTTATCTTTATAAAGTCTAGAATTGGTTTGAAACGATAAAAATTGTCATCTCAGGCCCATCTTTTTAGTTTTCCTTTTCTCCATTATCAATATTCAAGTCATCTCCATCCATACCTATTTCAAGGTACACTTTGTAATTCTATAAGTAAATATAGCTCTTTAAATGCACCTTTACCTGCTTCATTTGGTGATGATTATTTAGAAAAAAAAAGATAGAAAAATGATGGAATGCCATCAAATTTTATTTTCTCATTCCGTTTTACAAGTATGTCTGTTATCAGTACCTGCGGCAGACATTTGTTTCCTCATGTGTGAATTTGTAAAATCAGTCCAAAGTTACCACATAAACTTACAGGTTATGCTGAAATCAAAGTTAAATCTACTGGGGGTAATGTCTTCAGCATTTTTAGCGAGTGTTGTACTTTATTCATGATAAATCTTCATCACATTTTCAGCACCTGCTTTTGATATAAATGTGATGCAAAAATTATTTGGCATGATAAAGCCCCCTCCTCTCCCCCAAGTTTGATAATGAAAAATGATGGTGCAGTGATTCATTCAAGCACCATCTACTGTACATAGTACCTGCAAAGATGGAAGTAAGGGGTGGTGTCACCATCGACCGTATAAGGCTCTCAAAGGAACTTTTACATGCAGTATATCACATCCAAGACGAGGATATTAGTATACTTTTGCATGAATTACAAGGACTTTAGAAGATGGCGGTCATATCAAATTCCTTTTTACAGGGGGATTTGAAGATGAGATCACAGTGTCATCAACAGCTATGTGCTGAAATGGGAACGTAAAACTGGCGACCTGCAAACAGGTGTTAAATGTTGAACTAGAATGGCACTCGGTCGAGCGCATACCTCCGCCACGTTAATACCTGATCCACAAGACCATATCGGGCCCAATAATTTTTTGAAATATCATGCTATACAGTACTATATCGTTTTTGGCCCTGTCACTCAACGGTGAAGAATCACTTTAAAAATTAAATAATTATCGTATCTCGTATGTAAATAAATTTAGAGGGTGGAGTGAAGGAAAGAAAGAAAACGACGGTGGAGATGAGACAAGAGTAACTGTAAGGAAGGGAAGGTGGATGTATGTACCATAGGGTGAGGGCAGAATGAGAATGATGGAGGGGGCATGGGGTGGGGGTCAACATTCTGTCACTTATTAGCATATGCAGTTTGGAGATGGATCCTAAACCCTGTGTGCACTCATCGATAAACATTAACCTGAAAATTCTACACTAAAAAGTCTTGAACAGTTTAATAGATTATTCACACAAACTTTTATAAGTCTTGAGTTGACATAATTAACGTTTCCATCTTTAATCAATTTATCATGTGTGCAAGGAATGTGTTCAGTAGACCTCAGATATATTAACCTAAACTACTTTGACAGTCGTGAAGTAAGTGGCTGCTTATAAGTACATCACATTGAATTCCATTATCCTTATGTGAAAAAAAAAAACACATGAAGAGCAACAGGCTTAGATATATCCAGTGCAACATTTAATTTTGACTCCTTCATAAGATAGAGTCAAAATCACAATCTCCAAAATGAATCATAGAATGGCTGCTTTTCACATCTTTGGGCAGGTGCTTGCAGGAGAGAACAAAATCGAAAAGAAATTTGAAGTTGATGGAAAACTTTCACTTTTCAACCCTGCTGGCCAGCCTGGGATTCCGAGAGACCAAGAACATCAAGGTCCATTTTGCTCTCAAGGTCCAGTATCCTGTCATATCTCAAACAATTATGTTGACAATATAATTAACATCATGGCATCATGCACTGCACTGACTGCATCATCGAGTCACGGCTGAGTCGTTTCCGAAGTGAATTTAAACAGTGAACTATGGGTTCACAGTTATTGGAATGGTGGGGTGACCGTGAACCCTTGTTACAACAAAATTTTCTCCAAGAGTTCTGACCAACAAGGAGTGCAGGCCACTCACCCACCCTTTCTTGGTACTCATTGCAGTTAAGGAGGATTTTACAACCAGGATATACTGTACGTTAAAAGTTAAAATGGTACACCTGGCTGTTAGTTGCATTCAGTGAAAGACAACGAATTTCCCACAGTAAACGAGGAGCGTGTCTTCCTGTGAGAAGGTACTATTTAACATTGAAGATCACACTGAACAGCTTACCAGCTGAAGTTTTCTTTGGGGGGAGAGGAGTGTCCACTCCATGCTGATGCAGGCCAATGAGCCAGAAACATGTCCATGGATCGATTATTATTTTCCCAAGCCGTGAGCGGACATTGCCAGAAGAGTTGGCTGTCTGATTCTGCGGGTAAAGGCCCTGTCACACCTTGACGATTTAGCCAGCGTATGCAAAATTTGGCTAAAACGCTGGCACATGTCAAATACATTATGGGTAAGTTTGTATACGTCGTAGTACGCTGGCATACGTCGTAGTACGCCGAGGTGTTAGACAAATTTTCCATGCTTGAAATTTCCCGACATATGCCAGCGTATGACTCACACGTTCCGCATAATGCTGGCCATAAGTTGTAGGCACGTTAGCGATCGTTCACACACGTCGACACATGTTACTTGTAAGTTACTCATAAGTCGAAACACCTCGAGGTAATGTTTAGCGTACCCAAAACTTATTTCTAACCTATGAGTAACGTGTTGTCGGCACGTTACGCGATCGTTGACACACGTCGACACACGTTACTTGTACGTTACTCATAAGTCAAAACATGTCAAGGAAATTGTTAGCGTCATTGTTCCAGACTCTCTGGTTATTTTTTTTTTTCTTCGGTATGATGTTGATGTTAACACTTCGATTTCTAGTGCAGTTATGATCTACTATAATTAATAGGCTGCCGCTCAACGATTTAAATCATAACCGCACTAGAAATCAAAGTGCCAACATCACCGTTGTGATGGTCAACTCAGGGTTGTGACGCTCGCTCATTAATTTGGTTGAAGTTGTATTTCGGGAACATACATACATACATACATACAAGATGAGAGTTTTAATAATATTTAGAAGATATATTGTGATGATGATGTCTGCTATGTGTAAAGAATTGAATTGTGTTTGTGGGATGAATGCGGATTATAACATGTAAGTAGGCCTTGGCAGTGTAGAAACATGATCACCATTTTCGCATAGCATTGTGGGAGATTTGAATGGCAACAGGTGAGGAAACGAGATGTTGGATTGTATGGGTGGGGAAGATTTGTGGGTCGGCAGGAATTGATGAAACTTGAGGAGCTGTGGGGGAGGGGGGGGGCAAAGAAGTCGTAAGTCAGGTGGCTTGTTTTTCGACTGTGTGGGCACCACAACCGGAATAGCCCCCACCATTTTTGTTGTACAGTACCTCCTCGCTGCCTAGTTGAGGATCACACATGTGTGTAATAACATTTAAGCCATGGTCTTGCAGGGTTGGAATGAATGATTGACATTGGGTTTATGCAAGAGTGTGTTGAGGAAGGTTCACTTAATCCATGCCATGAACCGGACTGGAGAGATGTGGCTCACGGAATTTTAAAGTAGGTAAATTTGGATTGCTCCGCAGGTAATGTTGGGTATTGTGGCATCCACCGGGGAATACAGTCTTTAGAAGGGAGATGTACAAACGTTAGGTTTTTGGTTAAAGTTTTGTCTCTTGTAGTAGATTTGGGTGTTTTCTGACATTTTCTACTACCCCAGTAGTTCGGAGTGAGGAGCCAAGAGTCTTGCAAATATTTGAATTGTGCTTAAGGGGTGTAGAACGTTAAGGAGAGTAGGTAAGTTAGCTACGGCTCACTTTCCACAGTCCCCCCCGCCCTAAATTATTTCATAGGCTAATTAGGTGTAAGTCAGTAAGTGGTTATGCTGGAATGGTAACGCCTGCATTGAAACTTGCAGGAGCTACGGTTCTGGGGAGGGAGCTGTGTTATGCTTGTGGGATAGATGGAGGAATTTCATCGGAGAGATGCTTGGCCACAGACGTGTAGGAAGCATCTCGATGTAAATTAAGTAGAGAAACGGTGAGCTTAAGTATTATGTGTCACCACAGGTGGAGGGGGGGTGGTGGTGTGTTGTTAATGAGATAGGGATTAAGGATCATTTCCCCTGGTATGTGATTGCTCCCTGTGACCTATTCCTACGTTTTTGCATTTACAAGTCAGCCAGGAAGAAGTTGCGTTTTTATACCAACAACAACCATAACAACAAGTAAGCCAGGCATGCCAAGCAGGCAGAAGCCCTGCCTTCCCGGGTTTTGTGTGAGCAAGCCATGCCCTGGAGGTGGACGGTTGTTTGATGTGATGTCAAAGAGAGATTGGGAGCGAACACACGAGTTTGGTGTGAGGGAGGTGGCAGTTGTAGTCATGAGAGGAACGTGGCTAGGATGGAGGATCTCGCTTTGCTCTCCTCTCGGTACGATGAAATGGCTTTCTTTCGAGGCATGAAGAAGATCGCTCAATTCTCATGTTTGTGCGAGGCGAATTGGCTCGTGTGGTGGAGCAAGATGCTGGCCATTGGCTATTGGTTGGGTCATGAGAGACGGACCGCGACGCTTCATGTATATCACTGAGGTGGGCAGCGCCATTCTGCAGAGTGCCGCCTATCGGCAAGTGCGATCGACGAAGAAGCTGCACGGCGGTCTCTGAGCCCTGGTGTTGATTACTGCTCACGAATTGCCTAATGTACATTATTCCCGCTGCGAGAGAGTAGCTTGGCGCCATTTTGGGTACGTCTGCATGTGCAGGACAAAGCACCTCGATTCCAAATTGCCACAGAGAAAATCTCTGGACAAGCTAAGTGCCAGAATAAAAAGAGGATTTTCTTTTGTTTTGTTTCCTCTTGTCTGTGTGTAGAGGCGCCTCGACTTTAGGATAAATTTACCTCATGTATTATTACATTCTGAATTATTGCCCCTTGTAAATATTTGTCTATTTTCATTAAATCCGCATTTATTTTAAGTTGATGTGTCCGTGTATTTGTCGTGGGGTTGGAGTATAAACCCCTTGTGCTATCATCCATCTGTGTCTCCATCGCTCCGCCAGTGCCACGCCCTACCCCTCCCTCACGCGTTATAATCTCTGAGGATCAACATATCCGCCTCTTAAGCAAAACCGCTCAGCTCTCCGGACTGGCTGATGTTAACCGCCCGTTCATCACATTTGGGTCAGGGGATTAACCTTAACTGTCAGACCCGCGACAATATATTGTGTAGGATTAGGGTGGTTGGGATTATACATTTTTAATCTGAAGAAGGCGCTTCCAACCAAATGTAAACTTAATCTACTTTGCACGTTTGAGCAATAAGCAAGAGCAGACCCGGTCTCAGGTGATGTTTCACCAGCTTCACAGCTAGCTTCCTCTGGCAAATCGACCCTGAGCTTCAGCACGCATCCGGTTTTTATTTCGATATGACCGTTCATCGTCCAAAACATCCCAATCTTAAACAATATATTGTCATGTCCAGGTCAGTTAACACCGATGCTGGACGGATGAGCCAAACTGGCGGTTTACTGCCTCGGACAATGTTCCGAATTATGTCGGACAACTCGCGCACGGGTTGTGAGGAGAGACGTGAGAAACCTTAAAGCTTTTAAACCCAACGCATTTATTTCCCAAACAACAAACAATTAAATAATTAATAAAAAAACAACAGATGATTGAATGTGCCAGAGGAGATGACGGCAGGTTGTGGTGAGGAAGAAAAGGGACACAAAATCGACAATAAGTAAATATTTACAATGAGGTAAAAGAAATAAGAAATCTAAAGAGACTAAGGCGCCTCAATCTGGACTCGGTCAGAGACGGGAAGGGACAAAACCGGGGCACTCAGCTCTGGGGACGAGCAGGCGATGAGATGGGATGAGGAGCAGGACTGTGGGAGTGAGCAGACAATGACCAGGATGATGAGGAGATGAAGCCCATGGGCAGGTCGATGAAACGGGGCAAGGCAGGAAGGACGAAATGGGCAGCGGCGGACGAAAAGGCACAGGATGAAGACAGGTACAGGCAGGCAGGATGACCTCCTTAAAACACTCCTCTTCTTCCTCAGAAGTCGACGGTTCTCCTCAGGATTTTATTTTCTCCTCCGAACTCGACGCACCTCTCTCACACATGCCCAACTGCCCTGTTCTCCTCAGACCAGACGTCAACTTTTTTCCTCAGCCCCACCAACTTCCCGATTAACTCATCCCTTTCCTCTCCTGGGGCAATGCTCCACTACTCCAGGGTGATCCATAGCTCCGCCCCCTGGGAGGCGTCAAATGCTCCTCCCCTTGCTCTCATGCCGAGTCTCCCGGCGCCCCCCTGTAGAGGCTGAGATGGAGTTTATACACAGGATTTCCTTAACCATAATCCCAAACTAATTATTACCTTGCACCACCCCCTGCATTGTGCACATGCAAACAAGACAATTTTTAAGCTAACGTTTCTAAGCTAACGAGGGGAAAGGAGAGAGGAGGGAGGGGAAGTGAGGAGGAGTTGGGGATAGAGAAGGGGTGGGTGAGCAAGGAGGGGTGGAGGAAGGGAAGACAGTGTGAGGTGAGAGAAAGGGAAGGCAGACATGTGGTGGAGCATTAATTACGATTTGTACTGCTGAATCAAAATGATTGTGCATAGAATAACTGTGAAGATGGAAACAAAATAATGTCTGAAATACATTTTCTACCGGTCATACTATAAACAAGGCCCGAAGACAAACTCCCATCTGAAGGCGTCTGGGGACGGACACCGCCCGGACACGTCTGGGGACAAACTCCAATCCGGACATAAACATTCGCTGGATGCGTCCAGAAACAAACACCACCCAGATGCTTCCAGAGACAAACACCGCCAGATGTGTCCGGAGCCAAGCTGTCCGGAGACAAACACCACTCAGACACGTCTGAAGACAAACTCCCATCCAGACATAAGCACCGCCCAGGCATATCCGCAGACAAACCCTGCCCGGACACGTCCAGAGACAAACAGCGTCCAGACATAAGCACCATCCGGATATGTCCAGAGAGAGAGAGAGAGTGACAGATGGGAGGGGAGAGTGAGAGGTGTGTGGGAGGAGGGTGCTACACTGTATTGGGAGGGAGTAGAGCAAGGATGGGACAAAGAGAGGGAGAGAGAAAGAGAGAGAGAAAGAGAGAGAGAAAGAGAAAGAGAAAGAGAAAGAGAAAGAGAAAGAGAAAGAGAAAGAGAAAGAGAAAGAGAAAGAGAAAGAGAAAGAGAAAGAGAAAGAGAAAGAGAAAGAGAAAGAGAAAGAGAAAGAGAAAGAGAAAGAGAAAGAGAAAGAGAAAGAGAAAGAGAAAGAGAGAGAGAGAGAGAGAGAGAGAGAGAGAGAGAGAGAGAGAGAGAGAGAGAGAGAGAGAGAGAGAGAGAGAGAGAGAGAGGTTGGGAGTTAGCAGAGAGAATGTCATGCTTTATGAACAACACACACACACACAACAAAAAAAAACACACACACAAAACAAAAGCACACACACGTGCTTGGCCGATATCGGCAGTTTTTCCGGGAATCGGCAAGTTGGGGTCAGTGTGATTACCAAGTTCAGTACTATCTGTATACAACCCAGAAACCTTGAAAAGCTTTCACCGAGAAACAATGTTGCATTTATATAGACGTTTCAGGGATTATTTCACAAGCATTAACCTTGAGTAACAGCTGCATGTGATGGGTGGAAAAAAAAATTTGGCTCGGTAATTTAGAAAATATGTTAATATGGCGAACGGCTCAAAAATCGGGTTTTATTTCACAACTCACTCACGTTGTTTACCCTGAACCACTCGCTCAGGGTGACGGAGCACAGACGGCTCACTCAGGGTGATGGAGCACGAACCACTCATTCAGGGTGACGGAGCATGAACCACTCGCTCAGGGTGACGGAGCACGAACCACTCGCTCAGCGTGATGGAGCACGAACCACTCGCTCAGTGTGACTGAGCACGAACCACTTGCTCAGTGTGACAGAGCACGAACCACTCGCTCAGGGGGACAGAGCACGAACCACTCACTCAGGGGGACGGAGCACGAACTACTCACTCAGGGGACGGAGCACAGACCGCTCGCTCAGGGTGACAGAGCACGAACCGCTCGCTCAGGGTGACGGAGCACGAACCGCTCGCTCAGTGTGACAGAGCACGAACCGCTCGCTCAGGGTGACGGAGCACGGACCGCTCGCTCAGGGTGACGGAGCACGAACCGCTCGCTCAGGGTGACGGAGCACGAACCGCTCGCTCAGTGTGACGGAGCACGAACCGCTCGCTCAGGGTGACGGAGCACGGACCGCTCGCTCAGGGTGACTGAGCACGGACCGCTCCCTCAGGGTGACGGAGCACGAACCGCTCGCTCAGGGTGACGGAGCACGAACCGCTCGCTCAGGGTGACGGAGCACGAACCGCTCGCTCAGGGTGACGGAGCACGAACCGCTCGCTCAGGGTGACGGAGCACGAACCGCTCGCTCAGGGTGACGGAGCACGAACCTCTCGCTCAGGGTGACGGAGCACGAACCACTCGCTCAGGGTGACGGAGCACGAACCACTCGCTCAGGGTGACGGAGCACGGACCGCTCGCTCAGGGTGACGGAGCACGAACCGCTCGCTCAGGGTGACATGGTGTGGCAAAAGCGTCCACAGAGAGTGAATTATTTGCTCAGAATTACGTAGCGTGGTCCCGCTGTTGACAATGGGCACTTGGCAAGTTCCTTAAGCACTCATGCAAGCACTCCAATTTAGCACTCCAGTGTGAACTCGAACTGCAGTGATGATCTTTGCAATTATAGAAAGTCCGTTGAGGACTAATTCGCAACAGCATTTAACGCTGTATATCCAGCCCGTGCTGCCTGTCTCCTCGGTTCGCTCGGCCGTTAATTAGACACGAGGTGAGCGGCACCAGTTGGCTTAATGCATTGGTTTGGCTGATTCATGGTCCCACCTGCACAATATCAGAGTGGAAAGATCTGTAAGCTGGCCTGGGAAGGCCAAAGCAGCAGCCGTTACAGCCGTTGTTGACGCGGCCCTCTGGGGTTTGTACGAGGCAACTGGGATGACCCACAGCTTCAAATATATATATATATATATATATATATATATATATATATATATATATATATATATATATATATATATATATATATATATATATATACATACACACATACATACATTACATTATTGTTGAGGTATTGGGAAGAGTCAAGCGAATGAAATGGAAGAAGGGAAAGTCGAGGATAGAAATTCCACGATTTGGCATGCTATATATATAGGTGGCTCCAAATGATTCAGATGAGACATAGTTTTTACCACTCCATTGTCAAGGATTGACATTTGAATCAGTTCAAGAAGATGGAACTGCAAGAACAAACCATCCAACCAGTTCAGGGAATTCACTTGATATTTTACTTTCTTGGTCCAGGAGGAGTTCGAGTCACCAGAAATGTTTGGAAATAGTAATGCAGTACATGAATGCAGAAATATTAACGATTACTTCCTTTTCCCCTATCTTGTCTTTCTATTCTATGGATGAACAGGTCCTCCTGGTCCTGTGGGGCCTCCAGGTCAACCAGGCCGAATGGGACGAACACCTGACCTTTCGCATATGAAGCGGGGTCGCCGGGGACCTGCAGTAAGATTATTTGTTTGTTTTTAACAGAGAATTTGTTCTGTGGGCAGCACTGCCTTTTTACAGGAAACAAGTACTGCCCCACCAAATTATAAATTCCCAGCTTGATTTGTTTCACTGAAATGGCAATGGCAAACCACATATTGTTTGCCATAGCACAGCTTCTAAAACACCGAATCTCACATCATGGTGAACTAAATCAGATCAGAAAACCAATTAAGCAGAAGGAAACATAAAATGGGGAAGAATGGAAGTCGAAGAGGATTATACTGTCGTAAATTGTTGCAAATAAATGGAGAAAATAAATATTCAGGTGCTTGTACAATAACAAGTGGACACTTTACTATTGCCCATACACCTTAAGATTTGGAGGATGTCAAAAAAGGTCACAGCTCCACATTAACTGGAGTGTACTCCTGATTTGAATAGACCCGAAGAATTAACCATGTCGAGCCAGAGTGGAAAAATGATGCTGAAAATCTCGAGCAAATTATAAGCTGGTTTTTTTTCCACATGTCAAAGAACAAACTTCCATATGTCAAAGAACAAAATCAAATTGATGCAAGTATAAGAGTGGTTTGTTTATCTCAATGAAGATGTTGCATCTGGTGGACTTGGTGTGAAGCACTAATTCTGTTTCACAGGCTTTTGGCAAATGTCTCATTGATTTTTATTCTTCTCTTCTCTGGCACGTGGAACCTCCTTTCTTAGTCTGTTCACTCTTCCTTCCAGGATTGCTAGTTGGCAGTGCACCACCATTTGCAGTTTAATGTGTGTCTTCTCTTCTCTCTCCTATTGCCCCTTTATCTGCACTGCCCCAATGTCGGTCTGTTGCCTATTTCCCCTCTGTCACCTACCTCACCATTCCATGAGCCTTGACTTAGCATACAAAAAAGTCGAGTGCACTTGCAAATGTTTAGAGTTCTACTGTTTGGAGAATTATATTGAATAAACAAAATATTTAGGAATGTGCCAAAATGAACCAGCTTCATTGAGATACATGATTTAATGCATTCACTGCTTGACATCGCGCCCTGTGCCCCAGAGGGACTGCTTATCCATAGCGTCTGCCAGATATGTGCCTATATTTTTGGAGGTTTTGCGAGGTGATCTACAGGGAATCAAAGCAAGGTCAGGTCAGGTATGGGAGCATGCGCCGGAGCAGCGCGTCGCTGCATCCACTTTCCGCCGAAACTCCAGGGGCCTCCATCTGGCCATCCCCCAGGTAGATGCCTGACCCATCTGCATCTTCTTGAGATGATGACCAACCTGCTGCAACCACGACATATGTGGTTGGCCCATTTGCCTCCTCCACTCACGAGACTCCCTCACTGAGAGAATCTGGTGAGCAGGATCAGCATCAGGAAAATCAACCATTTGTCCATACAGCTGCAGTTGACACTCATGTACTATGCAGGTCTCATTTGATCAAATGACAACAAATCTCATTTGAGTCTCTCTCAGCAACCGCTCGGTGGACACAAAATCCGACCATTGATTGCCAAGGATTCTCCGAAGAGACCTGGTACCAAAGGAATTAAGTCGCTGTCTCAGATCCCTGGTCAGAGTCCAATTCTCACATCCAGAGGTCAAGACCAGAGGCCCAACCAAGACATCGACTGACCACTGACTCTCAGCCAGCAGAAATATGAATATCACTGCCAAGGTAAGTGAATCTCTCTGTGACCTTAACATCCTTGCCACAAACAGGTACAGACAAGACAGCAGCATCCAATATATCACTGAAAGCCTGGATCTCAGTTTTGACCCAGGAAACCCATAATCCCATCAGCTCCGACTCTCATTCAGCACCTCAAGGCCCCCAAAAGGATATCCAGAGTCTCTGCAAAGAAGACTGCATCATCTGAGAAATCAAGGTCAGAGATCTTGACCTTCCCAAACAATGCACCGCAGCTTGATCTCTCCCACATCCTCCCCAGAATCCAGTCCATACAAGCACTGAAAAGTGTGGGGGCCAGTACACACCCCCTGATGAACTCCAGTAACAACTGGAAATAAGTCAGAGATGGTATCACCACATCTCACAGCACTCTTAGTACCAGAGTGTAGTTCAGACATCAGATTTATCGGTTTTGTTGGCACCCCATGAAGACCAAGAGTCCTCGAGAGAGCATTTCAATTCACTGAATCAAACACTTTGCAGAGATCAACATAGGCTGCAAGCAGCCCCTGCCGAAACTCTCATCTGCGTTTGGTGAGGACCCCAAGTGCAATGATATGGTCAATCATTGACATCTTTGGTGTAAAGCCTGCCTGCTCTGATTGCTGATGCTCAATCAGATGGTGGTGAAACCTATCATGAATTATCCGAGCAAAGAACTTGCCCGGCACTGAGCACCCTTCAGTCGTTGTTGCATGTCGCCCTTCCCTTTCCATAGAGGGACAACAAGGCTCCTCTTCCAGTCAGTTGGGATGATGCATGTGTTCCATGCAGAGCACAGAACTGCATGCAATGACATGTGTGCAGCATTTCCACCAGCCTTGAGAAGTTCAGCATGGATGCCACAGATCCCTGGAGCTATACCCATTTCAACTGGTTCACTGCAGCCTGTGTTTCCACAAACGAAGGTGGATCACAGTCTATTGGAGGGTCAGCAATAGGGATAGGAACACCCCTGACATCCAACTCGACAGCTGGTGGATCAACCTGGTACAGCCTCTCAAAGTCACCGTCCCAGCAGGCCTTCACTTCAGACTGCTCTGTCAAGAGCCCACCACCCTCCGCTTTAACTACAGTACACTGAGGGATGGGCTTGGTTGAATGCAATGCGCGAATCCCCCTGTAAGCAGGAGAATCACTTGACCACAGGTGATGCTCTACCCCCTCACAGATTCCTTGCACATCGGCCTCCTTGTCCACTCTTAGTGCATGTACAGTTTTACACCAAAGCTCCCTGAACAGCTCAGCTCTACCATTCAGCTTGACCCTGTGACTCTGGTCAATGGTATCCAGTGTCCCTTGAGAGACAAAATTCTTCTTCACCCTATGGTGAGTTCCAAGACATCCAATGGCAACATCAAGAACGGTGGTCTTGAAGGCACTTCACCACTATTCAGGATCCCCTAAAGCACCCAGACGCCCCAAATCTGCACTCAGCCTGTTCGCAAACTTCTCAGCTACCCTCTCATCCTTGAGCTTGCCAACATCCAGCCTTGGCTGGGATGGTACTATTCTCCCAGATTTAAGCTGCAACTTCAGAGTTGCTATAACAAGACGTTGGTTAATATTGAGGAACTGAGCACTCCGGCAGACCCTGCAGTTCTGGATCATCCTCCAGTGACCCTCAACGAGCACATGGTTAATCTCCTTTGCTACACCACTAGTATTGGAATAGCAGTCCAGCAATGAGCTTGTGGGCACTGAAACAATGAACCAGCCACCCGATGTCATCACTTCTTGCAAAGTCAAGGAACTTAGTGCTATTCTAGTTCACAGTTCCAGACCCATGGGGACAAACACACGTCTCATAACCATCCCTATCAGTTCCAGTCGATACATTGAAATTCCACAAGACAAGTGGAGTCTCTCATCTGGGGCACTGATCAACCACAGATTCAAGAGTGGCATAGATTGCGTCCTTCACGGCGAGCTCACTCGCCTCAGTCAGAGCATATACAGAGACCAGGGAAATGATACCAAAGGAGTGACGAATCCTTAGTCTCATAATATGCTCATTGACCGGTGTTACCTCAATTATCATTGGTGTCATTTTATTGGACACAGCTACAGCAACTCCTTCGGCATGGTAACCATCAGAGTAACCAGACCATTAGTAGGTGTAACCACGCACCATGATCTCGCCACGATCCAGTCTCGATCCAGAAGCCACGATCCAGAACCTCATAGAGTTCTGCAATACCGATGTCCAAATGCTTGAACTAAGATGATGACAGAAGCAGGTGATCATCCTCTCTTAGGGATAAGATATTCCAGGCACCCACCCGAATGGTCCACCTGACAGGTTAACCCGAGGAGACTGCCTTCTGTTGGATGACACCTCAGCACCACCCTGACGCACACTACTGCAATCTGACCCGGGAAATTTACCCTGTGGACGGCAGCTGCACAGGAGGTACTCCCATGGAGGTACTCCCACGAATCAAAGCAAATCTAGTGAAAAATGGACGTTTTAAAAAGAAGTTATGACGTTTGTGCAGACCACGAACTGATAGACCATGTGATGAGTGCACAGATGAGCAGACAATGTGCAGATTATCTGCAATGTTTATGTCATGGACGATTAAACTTTGCAATTTCTCCATGGTTGTTATACATTAAACAACAACCCTTTTGTATCTAAAGTCATTATGTTCATCCTTCGGCTGCTCCCGCTAGGGGTCGCCACAGCGGATCATCCGTTATGATCCGCATACTGATTTGGCACAGGTTTTACGCCGGATGCCCTTCCTGACGCAACCCTGGTCGCCTCTTACGACACAGGGATATGGATTGGGTTTCGCCATGATTCCAGGCTGCCCTACACCCTCTCATAGCGCGGCCCAGTGCAGAGCACCCGTCCTCAAGCGATCCTCCAACCCAAGCCTCCGAGTAGCCGGATTACAGGCGCACGCCACTACGCCCGGTTATCTAAAGTCATTATGTGAATGAATTAATTTAATTTATTTAACTGCTGTGGGTGCAGTGAAGATGGCTTTAAAGTTTAAGGGATCCTATACAGTATGCAGCCACAGCCTGGCCAGGTGTTCCTTATCAACCATTTAATTGGAGCACTTGCTTGAGTGCTTAAGCCACTTGTCTGGCACCCTACATTGATGGCGGTGCAGTTCGTGTCCCGATCGAGATGTACAGTCAGCAGTTGGTAAAGGTCGAGGTACATGATTTACAAAGGTTACATGGTTTCTTTGTGAGTTTCAAAGCAAAATATATTTGATAACACTGGATTTCCAAGCCGTTTGCCGTATTAACGTGTTTTCAAAATTATAGAGCCAAATGTTTTTTCTACCCATCACATTACAATTGGCAACTGTTTATAAAGATTAATGTTTTTGCACATCTTCCTGAAACGTCGATAAAGCAACATTGTTTTTATTATTCGTTTATTGAGATTCCCCCAAAACAAGGGTGAAAGATACTCAAGCTTTTTGGGTTGTACACAGTGCTTACTGTGGTCGGGAATAATACTGGCTCCAATCTGCCGATTCCTGAAGAATTGTCAATGTCGACCAAGCACCAATTGTGTGTGTGTGTGTGTGTGTGTGTGTGTGTGTGTGTGTGTGTGTGTGTGTGTGTGTGTGTGTGTGTGTGTGTGTGTGTGTGTGTGTGTGTGTGTGTGTGTGTGTGTGTGTGTCTGCGCGTGTGTGCGTGTGTGTGTGTGTACATGAGTTGTTCATAAAGCATCTCTCTCTTCTCTCTTCTCTCTTCTCTCTTCTCTCTTCTCTCTTCTCTCTTCTCTCTTCTCTCTTCTCTCTTCTCTCTTCTCTCTTCTCTCTTCTCTCTTCTCTCTTCTCTCTTCTCTCTTCTCTCTTCTCTCTTCTCTCTTCTCTCTTCTCTCTTCTCTCTTCTCTCTTCTCTCTTCTCTCTTCTCTCTTCTCTCTTCTCTCTTCTCTCTTCTCTCTTCTCTCTTCTCTCTTCTCTCTTCTTCTTCTCTCTTCTTCTTCTCTCTTCTTCTTCTTCTCTCTTCTCTCTTCTCGTCGTGCGTGGGTGTGGCGTCATGGTGGCTTCGTGTGTGCAGCTGTGAGTACTGTGTTGTGTTGTTGTTGTTCCTATCCACATTTCGTTTCCCTCTGTATCACTGTTCGTGTTTGTAGAGCTTTCCCCCCCACCGTTTTCCCTTCCTGCTGAGACGAGAGAGACGAGAGAGACGAGAGAGACGAGAGAACGAACGAGAGAGACGAGAGAGACGAGAGAGAGAACGAACGAGAGAACGAACGAACGAGAGCACGAGAGCACGGTAGGTGCTTTGTGGGTTTTCCTTGAAACCTTCGGTTTCTGGGCCTACTGTTCATCTGCCTTGTTTTCATAGGCCTTCCGTTTATCGGTGATTTAGCTTCTTCCTTATACTCTTCTTTTTCCTTATATTTTCATTCTTTATTTTATTTTACCTTCGCCTGCGAATTCTGCTCGTGACAGGTCTTTGCTTCCTTTGTTTTCAGCTATGGCAAACAGTCGTTTGCAGAATGGCGTTTACGAGTCACTTACTCGCAAGAATGCGGTGATAGTTAGTCCACTCGACGGAGTTCGGGTCGAGGACGTCGTGACGGGCTTGGGAGAACTCGTTGGTTTCGAAAATGTGTTGGCAGCTTCAAAGATGAACCAACGAGTTGTTGTTTTTCTTTCCGAGGAGCGCTACGTCGCTCAGGCGGTTGAAACCGGTTTGTCTTTACCGCCAGATATTTTCGTTAGCGTTAGTATGTTGGACTCACCGGCGGTGAAAGTCACCATATCAAATTTGCCACCTTTCGTTAAAAGCGAACAGATCTTGTCAGTTTTAAAATAGTTTGGCACGGTGGTGTCAAAAATCTCCATGATTCCTTTTCGTTTGCGTTCGGATTCCACAGTCCGCCATAACATGTCCTTCCGGCGGCACTGTTACATGTTGTTAAAAAAACAACGCTCAATCACTCAATGCCTCAGCTACGTTGGTAGTTGAAAATCGAAATTACCGAATGTACATTGCAACAGAGACAATGACGTGTTTCACGTGTGGTGCCTTCGGACATTTAAAAGGTGCTTGTCCGAAGTATGTATATGTATATATATGTATATATATATATCCGGTGGCACATCTAGAGTGTCAGGAACAAACGCCGATTCTAGTGGCATATCTAGAGTCGATATTAGTAATAATAATGGCGCGTCTGCAACGGGAGATCGACCTTCACATTCGAGCGCGGAAACCGATAATTCCCCGGCTGATGACGCGGGTTTTATCACCGTGTCCTCCAAGAGGAATTATAAAAGAGGAAGCGGAAGTGAGGACACACAGGCGAGCTGTTTGAAAAAGATAGCGCCGTCGAATGAACACAATGTTTCTATCTTAGAAACAGAAGCTCCTGCAGCTGGTCCTCTGCTGCAGAATAGGTTCAGTGTGTTCGCTGAAAAGGGAGGAGACGTTTCCGTTCATTCCTCTCACGAACAAGGACCGAGCGCAACGCCCCAAGATGTTGAGGTCACCACCCCGGTCACTGACATTAAAATCAAGAACCACAAACCTGCTCTCGTCCCGCGCCCTGCTGAGGACGAAGTGTCTAAGGTGATGGAGGAGGAAGAAGTAACAGCCCCAGAAGGAGAGTGCGAAGCCTCCGATACAAAAACGGTAATCCCTGTTACGGTCTTTAAAACTCCCTCTGTTGGAAACAGCTTCACCTTTAGCAGAAGACGATTTTCCTGTTGTGAGAGCATCGACTTCAGTGTGTGAGGAGAAAAATAAAAACCATTCGGATTACGACTCAGATGGGGCCTCGTCGTTTGCCTCTAGTGCTGGTAGCGAGGTCTGGAACGACCCAGCAATAGCCAAGGAACTGGAGGATGATGATGATTTATCACCCATGGAAATTCTCCAGTTTCTTCAGGACACTTTTCGAAAGAAAAACGTTAAGATTATAACCTTCCTGAACCTGTCTGGCTTTATAACCTCTTCAAGACGTCTCCTCCTCAAGGCTGAACAACTTGGTGTGACTGAGTCACAAGTATTTCGCCTTAGGAAGTGTGTATTGAAAGCTCGGAAAGAGCTACAAGCGCAACCCAACTTCCTTTTACCTGACAAACCCTCCCTGCCTACACCATGACATTTTCTATTGTAACCTTAAATATAAATGGGGGACGTTCACCCCTGCGCAAAGCTCAGGTAAAGTTGCTTGTCGAGCAAAGACATTTTGATGTTCTTTTGCAAGAGACAAGATGTAGCTCTTCGTGCTCGAGCGAATGGACTCGCATCATGAAAGGACAATGGTTCTTTAGTAGCTTGACCTGTCCTAGTGCTGGAGTGGCTATTTATTTAAATCCTTCTTTCTGTCCTGAAAATGTCACTTTCAAGGAGTTTATTAAAGGGCATTTAGTTTCAGTTAATTTCCTTTATAATGGTTATAAACACACTTTAATAAATGTATATTCACCGAGTACGAGCACAGAAAGACTAGTTTTCTTTACACAGTTAGAAATGTTCCTCACACACCTTGTTTTTGATGGTCTTGTTTGTCTGTGTGGGGACTTGAATTGCACATTGTATCCCACCCTTGATCGTCATGTAGAAGAGCCCCACCCACCAACTACGGCACCCTTAAAGAGGGCTTTGTCCAAGTTCTCCCTTATGTATGTATGGAGACTCCAGAACCCATCTGCACGACAATACACGTGGTGCCGATGTGCAAATGGCCTGCTATCTCATGCAAGGATAGACAGATTTTACATCAATAATGACTCTTTAAATGTCATCGACCATGTTGACATCACCCCAAGTGGCTTTTCGGACCATCACATGGTTGTTCTTCATATGTTTTCCCCGGTTCGAAATCGTGGCACTGCCCATTGGACCTTCAATGCGAGTCTTCTGCAAGATGACGCTTTTCCTGTCGCCTTCCGAGCCTTTTGGGAAGTTTTGCGACTACGGAATCCTTCCTACTCCTGCCTCGCACAATGGTGGGTCAATGCGAAAACCCACATCAGGACCTTTTGCCAGCAATATAGCTCCTTTTGTACCAAGAATGAATCTGCGCTGCAATCTCTAATTGCTAAAGAAATATTGTCTCTCCAGTCAAGCCTTCAAACTCCCAGTGCTGAGAGGACTAGTTCTCTACTAACAACGAAGAAAGCCCTCCTCGCTCAACTCTGTACAAAACAAGCCAGAGGGGCTCTAATAAGGCTGCGAATGGAGAACTACAGCTTTATTGATACTCCTTCCAAGTTTTTTTTTTTTTTGCGTTAGAAGCGCAAAAAAAGAGAAACCAGCAAATAACTTCGCTGCGGGCACCAGGAGGCCGAGCAATACACGATCCAAAAGACATTAGGAGCTTGACCAAACAATACTTTTCTGACTTATATTGTGCAGAAGCACGAAGGAAGACATGATTCGTTCCTTAACCACCTCTTTGCCCACCTTGTCTGAATCTGCATGTCAAAAACTTGACAAGGAAGTGACTCTTGACGAACTTTCTGTTGCTTTGCAAACTTTGCCCACAGGTAAAGCTTCTGGACTTTATGGAATCCCTGCAGAGTTTTACAAAGCCTTCTGGGATTTGTTGGGACCTGAGCTGCTTGACCTCCTGGTTGATAGCCTACGGTCAGGTTTGTTACCACTTAGCTGTCGCAGGGCCACACTCGCTCTCACACCTAAGAAAGGAGACCTCCAGCAACTTAAAAATTGGTGTCCCATTTCGCTCCTCTACGCGGACTACAAGATTTTCTCGAAAGTTCTTGCCAACCGCCTCAAACCTTTGATTGAGGAGATTGTACACCCCGATCAATCTTATTGCATTCCTAAAAGGGCAATACACGATAGTATTTTTATTGTCCGTGACATGATCAATATTTGTATTGCTGAACATAGAAATGTTGGTCTGGTGTTTTTAGACCAAGAAAAAGCTTTCGACACAATTGATCATTCTTATCTCTTTGCTGTTTTACGGGGGTTTGGTTTTAAGGAAAATTTTACTTGCTATATCAAACTATTGTATAATAATATTTTTAGTGTGCTCAAAGTAAATAACATCTCAAGTCAGCCTTTCCCTGTTACCAGAGGTATCCATCAAGGGTGTCCCTGTCTGGCCTTCTATACTCCCTATCAATTGAACCTTTACTACATCGTTTACGCACGCGGCTACAAGGGTTTTATCCTCTGCCGTTAGAAAATCCCGTAAAAACCATTGCTTATGTGGATGATCTCTGTGCAATTGTGCACTCAGATTACGATGTTTGTGCTTTGGTTGAGTCTGTCAAGGAATTTAGCCTGGCTAGCTCGACTAAAGTTAATATGGAAAAGAGCAAAGCTTTTTATTTAGGTCCACAGAATGAGACTCCCCCTCCAACCCTGCCAGGGCAGCTTGAATGGACCAATGAAGGAATACACTACCTCGGTGTCTTTCTTGGAATTCAAGATTTTATTTAAAAAAACTGGGAATCGCTGATTACCAAAACTGAGCAGCGGTTAACAAAATGGACGGAACTATTGAAGCACCTTTCCTACCGGGGTCGTACTCTAGTCATTAATAATTTTGCGGCATCAATGCTATGGCATGTTTTTAAGGCACTGCAGGCCCCAGCTTTTATCCTAAGAAAACTTCAGAGTCTTTTTGTGAGGGGGAAAGCACTGGCTCCAGCCAGGAATACTAAGCCTACCGACTACAGAGGGTGGACAGGGGCTAATAGAGGTAACGAGCAAAGTGATGGCTTTCCGCCTCCTCTCAGCACGAAGGCTTCTATACTCCGACGTCCCATGGAAAGCCTTTGCCCATTGCTTGCTTTAGCAAGCTGGGAAACTTGGCTATGGTGACGAGCTCTTTCTTCTCAACACTAAGCACGTGGATATGACATCGGTCCCCCTTTTTTTTACCGAAGCATGCTGGAAGCATGGCAGGCGTTTTCTATTCGCCGTGATACCAGTGCTTACTCCCTTCAGATGTATTTAAAGGAACCAATATTTTTAAATCCTTTTTTTAATGGGGTCTGTAGTGACAGATCTTTCATGCAAAAGTTTATTGATGTCGGCGTTACCAGAGTTGAACACCTCAGGAACCCCCTTGTACATAGATGGAAGCCAGCTGCTGACATTGCCATGGCCACCAGTGTGAGGTCCATCAGAGTTATTGGCAGAATTTTCTCTGTGATCCTACGTACCTTTAAACAAACCGGATTAAAATGGGACCCAGACATTGAAGATGCCCTCCATCTTTCCCAATGTCCTTTCCCAAATCTGTTAATTTTATTTCAAAGTTTTATGCCCTTTAACCGGATGGAGAAATCCTCAGTGTACAATCTATGTGTTCTCACCCTTTTTACTGACAAACCTGCAGAGCCACAAGCTCATTGGCAAGCGCTGCTTCAAGCTAACCTTTCCACAACAATAAAATGGCAGGTGATGTACAGAGAACCTATTGTCAAGCGCTCGGGCGATCTGCAGTGGCGGCTGGCACACAGCATCCTGCCTTGCAACGTCCTGTCCCACCATATATGTCCTGAAAAGTCGGAATTGTGCCCCTTTTGCGATACCCCGGAGACCATTTTTCACATTTTCATTGAATGTTCAAGGTTGGCCTCGCTTTTTGGAATCGTGTCACGTGTGATCCGGGGGCTCGGTTTGTCTTTTACACATTGTGTTTTTATATTTGGTTTTAATGTCTTGTATCAATGTAAAAATGAATGTCTTTTAGCAAACTTTTTATGTTCTGAAGCAAAACTTGCCATTTATTTATCGAGGAAGCGAAAATTGCAGAACACTGATGTTTTAGCTGATGACGTCAACTATTTTTAAAGCATTGGTTGCGTTGCGTGTTCTTTTTGAGTTTGAACCTCAAGATCCTGCTTTAATTAAAAATCGGTGGTGTGTGAAACAATCCTTATGTAGTTGTAGTTGGTGGTGCTCCAAGAATCAATTTATAAATTTAATATTACCTCTTTGTTACCCCTTCCTTTCCTGGTTATTCTTTTATATGCTTGTACAAACATACTTCACCATGTGAAACTTGAATTTTCTCGTAACAAAGGAGAGAAGTCCTCTCTCTCTCTCTCTCTCTCTCTCTCTCTCTCTCTCTCTCTCTCTCTCTCTCTCTCTCTCTCTCCCTTCTCCTTCTCCTTCTCCTTCTCCTTCTCCTTCTCCTTCTCCTTTTCTCCTTCTCCTTCTCCTTCTCCTTCTCCTTCTCCTTCTCTCTCTCCTTCTCCTTCTCCTTCTCCCTCTCTCTCCTTCTCCTTCTCTCTCCTTCTCTCCTTCTCCTTCTCCTTCTCCTTCTCCCTCTCCTTCTCCCTCTCCGTCTCCTTCTCCTTCTCCTTTTCTCCCTCTCCTTCTCCCTCTCCTTCTCCTTCTCCTTCTCTCTCTCCTTCTCCTTCTCGTTGTCCCTCTCTCTCCTTCTCCTTCTCCTTCTCCTTCTCCTTCTCCTTCTCCTTCTCCTTCTCCTTCTCCTTCTCCTTCTCCTTCTCCTTCTCCTTCTCCTTCTCCTTCTCCTTCTCCTTCTCCTTCTCCTTCTCCTTCTCCTTCTCCTTCTCCTTCTCCTTCTCCTTCTCCTTCTCCTTCTCCTTCTCCTTCTCCTTCTCCTTCTCCTTCTCCTTCTCCTTCCTTCTCCTTCTCTTCTCCTTCTCCTTCTCCTTCTCCTTCTCCTTCTCCTTCTCCTTCTCCTTCTCCTTCTCCTTCTCCTTCTCCTTCTCCTTCTCCTTCTCCTTCTCCTTCTCCTTCTCCTTCTCCTTCTCCTTCTCCTTCTCCTTCTCCTTCTCCTTCTCCTTCTCCTTCTCCTTCTCCCTCTCTCCCCGCAAGGGGCTGTTGCTCAGTCTCTGGCGGTACGTGTGGAGCCTGTGTTGCTTTCTCCCTTCTTATCTTCTTCTCCTCTCTCTAATGTATTTTTTTTTTTGGTGGTGTTCCTTGTGTATAAATTGTTATCAATGCTTTATCGATTACTTGAAAATTGAATTGGTTTCTTCTCTTCTTTTTTTTTCCACTCTTGTATATAATCCTTTGCTTTGTTGTATTGAATTTTTATCCTTTATACTTTTTTAATAAAAGGACATAAAAGTCTAAAGTCTCTCTCTCTCTCTCTCTCTCTCTCTCTCTCTGTCTCTATGTCTCTCTGTCTCTCTCTCTCTCTCTCTCTCTCTCTCTCTCTCTCTCTCTCTCTCTCTCTTCTTCTTCTCCTTCTCCTTCTCATTATCCTTCTCCTTCTCCTTCTCCTTCTCCTTCTCCTTCTCCTTTTCCTTCTCCTTCTCCTTCTCCTTCTCCTTCTCCTTCTCCTTCTCCTTCTCCTTCTCCTTCTCCTTCTCCTTCTCCTTCTCCTTCTCCTTCTCCTTCTCCTTCTCCTTCTCCTTCTCCTTCTCCTTCTCCTTCTCCCTTCTCCTTCTCCTTCTCCTTCTCCTTCTCCTTCTCCTTCTCCTTCTCCTTCTCCTTCTCCTTCTCCTTCTCCTTCTCCTTCTCCTTCTCCTTCTCCTTCTACTCCCTTCTCCTTCTCCTTCTCCTTCTCCTTCTCCTTCTCCTTCTCCTTCTCCTTCTCCTTCTCCTTCTCCTTCTCCTTCTCCTTCTCCTTCTCCTTCTCCTTCTCCTTCTCCTTCTCCTTCTCCTTCTCCTTCTCCTTCTCCTTCTCCTTCTCCTTCTCCTTCTCCTTCTCCTTCTCCTTCTCCTTCTCCTTCTCCTTCTCCTTCTCCTTCTCCTTCTCCTTCTCCTTCTCCTTCTCCTTCTCCTTCTCCTTCTCCTTCTCCTTCTCCTTCTCCTTCTCCTTCTCCTTCTCCTTCCTCCTTCTCCTTCTCCTTCTCCTTCTCCTTCTCCTTCTCCTTCTCCTTCTCCTTCTCCTTCTCCTTCTCCTTCTCCTTCTCCTTCTCCTTCTCCTTCTCCCTTCTCCTTCTCCTTCTCCTTCTCCTTCTCATTCTCCTTCTTCATCATTCTCCTTCTCCTTCTCATTATCATTCTCCTTCTCCTATCATTCTCCTTCCTTCTCCTTCTCCTTCTCCTTCTCCTATCTCCTTCTCCTTCTCCTTCTCCTTCTCCTTCTCCTTCTCCTTCTCATTCTCCTCTCCTTCTCCTTCTCCTTCTCCTTCTCCTTCTCCTTCTCCTTCTCCTTCTCCTTCTCCTTCTTCCTTCTCCTTCTCTCATTCTCCTTCTCCTTCTCATTATCATTCTCCTTCTCCTTCTCCTTCTCATTCTCCTTCTCCTTCTCCTTCTCCTTCTCCTTCTCCTTCTCCTTCTCCTTCTCCTTCTCCTTCTCCTTCTCCTTCTCCTTCTCCTTCTCCTTCTCATTATCCTTCTCATTATCCTTCTCCTTCTCCTATCATTCTCCTTCTCCTTCTCCTTCTCCTTCTCCTTCTCATTCTCCTTCTCCTTCTCCTTCTCCTTCTCCTTCTCCTTCTCCTTCTCCTTCTCCTTCTCCTTCTCCTTCTCCTTCTCCTTCTCCTTCTCCTTCTCCTTCTCCTTCTCCTTCTCCTTCTCCTTCTCCTTCTCCTTCTCCTTCTCCTTCTCCTTCTCCTTCTCCTTCTCCTTCTCCTTCTCCTCCCCGCAAGGTGCTGTTGCCTCAGTCTCTGTGAAGTGCGTGTGGAGCCTGTGTTGCTTTCTCCCTTCTTATCTTCTTCTCCTCTCTCTCTAATGTATTTTTTTTTTTGGTGGTGTTCCTTGTGTATAAATTGTTATCAATGCTTTATCGATTACTTGAAAATTGAATTGGTTTCTTCTCTTCTTTTTTTTCCACTCTTGTATATAATCCTTTGCTTTGTTGTATTGAATTTTTATCCTTTATACTTTTTAATAAAAGGACATAAAAGTGTAAAGTCTCTCTCTCTCTCTCTCTCTCTCTCTCTCTCTCTCTGTCTCTCTCTCTCTCTCTCTCTCTCTCTCTTTCTCTCTCTCTCTCTCTCTCTCTCTCTCTCTCTCTCTCTCTCTCTCTCTCTCTCTCTCTCTCTCTCTCTCTCTCTCTCTCTCTCTCTCTCTCTCTCTCTCTCTCTCTCTCTCTCTCTCTCTCTCTCTCTCTCTCTCTCTCTCTCTCTCTCTCTCTCTCTCTCTCTCTCTCTCTCTCTCTCTCTCTGGATGTGTCTGGGCGGTGTTTGTCTTCAAATGTGTCCGGACAGTGTTTATCCCCGGACGTGTCCAAGCAGTGTTTGTCTCCGAACGTGTCTGGGCGGTGTATATGTCCAGACAGGAGTTTGTCCCCAGACGCGTCCAGGCAGTGTTTGTCTCTGGACGGGTCCGGGTGGTGTTTGTCTCTGAACATGTCCAGGCAGTGTTTATGTCCAGATGGGAGTTTGTCTCTGGACATGTCGGGACATGTCCGGATGAGAGTTTGTCTCCAGAGATGTCCGGATGGGAGTTTGTCTCTGGACGTGTCCGGACGGGAGTTTGTCTCTGAACAGCTTGGCTCCAGATGCGTCCAGGCGGTGTTTCTCCCAACAGGTTGACTCCAGACACGCATGGGTAATGTTTGTCGCCGAACGTGCCTGGGCAGTATTTGGGTCTGGCCATTTCTGTCTGGGCTATGTATGTCTCCAGACGCATCCGGTCAGTGTTTTTCTCCGAACGTGTCCGGGCGGTGTTTGTTTCCAGACTGAGCTTATCTACGGACATATCCGGGCAGTGTTTCTCTCCAGGCGGTATTTATTGTATGACTGGTATAAAATGGATTGCAGACATTATTTTGTTTCCATCTTCACTTTTTTTTCTATGCAGAAGCATTTTGATGAGACAGTATGAATCGTAATTAACGCTCCACCGCACATCTGCCTTCCCTTCCTCTCACCTCTCGCTGCCTTCCCTTCTGCCACCCCTCCTCACTCTCCCCCCCTCCTCGCTCCTGCACCCCTACTCGCTCCCCTCCCTCCTCTTTCTTCCACTCCTCCACCTCCTCACGCTTTCCCCCCCTTCTCTCCCCTACCCTCCCCTTCTCTCCCCTTCTCTCCCCTACCCCTCCCCTTCTCTCCCCTCGTTCTCTTTTTCATCAGCAAAGTGGTATTTGCTGGCATTTAATAAATCCACGGTTGGCCAGTGGAGGACCAGCAGATGTAATTACATACAGGCATGAAGCCCCATATTGAAAGCAGTTATTCTTGCTATAAACTCATGAGCCTCACTCAAAACGAATACTAAATATTGTGCAGACTGTAAAATTGTTATCTTATTTGTACGTCAACTGCAATATTTTGTAATTTCATCTAATAAGGTATTGTAACATTGCAACTGACTTTCATTTACCTTCTCGTACCACAGGGAGCTCCAGGACCAATTGGACGCAAGGGTCCCAAGGTGAGGAAAAATACAACATTTATCCTCGCACCAATGCATCGATGGTGAATTGTTTCTGTCAATATCTCCATACTTTTTGTGAAGTATGTATATTTCCTCTAATCATTTCCACAATCATGTCATTCATCCCTATTTTCCCTTCCTCAAATTCAGGGAGACAAAGGGATGGGAGGCCCTCGAGGAGAGCCGGTAATACCTCCTGTGATGTTGTTTGTCACATTAAACAGACAATAATGATCCAGACCATGTTTATAATAATGTACAGGCGATATAGTTTTGAAGTAGTTTTGTTTTGCACTTTCTAATGCATGTAGAGAACATTGTAACTTCAGCTACTTTGCAGTGTAATGGCATACTTTGTTGAAAAGCAACGAATTATGTGAGTTACCTGTATTGCCAAGAAAACAAGCAATACTTGAAGTAAACACTGTATGTTATGGATGAATACCAGGACTGTATTGACTAGGACCTGCCTTTTGGATGTTTGGAGGAATAGATCTCTGAAATGCGAAAGCTAAATGTTGAAAGTTTTTGAAATATTGTGTGCACAAGCCAAGTTACCGAGATGGCGACCACGGAAACGAAATTCAGCCAATCACCACCGTTGTCTAAATAGGTTGAGATAATGTCATGAGGAATAGATATGTATCATAAGTGTGTGTGTGTGTGTGTGTGTGTGTGTGTGTGTGTGTGTGTGTGTGTGTGTTTCTCTTCCATTACTCCAAAACCATGAAACTTTGCAGCCTGAAGCTTTGCATGCATACTAAGGGAACTCCAAAGTAGTGCACAAGTGAAAATTGGGTGTTTGTGTGAGGTCAGTCAGGTCAGGTCAGATTAGATCTGTGACTTGCTACAGGTATCATGTAAACCTGTACTAACCTGTTCCATGGTCGGGTTGTCAGCGACGAAACCGTCTCCCCCACCAGTTTTTTTTGGTGAGGAGGGTGTTTGGATATGGACACCCGGCAGGATTAAAAACAAAACCTGTCAAAGGGCGGCGGAGCTCCTTGTGAGCCAACGGCCATCCATATCTAGTGCCCAACTGTGTGTGGACGTCCTCCTGCAGTTCGGTTACTTCTTATTAGGAAGTTGGTGGCAGGGTTTGCACTCCGGCCACCGTAAAACGCTTCATTCCGCAAAACACAAAGAAATCTGAAAACCCACTCTGTGGGAGTACCTCCTGTGCAGCTTCCCTTCGCAGGGCAGCTCACCAGATTACAGGATTGGGGCAAAGCCATCGGGACTCCCAATCTTTGATAGGAGGGAAACCACGGGGTAACATTCCCGGGTCAGATTGCAGGAGAGTGTGTCGGAGTGGTGCTGAGGTGTCGTCCACCAGACGGCGGTCTCCTTGGGTTAACCTGAAGCGGTCCCTTCGGATGGGTGCCTGGAATGTCCTATCCCTAAGAGAGTATGATCAGCTGTCTCTTATCATCTGAGCTCAACCGCTAGGACATCGGTATTGCAGCACTCTCTGAGGTTCGGAGACCGGATTGCGGCGAGATCATGGTGGGTGGTTACACCTACTATTGGTCTGGTCGCTCTGATGGTTACCATACCCAAGGAGTTGCTGTAGCTGTGTCCAATAAGCTGACCCCAATGATAATTGATTTAACAATGGTCAACGAGCGTATTATGAGACGAAGGATTCGTCACTCCTTAGGTGTCATTTGCCTGGTCTCTGTTTATGCTCCGACTGAGGTGAGTGATCTCACTGTGATGGATGCATTCTACGCCATGCTCGAGTCTGTGGTTGTTCAGTGCCCCAGACGAGATACACTTCTAGTCTTGGGGGATTTCAATGCATCGACTGGAACTGATAAGGATGGTTATGAGACATGTGTTGGTCCCCATGGGTCAGGAACTATGAACCAGAATAGCACTAAGTTCCTTGACTTTGCAAGAAGTCATGGACTGAGGGTGGCCGGTTCATGGTTTCAGCACCCACAAGCTCATCGCTGGACTTGGTATACCAACGCTGGCAGTGTGGCAAAGGAGATTGACCATGTCCTCGTTGATGGTCGCTGGAAGATGATCCAGAACTGCAGGGTCGACCGCAGTGCTCATTTCCACAATATTGACCACCAGCTTGTTGTAGCAACTCTGAAGTTGTACCTTAAATCCAGAAGAATGGTACCATCCCAGCCTAGGCTAGATGTTGGCAAGCTCAAGGATGAGAGGGAAACTGAGGAGTTTGCGAACAAGCTGAGTGGATATTTGGGGGGTCTGGGTGCTTTGGAAGATGCTGAAGAGTTGTGGAGTGCCTTCAAGACCACCATCCTTGATGTTGCCAGTGGATGTCTTGGAACTCACTGCAGGGCCAAGAAGAATTTTATCTCTCAAGGGACACTGGATACCATTGACCAGAGCCACAGGGCCAGGCTGAATGGCAGAGCTGAGCTGTTCAGGGAGCTGAGGCATAAAACTGTACGTGCGCTAAGGGTGGACAAGGAGAACTATGTGCGAGGAATCTGTGAGGGGGTAGAGCATCACCTGTGGTCAAGTTATTCTCATCCTGCTTACAGTGGAATTCGCGCATTACGTTCATCCAAGCCCATCCCTCGGTGTACTGCAGTTAGAGCAGAGAGTGGTAGGCTCTTGACAGAGGAGTCTGAAGTGAAGGCCCGCTGGGTCGGTAACTTTGAGCGGTTGTACCAGGTTGATCCACCAGATGTCGAGTTGGATTTCAGGGGTGTTACAATCCATGTTGCTGACCCTCCAATAAACTGTGGTCCACCATCGCTTGTGGAAACACAGGCTGCGGTGCACCGGTTGAAATGGGGTAAAGCTCCAGGGATCTGTGGCATCCATGCTGAACTTCTCAAGGCTGGTGGAAATGCTGCACTTGTGTCATTGCATGCAGTTCTGTGCTCTATGTGGAACACAGGCATCATCCCAACTGACTGGAAGAGGGGCCTTGTTGTCCCTCTCTGGAAAGGAAAGGGTGATCCGGGCAAGGTCTTTGCTCGGATAATTCTTGATAGGGTTTGCCACCATCTGCTTGAGCACCAGCGTCCAGAGCAGTCAGGGTTTACACCAAAGAGGTCAACGATTGACCGTATCCTTGCTCTTCAGGTCCTCACCGAACGCAGACGAGAGTTTCGGCAGGGACTGCTTGCAGCCTATGTTGATCTCTGTAAAGCGTTCGATTCAGTGAATCGGGATGCCCTCTGGAGGATTCTTGGTCTTCGTGGGGTCCCACCAAAACTGATCAATCTGTTGTGTGAACTCCACTCTGGTACTAAGAGTGCTGTGAGATGTGGTGATACCATCTCTTACTTATTTCCAGTTGTTACTGGAGTTCCTCAGGGGTGTGTACTGGCCCCTACACTTTTCAGCACTTGTATGGACTGGATTCAGGGGAGGATGTCAGAGAGATCAAGCTGCGGTGCATCGTTTGGGAATATCAAGATCTCTGACCTTGATTTCGCAGATGATGCAGTCGTCTTTGCGGAGACTTTCAAAATCCTTTTGGGGGCCCTCGAGGTGCTGAATGAGGAGTCTGAGCTGCTGGGATTACGGTTTCCTGGGTCAAAACTAAGATCCAGGCTTGCAATGACATCTTGGATGCTGCTGTCCTGTCTGTGCCTGTTTGTGGTGAGGATGTTGATGTCGTGGAGAGATTCACTTACCTTGGCAGTGATATTCATTTCTCTGCTGGCTGTAACTCAGAGGTCAATCGACGTCTGGGTCGGGCCTGGGAGTCATGGATTCATTGGATAATGGGGTGTGGCACTGCCGGTACTTGTGCGGGAGGTCGAAAGTCCGAGTCTTCAGGTCCTTGGTGTTTTCAGTCTTGCTCTATGGATGCGAGACTTGGACTCTGACCAAGGATCTGAGACGGAGATTTAATTCCTTTGGTACCAGGTCTCTTCGGAGAATCCTTGGCTATCGCTGGTCGGACTTTGTGTCCAACGAGCGGTTTCTGAGAGAGACTCAAATGAGATTTGTTACCTGCATGGTCCATGAGCATCAGCTGCAGCTGTATAGACATGTGGCTTATTTTCCTGACTCTGATCCTGCTCACCAGATTCTCTCATGGAGGGAGCCTCGTGAGTGGTGGAGGCCAATGGGCCGACCACGTGACTCGTGGTTGCAGCAGATTGATCGGCATCTCAATGAGATGGGGATGGGCCAGGCATCTGCCTGGGGGATGGCCAGACGGAGCCCCCTGGAGAACCGGCGGAAAGTGGACGCAGCGACGCGCTGCCGTGGCGCATGCTCCCATACCTGACCTGTCCTGGGTGTTTGGGTTAATTAAAACATCCCTTTTAAAAATATTTTGGGGGTGCTCATCACAAAAAAGAAACAAAATAAGCCTTACGAAGATGGTGGGACGCCCTCTTGGTGAGCCCACAGTCAGCTCACTGGAGTCTTAAGCCGCCATTTTTTTTGGCCTGCTCAATAATGCCTCAACTCGGAATGAGCCGGAACAATTTATTAATGATAGTTATTCTGTTCACTTTCCTCACTCATGTTATCGAATGCCTGTCATCATAGCTACGAATCACTGGGTGCATTGCAATGCTTATAAACGCCCGGAGACGCCAGCGTTCGTCGCTTTATTTCATTTCCACCCATGTCATATCCTTTAGAATCTCTAAATCTGAGCTGAATTTCAAAATTTAAACTTCTTTATTGACTTCAGCAGTAGTTGTGACTGCAAAAAATGTGTCCATTTGTTTAAAATATATTAGATGATGACGAGGAGGAAAAATGTTTGCAGTTGTTTTCTGGCAATGAATCACCACATCACGGCAGGATAGCCGAGAGGTGTGCACCCTCGCTCTGAGCTGTCTCGCCTCGGTTTGAATCCTGACCCAGCTATAAGCTCTCATTCCTGTGTTTCACATGTGCCAGAATTTCCTCCCCACTCCCCCTTTCTCCTCTCCGCCTCTCTTCTCCCCCTCCCCTCTGCCATCCTCTCTCTCTCTCTCTCTCTCTCTCTGTCTCTCTGTCTCTCTGTCTCTCTGTCTCTCTGTCTCTCTGTCTCTCTGTCTCTCTGTCTCTCTGTCTCTCTGTCTCTCTGTCTCTCTGTCTCTCTGTCTCTCTGTCTCTCTGTCTCTCTGTCGCTCTGTCTCTCTGTCTCTCTGTCTCTCTGTCTCTCTGTCTCTCTGTCTCTCTGTCTCTCTGTCTCTCTGTCTCTCTGTCTCTCTGTCTCTCTGTCTCTCTGTCTCTCTGTCTCTCTGTCTCTCTGTCTCTCTGTCTCTCTGTCTCTCTGTCTCTCTGTCTCTCTGTCTCTCTGTCTCTCTGTCTCTCTGTCTCTCTGTCTCTCTGTCTCTCTGTCTCTCTGTCTCTCTGTCTCTCTGTCTCTCTGTCTCTCTGTCTCTCTGTCTCTCTGTCTCTCTGTCTCTCTGTCTCTCTGTCTCTCTGTCTCTCTGTCTCTCTGTCTCTCTGTCTCTCTGTCTCTCTGTCTCTCTGTCTCTCTGTCTCTCTGTCTCTCTGTCTCTCTGTCTCTCTGTCTCTCTGTCTCTCTGTCTCTCTGTCTCTCTGTCTCTCTGTCTCTCTGTCTCTCTGTCTCTCTGTCTCTCTGTCTCTCTGTCTCTCTGTCTCTCTGTCTCTCTGTCTCTCTGTCTCTCTGTCTCTCTGTCTCTCTGTCTCTCTGTCTCTCTGTCTCTCTCTCACACACACACACCACTCTTATTTGGAAAGCTCCTTGGTCTTCATGTTTGTCTTGCTTGTTGACCAAGTGAGTTGCATCTTAAAACTTAGATAAGTGGGGGAGCTTAATTTTTGAGTTAAACCACTGATTGCATACAGGTGAAACATATTACACTTATTTTTGTAACCTTTCAAAATAATTTGCTCCTGAGGTAATTTAGGTTTAATTAAACAAAGGCTTTGAATACTTATGTAACTGAGAATCATCTGATTTTCTCTGTTAATCTAACATATTCACACTTTATCTGCATTTTTTTTAGCTTTTATCACTTTGGAATATTTTGTGAAGACTCCATAATTTATAATAAATTTGATTTGAAGGCATCATGGAATAAGCTCAGGTGACATCAAAATGTGAAAACTTTGGATGGGTGGGGGGGGGGGGTGGGGTGAATACTTTTGCAGGCCACTGTATGTACAGTAATACACACATGTAGATGGTCAACATAGTCGTGTGATTAATCATTTGAACAAATGTCAATTTGTAACTGTGTAAACTGTTCCACACTTCTCAACTCCTCCCCTTTTTCCCTTCTCAATTCCCTCATTTATCTTTTACACAGATGTTTGGTTGAGAAACGGATTTGCAAATTCTGTGCATTTCCTCTTGCAATAACAAACTGTTGCACATAATTTTTCTCATTGCAGGGATCTCCTGGTTCTTTCGATTTCTTGCTGCTCATTGTTGCCGACCTGCGTCATGATATAATTGACCTCCAGAAGCGAGTTTTCGGTGAGCAGCGAGGAATTGACCCAGTGGATCCAAGGCCTAGTGTCAAGATAACACCTGATCAAAAGGGCTCGAGTCAGCCTGTTTTCCAAAGTGACCAAAACTCAAGAGATTGGTCTTTGTGGTGGAAGAGGAGACAGACTTTTCGAAATGGGGTGTGGTGATCTTTGTGGAATATCTGTGTTTTATAAGACAGAATTTCACTAAAAGTACAGATTTATTCCAGGTTATATCTTTGAGCCAGTTAACAACTTCGGTAATTTGTGTTGCACAAGATGTTTTGATAACCACAAATCATGTACTTCCACCAATCAAATTTTTCCCTTGTCAGATAATATTGAAGTGCTGCACATCACGTAACAGAGTCAAGTAACTTGTTTAGTCTCCATGTTGGATAAACAAATTCAAATGCAACAAGCTGCCGTGAGAAGTCATGTAACAAAGTAGATTGAAATGATTTGTGAACGAACAGAACACTTCATTTACAGTAGCATGTATTGTTCCAAACAGAGGAGGCATTGTCAACATGGAAAGGTGAACCAAATGAATATTCCTGACATATTGTTTACTAAAATAAAGATATATGCAATGGAAAGAAACAAGCAAAAAAAAAAAACCAAACAAACAATATAAATAATAAAAATAATTTTTTGACCAAAAAGGAACAGGACACAGATTCTTTCAATGTGGACTCCTGAAGGGACATTCTAGAAAGCTTGATATTGCTTCTCTAATCACCAAATCAAAAGAAAGAAAAGCAAAATTCCAATGCTCTTTCCAGCTTTGCACTTTATACTTTAATTGCTGTGCAAGATATCAAGTGACTTACTGCAATAGGGATCCAAAGATGCAGGTTTTTATAAACCATATTTAACCTTCTTGACATGTTAACATCAATATTGCTGATGGAAACCGTTTGTTTGTATAAATGGTAACATATAGGGTGAGTCATAAGTCCCAGGACACTGTTTTAGCTGCTTATACAACATTTGTTTATACCATCTATCAGGGTGAGTACTCTGCAAATATTTGGTCATCCACTGCGCTTGCTGTCGAGTACACTTCCAGTCTGAAATACCTTTTTTCCCCCAAAGATGAAGATTTGATTTTGACGGTGCTGGCTTTCCAAAACGCTCCTTGAAATCTTCTTGCACCTGTTTCGTCTTCTTTGTGTTTCTCCTCTCGTGGTACCACATCACTGCTACCATCCTCTCTTTCACTGTAAATGGACTGGTGTCTGCCATCTTGGTTTAATGTAATACTTGTATTATCTGAAAAAAGAGGAAAACAGTATAAATCCATGATATAAACAAATTTTATATCAGCAGCTAAAACCGTGTCCTGGCACTTATTGACTCATCAAGTAGAAATTGGGGAGTTCTGCTCTTTCATGTTCAGACAACCCACTGTTTTCACTTGCATTGTTTTTTTCAAATGCAAAGAATGCATCTGAAGTATTGAAATATTTGAATGTACATGCACAAAAATATGGTTACACATGTATGTTGAACTGCACATTATTGTCTAATGTGTTTCTATTAATACCATGAACTAAAGAGTCTGTCCCTTTTGTTTTTAGTGCTTTTTCAGGGTTGACAAGATAACTTCGAGGATCAGAAGTAGATGATAAATGGGGTTTCTGGGACACCCATTCAAATGAATGGAGAAGCCCCAAAAGCTCAAAATAGGAGACTGATTTTCTCCCCAACTATCCCCTTCCCTCCCATACAAGCAAATGTAAAATTGAGACTGATTTTCTCCCCACCTATCCCCTTCCCTCCCATACAAGCAAATGTAAAATTGAGACTGATTTTCTCCCCACCTATCCCCTTCCCTCCCATACAAGCAAATGTAAAATTGAGACTGAAAGATTGAGACTTACTGATTAAAGCACTTCTTCCCTTTCATATTTTCATTCCACTCAAAGAGCGAACCAACAAATATTTTCCCATGTTCTACTTTAGGGAATAACTTAATTTTCTTCTAACATTCATTTTCATCGAGTATATTCACTTTATCTCTTCAAGCATGAAAGAAAGGGAAGTTCACTATCCCTCCTTCAGTTCTGTAAAATGGGGAAGTGCCTTTAAGAGCACAGTCGTGCTGTGAAAATGAGGAAGTATTCTGTGCCCATGTCTCTCATGGTTATATCTTAAATCATCAGAACAATAACAGAACAAAGTTTAGCTAAAAGCAAGCAAAAACAACTTTAATAAAAAGAATATATTTTAAATATAAGTTTTTCTCAAAATCATTCAAAGCAAGCTGTTTCATTTTCGGGTTAAAATGAGTCAGTCTGGAGTCAGCCAAGTTCCCTCGCCCGAAGCAAAAATGCGACTCATTTCCTATGTGAGACACACCCTGAAAACCCCATTGTTGTGTAATCTCCCATGATGTCATCAACTCGAGGCTATTAATTGTCAAAGCGAACTTCATTCTTATTCAGAGTCTTATTGAGAGAATTTTGAGTCTTATTCAGAGAATGGAGTATTTAGAAGAGAACTCTGACCTTTCAGATCAATTGTTTTCACAAGATGAGAGGTGAGATCCTTGAACCCATTCATTATTTGTTGTTTTATACGGAATGAAATCACTATACAACCAATAATTATTGTATGTCTTTTTCTAACAGGTTGTCCCCAATAAATAACATCGTTGATAACTGATCTGGAACAGGAGGCCTTTGAATTACACGACGAGTGGCTAAAAATGAATGAGTTCTTTAATGACATTCAATCGTTCAGAAGAGAATTGAATGATATTTTTGTTGGCTGGAAAGAAGTTCTCTCACATCCTCTGACCTTGAATGAGTCAAGTCAAAGGTGAGAAATTATCCGTGCGCGTGCGTGTGTCTGTCTCTGTGTGTGTGTGTGTCTCTGTCTTTGTCTCTGCCTGTCTCTCTCTGTCTCTCTATCTCTGTCTCTATCTCTGTCTCTATCTCTGTCTCTATCTCTGTCTCTATCTCTGTCTCTATGTCTCTGTCTATATCTCTCTTGAGTGTTGAATCAATATTATTATTTTAATTTTTTTCAGTTTAAACACCTGTCTGGATGAACCAAACACACAACTTAATCTTCTGGAGGAATCTGACACAACACTCAATCTTCTGAAGGTAAATGTTATCTTTATTATTTTATTAATATCATAATATAATCATCTTTATATACCCTAATTGTTCTACCCTCTTTGTTTTGAACAGAATATGCTGACAGAGTTTCAAAATCACAAACCATCAGACTGCTGTGAAAGAAGATTTTGTTCAATGTTTGTAGTCTTGTTTTATTATATATGCTTTCCTTATAATTATCTGATTTTGAATTACAAAAAAAGAATAAAGGAGATGTAAGGGTGTTGGGGGAGGGTTGGGGTTTGGGGGGTAGGTGCGCTCCCCCAACGACCCACCACCCCCCTCATCCCTCTCCCCTCCCCTCCCCTCGCTGTGTGTGTGTGTGTGTGTGTGTGTGTGTGTGTGTGTGTGTGTGTGTGTGTGTGTGTGTGTGTGTGTGTGTGTGTGTGTGTGTGTGTGTGTGTGTGTGTGTAAGGGTGGGATGAGGGGGGTGGTGGGTCAAAGGTGGGGCACACAGGGGAGTGGGGCTTGTGTGGGTGGGTGGGGCTTATGTGGATGTGGAGCTTGTATGGGTGGAGTCAAAAAGGGGCGGAGTTAAAAAAGAGGTGGAGTCAAAAAAATTGTTTTCAATTATTTAGCTTTGTCTTTTGTAATTCCTGTGAATAAAATGAACCTGAAATCTCTTCCCCCTTTAAATTACATAATTTGTAAGTCCAAGGAACTGTACCGACGACATCAACAATTTTTAAAAGTTCATTTGTCCATCGCTCGGTATAACCTTTTTCAAAATGAGATTTCCACCTGTATATTCTTACTATATCACCAACTTTGAACTTCGGCTTTCTGGCATTGATCTCTTTTTCATATTTTCATTTTGTCAATGTTTCTGATGGTTTAAATTTTGTTGAGGTATGAATCGTGTCATTGTACTTATCCACAATGTCCTGAATTAAAGATAACCTTTGTTGAGAACCGAGTTGAGTGAATTTTTTTATATAGTCTCTCTTTTAAAGTGCGATTAAAACGCTCAATAACAACCGCTTTTCCTTCATTCAAGGTGCTGTATAATGTAATGTAATGTTTATTTTAAGAAAATTCAAAAATGTTTTGTTGTAGAACTCTGTACCCTCATCAGTCCACAATTTTTAAGGTTTTCTCTTGCTTTTATTGAATATCTGTTGGAAAGCTAACATAGGAGTATTATCTGTTTTGTTTTTCAAAGGGACAACCCACGCATATCGAATCCTCAAATCGATAACGGTTAAAGCATACTTGTACCCCTTATCATAATTTAGTTCAATTAAATCAGCGGACCAGATATAATCAAATTCCTTGGAATAAACCTTCCTTCTATGAAAATTTGTGATTATTGGTTTATGTAGTTCATCAGCTAATTGCTCTTCAATCTTAATGACATCATTTGAGCCTATAAGTTTTTTGAATTTACAAGCCCAAGTTTCAATTTAGCACTGATCATCATCTTCATGATGATCCTATCAACTTTTTCTCTCAAGGTTGGATTTTGAATCGGAGACAAATTACACAACATTTCTCTCTCGGCTTCATTTTTTCTTCCAACGTTGTGCTATTTCCATAATCAATATCGTGTCTCATGCACACTTCATCAATCCTATTGATAGGTTTGCTCCATGGTTTAGGATTGTCAGCCTCATCTAATCTTTTATTCAAGTGTGTTCCTTGACCACAGAAAGAATACCCTGGTAGATGTAATTCCCCTGGTATTCCAATTGTTGTAAATTTACTTCCTGATAAAAAAAAACTTTTGCATATCTCCCCCTCGTTTGTGTTTGGTGATTAATTCACTCTTTTTTGAGCCACACACCGAACATGTACCTTTTTGTATAACCCTATTATTTTTACTTTTAACATAAAAGATATTTTTACTCTTGGTTTTCTTTTTACATTTGAGACAATAACTCATTTATTTATGTGAAAAATTCCTGCAGAGTGCGAAAACATTTTTTTTTTTTTTTCCAACATGCACATTTGAATCTTAATTTTTAAAACAAAAAATCCTTCGAAATGTCTTCACTCTCTCCTCCATTTATTTAAGAAAAAAAATGTAAAACTTTTAATCAAAGTCAATTACACCAACATCATCAATAATATTATCTTTTCCTTCTTCTCTTCTTTATCTCCACTTTCTTGTTGAAACCTTCTCCCTGAAACCGATGTTAATAGTCTTGATGCATATATTTCCAATACACTTGCCAATTCTTTGTTTTCCTCCTCGGTGTGTTGAGATTTTTTTGTTTTCTGTAATACCTTTGATCTTTTAATAATCTCACTGGTTTCCATATTTTAATATTTATTTATTCTCTCTTTCCTCCCTCTCCCTCTCCTCCTTTCTCTCTCTCTTCTCCCTCTCCCTCTTCTCTCTCTTCTCCCTCTCCTCCTTCTCTCTTGTCTCAGTTTCTTCAACTCCTTCCTCATCCCTTACTTTCCTTGAACCACTTTCACCCCATAGAATATCATACATATATTCATCTAGATTCTGCAATACTCTTGAATCCACAATTATTTTTCTCATAATAGGAAACCAATAGGATTTGTTGATTATTTCGAAAATAGTTTTATATTTCATCACCTTTAGAAGTTCATTTTTATTTAATATTTTAATCAAATCTCTATTTGTGGGTTTTTTAACATCAGTATAAGGCCAGTCTATAAGGCCAGACATTAAAAAATGTCCATGTGTATGTTCCAATTCATAAAGAATGTAAAATCGAACACCCTTTTCTTGTAGGTATCCTTGAATGCCAAAATTATAATTTTCTTGAAGCCTTCTTGCTGTCATTTATGTATCAGAAATATATGACAGATTAATATGATGACACATAATACCACCCCATATTCCTGTTGTTAAATCAGTTTGTATTCCTCGACTTTGTATAATTATCCAATTTCCTTCCTTCTTTGTCATATAAACTATTGCTTCACCATCATATAATTTCCTATTCCCGAAATTGTGTATTTGTTTTTTGCTAATTGTGCTTCCACATATCTCCTGATTCTTACCAAGAGGATAATCTTCTTTACGAGACTGATAAAAATCGTGTAGGTCTTCTCGGTTGAATGAAAAAGACCAATTATATCCTAAATCACATATTATCCCTCCATTTCTCTATTCTCATATTAACGATTCTTCCTTCTTTATAAAATTCAATACAAAATAAAAAGGTAATTGAATTTAATAAGAAAAGGTGTATGGTTTTTTGAACCAGATGTTGTGGTTGTAAATTCTACTTGTTTAACAAAACGTGCCATTTTATTTAAGAATATATATTGTGATAAATCACTTAGTCTCACCAAGTCATTCGCGTCAATCGGGCTTGGATAATTTATTAATTTACAAAACATTTTTGATATTAATATTTTTTGCTGTACTATATTTCTGTCGTTCAGCCGGTACCTTTGTGTAATAATTTGATAAATCAATATCCAGTTCTTGAGATACACCAAAGATAGAACCATCTTTTCCAACATGTAATTTATGTTTGATTAACAATAATATAATTAAAAAATTAATTTTTTTGTTGAGTTGAAATAACACATCGACATAATTGACCACAACACTGGAAATTTAATTCTTGGACTTGAAATGTTTGATAAACACCATTCTGTAAGAATGTTATCACTTCAACAGGTGGTGGAAGACCATAACTATCAAAATTATATTTGTCTTGACTATTAAAAATACAAACCCAATGAGAACTGTTCCCATTATTATCTTCTAAGTTCATAATGATATTCTTTGTATGCTTAGACACGTTTGTTAATTCATCTCTCATACAAATAACCACATTATTAATTTTGAATTTCTTACAATATTTGATAAGTTCTAAATTTGATGTTGGATTCTTTCCACATTCTTTAAACCACTCATCAATGCTCATTTATTTATGAGAAATATATAATCCATTACTCCTTTTCGTTAATTTTACACCTGCTTGTGCGATAGAAGAAAGCATATCTCCAACTAACAATCTCGCTTTATCAGGCAGACTTTCAAGTTTTTCAGCAAAATCTACAACTGCACCACTTCCACTAATTTCTTTCTCCAACTCTTTGTTATGTCTTCCCAACTCTTTTTGAGGCCAGAGTTGAGCCTTCCTTTCGTTGGCAGTTTTCACCGCTGCTGAAATACCACCCGTCAATGCTCCAGCTACAATTAAACCAGCAAATAAAGGAATTAGAAATGGGAGAAATCCTCCACTTGTCTCTCTTATTGAATATTTCTTCAACATTGGTTTTGACATTTTAATTTAAGTGAGCCAGTGTCGTTCAAGATTTTCACCTGTTCTCTTGTGAGCAAAACATCAATTCTTACTGCTCCTTTTCTCTGAATTGTATTAACATTAATCGTACAAGGCTTTTGATTTTGAACACAAGACGATAGTTTATGAAGATTGATTTGATTAGCATATTGATTTGATTAACATACCCCAGTTGGCACTTTACTACTCACTTATTGACCAAAAAAATTATGTGAGACGAATCATAACACCATTATCTGTATTAATCTGTAATTCTGTTTCTTCCAAAAGCAAACAATATGTATCAACTTCTTCACTCTTCTCTTTCAATGTAGAGGGAAGTATCCACTCGATTAGACTTTATAGTTTCCTTTTGAGAACTCTGGTCAATCGCATAGATTGTATACAGACTTTTAAGTGCTGTCGTATCCAAAATGGGTTCTTTATTTCCATTGCTTTCAAACACCTTTTGGGAAGACTTGAATGCTTCAGCATAATCATTTTTTTTCCAATTAATTTCCAGTCTATCTCGTGGATAAAATGTTCCATCCAAAGAAACTTGAAGTTGTTTCACCTTCGCTTGATCACTGAATGCATTATTCTTATCAGTTGCAGTATCACCATCTGGTTTTTAAAAATGTGCCACAGATATCATGGCTTTCCTTCCAGAACACCCAAATTCCACATGTAAGTGGTTTGGTTCAGTTTAACGTGTTGGCATCTTCTTTTATGGTATGATCCATTGAGTGGTTTCTTTGAGTTTAGTCTTCTATTCAACGTCTATTCTGTTTTAAGATTAGGAATATATTCACTAATATACCAACTAATTTCATCAATAACAATTTTTTTCTGAGCAGCAAAAGCATTCACCACACCAAAAAGCAATCTATTTTCATTATCATTTCTTTGCAGTTGAAATCTAATTTTAAGACCACACAGAACTTTATCATTTCCACAAAATCCAAATATACCTTGAAGTGGAACTGCCACAATAAAACTATTACCTGTTTTTGTATCATCATTATACATTCCTTTCCTTTGACTATATCCAGGGTCTGTATTTGTTCCCTTTGCCATATCAGGAATAAAACCTTCGACAGCCCCCTTTCCCATTCCATCACTAAAGGAATATAGTGTAAATTTCATCATTTCAGATGTAGCAGAGACATAATCAACCACTGCAACTTCTTGTGTTCCAATGTACAAACGAACACTATCAAACATTTTCCAGAAGAAATCATTTACGAGTGCAGCGTTTGTGTTATTCGCAGCCTTAGTGAATGTAAATTTACACAACAAGAAACTCTCGGCTTGATTCAAATAAGTTTGTTGATGATTTATTTCAAAACTTTTTGTTCCATTTGTATTCCAGTATGTTCCAGTTATGGCATTTACCTTGAAGTAGTCTTCTTTTTTCGTAGAGTTTGAGATGACAATGGTATCATCCAAATCATAGATACTATCAATTGCTTCCATACTTGTATTTATTGAGGAAAAAAAGATGTTAAAATTTTTGAAACCCTGACCCAAGTATTTGAATTATTTTCTGTCGTTATTGGGGAGACAACTGAGATTTGCATTTCTTAATTTATTTTATTGCTTGTAATTTATGAGATTCCTTTTGGGCATCTTTTATACTCTTTATAGCACCCGCTACATTTCCCACAGCAGAAGCAGTTGAACTAATTAGGTCTTTATGTTTAAGAATAACACCTTAACACCTTTACCCATGAGAGTATCATTTATACCATCTCCTTTTTTTCTAAATTGATGTCTTGCACTCCTTTGTGTCTTAGGTTTATAGTATCCTCCACCAAGATGCATGCCTTCACCCTTGTAGTATGGGGAAAGGAACATCACATCCCATGTAATTGTTATATATTTTCCCAACTCGTGTTTCCTCACAATAACCATCGTATTTATTAATTGGAAAACTTCACGTAGGTGAATTCTGATGGATATAATTTCTCCATTAAAAGAAATCATGCGATTATCTTGGTCGGTTATCCTAAAATTGACTCTGAACATGGTTTTTCCTGACACAGGTCGATAAACCAGATTTTTGGGTTCCATATTGAATTTATAACCAATTGGGGTTGAGTATGTGCTGAATGAAAATATTGTATTTGTTCTTATTCTATCATTATAAGCGCCATTAATCAAATCATAGTGAATTCATACGGAATATATGCCTGAGGATATTTGAATGACATTATCACTGTAAAACGTCCCATTACTTTCAATCATTTTTTTGAGGAGAAACCCAATAACTCTCTCGATTAATTATCAATTGTGAAATTAACCTTGTAGTTATTTTTAACTTTAATCGTTGATTTTGAAGTATGTTTTTGAATATCTATAACAATATTTTTTGGTTCATCACCCTGTTCTTTCATAAGGCGAGCAATTTCGGAAGATATTTGAGAAATGTCATATGCTCTGGGTGAAACTGTTATCTATCGTTTTGTATCCAATTCCTGGATTATAACTAAGCTTGTCATTTTTCTCGGTGATATTAAACAAGGTATTATAAGTTTCCATGGACAATAAAGACGCCTCATATTCTTTTGTTGTGTCGAGTTGTAGTGGGTATGGAATTGAAAATGTGTGGTCGCTTGTTGTGAAATTAAAACGAAGGATTGTGCTTTCATCTTATTTAATAATGGATAAAATGTCTTCGTATTGACATTGATAAATTATTTTTATGTTCATCAACTGGTCTAAAATGGCTGATGCTTCATCAAAACAATTATTTCCAGCCTTCTTACGACCGAACAGCAATAACAGTCTATTTACTAATTGTGATGGGTCATTTGGAAGAAAACCAACACCTGAACCAAAACTACTTAAAGCCTGAATAATGTGTTTCTCCTCTTCTTACTTTTACCAGATAGACTAACCCTTTAATTAAGAGAGTCCAGCAGATCAATATCTACTCTATCATCGTTATTTTTCATATCCAATGGTTTATCAAAATACTTTCATTCATCCCTCACAGTTGAACCTTGTTTCTCATCTTTTGTTCAAAGAAACATTAATCTCGGAGTTTGTTTAACAGGTGGTTGAGCAGAACTCAAGAACCTTAATTCATCATTAAATATCAATCCATTTTCTTGAACAAGATGAAATATTGCTGGTTGTTCTGTTGGAATGAGTCCTGCTTTGGTTTTTGAATCCGCTGAACATTCATTGCTCTGAAGAGCCTTCACAATATAATCAGGGGGTTGATTAATCTCTTCCAGTGATTGAAATAATCCTTCATCATCATATTCTAATTCTCCTATATGCTCTAATTCTTCCTCTATCATTTGACTGAAATCTTTTAACATTCGAAGTTTTTTAGGTGTATATTATATTGTAGGAACTGTGGAAGCATCCATAATTTTTTAACAAGTAGTTTAAAAAATTTATCTTGTTTTCTTTCAAATGCTTCTTCACCCGTTTGTTTCTGTCTGCGTTTCTTCTTTATGTCTTCCTGTTGTTTTACAACTCTTGAAACCAACTCTTTAGGCTCCTTAAATCTTCTTGCTCTTTCTTTCACATCCATTTACTTCTTGGAAAATATCATTCACTGAATTAAAAAGGTCAACAGGGAAATTTTCCTTTTCTTCATCATTCAAGTAGATGGGTTCAAATAAATCCTTCTCATTAAATATTTCATTAAACTCTTTTGTAACATTAATATGAGCTGTAATTTCTTCTTCACTAATACTTGTATCTCTGCTTTTCATACATTTGCGTGGAGTTTCTCCATAAACATCAAAACCGAATGATAAAATCTTAACCCCATTACCACTCAGATGTTTCATAATTTGTCTCATTCCTTCTGGATTAGTTTCTAATATCCCAAGACCACCAGATTTCAGTTTCTATAACTCACTCTTACAATGTGAATATTTTGTTGTACCAAGAGAAACCTCCTCAAATATTTGACCTTCATTCCTCAATCGCATATGTTCCTCGACTGAAATATAGTAATAATCTTCACCTTCTCCTTCTCCTGGTCACATTGCTCTGGTTGTTGTAGATACAATACGAATCACATGGTGGTTTTTTGGAAAAGTTACAATATTTTCATTTGTACTCTTCAAGAACCTTGATTTATGAGTTTTTTTCTAGAAGCAGATTTACCCACAAGATTTATAATAATAGTTGTCATTTATATATGTAATTGTTTATAAAATAAAAAATATATCCCTTAATATCTCATCTTGTTTCACAACAATATATTTATATTTTTCAGTCGTGTGCTTCATATAATCCCCAAATTCCTTTTTACTACATAATGTAGAACAATTGTCTCTCCAAAAATTGTTCATATCTATTGAATTTGACTTGAATAAAATAAAAGTATTAGCATTGTTTCTTATTGAGTGACGAGGGAGTTGAAAGTATGATTGACTAAGATAAATACAGTTTCAAGAAGAATGTCTCCCTCTTGTGTAGTAGCTATCCATTACCGTTTGCTTTCTCTCATTAACACAATCATCAAAGATAACGAGGTTCTTTTTTGATTTATCCAAATCTTGGGGAGAAGGTATATCGTCCGTATTATCACTAAGAATACAAGTTATCGGCTTTGATTTCTTTTTATACCTCTGTGTATCACAAAATAGTTGTATTATATCTTCAATGTTGTAATCATTTAGTTTGTTTTGAAGTTTAAATAAACTGATTATATCTTCTTTTTGGAGACCAGCATTAAAACATTGTGAGAGGAGTTGATACTCAGGTTGAAAACTTGACTTCGTGAAAATTATTAAATTATCATAATCTAAAAAGTTGGGAGTAAGGAGCATCTTTAAAAGTAAGCAGGTTTTTCCACATCCGCTTGAACCAACTATGAGACATCTTGATGAATTTGGAAGATTTTTATGGTTGTTAAATTGGTTCGTGGGTGCCAACAGTGACCACTATTTTCGTTGTGTCTGTGTGTCTGTCTGTCTGTCTTTGTGACTCTCTTCAGAGTATAGCTCCGTGACGTTTGATGCGATCTTGATGAAACTTGGATACAAGCTAGATATCATGGACTCGTTGTGTCTTTTTGTATGAGGGGCGTCCCATACCCCTTGTGGGTGGAGCCACGCTCACTTGAACTTTTTAGATCCTCGTGGAGGATCTCTAAGTCTTACTCACATTGTTGTTCTTCTGCTTTTTCTTGTGGACTTTTTAGTTTCACAGCCTACAGTTTTCATCGAAACTTCCTGAAACTTGGCATATATATGTAAAAATACTGTGCGCAGACAGTAGCCATCTCCGATTTTGAAAATTCCTCCTAGAAAAAAAAGTTATGATGTCAACTCAACGTTTTATCCTAAGTTTAGGTTTAATTTCAAGATCATTGGTTCGTGGGCACCAGCAGTGACCACTATTTTCATTGTATCTATGTGTCTGTCTGTTGGGTGGTCGCTAGACTACCCTTATTCTCGGGTTTTCCGTCTGTCTGTATGTCTGTCTGTTTGTCTGTAATGGACAGCTCTGGAGGCCAGAGGAGTCAACCGATTTTGATGAAACTTGATGGTAGGTTCATACCAGGATCTAGTTGTATGCTTTTGAGTACCGTTGCTATGGACCCCACCATTGCCTAGCAACGGGACTTCGAAATTTTAGAAAAAATTCGAAAAAATTTTTTTCCCGAAAATCAAAAATTGGCTGCCGTGCATTTATGCGCACTATAATCAACCTCTTTGTCAAAAAATTTCAGCCCGATCTGTCAAAAACTGTATGACGAGTATGCAATTATATTACTACATGCTTTCACCCCAACGTTCGTGTTGGGATTCCCTAAGGGCCCTGTCACACCTTGACGTTTTAGCCAGCATATGGCAACGTATCAAAATGTATGTAAAACGCTGGCATATGCTGAACTATTTTTTTTTCAGTGTTGGGCGTATTCATAACGAGTTGGACATATGCATAACATATTAGTAACGTACACAGAACGTTTCGATAACTTATAGATAACTTATACCAACGAATGCTTAGCGGGTTGTGGGCGTTCACAACTTATGCCCAACGATAGTCTAACTTATGCATAGCGCGGCAGCATATCGCCGACTATCATGTGGCATAGCCTATTAAAAGGCTGCCGCTCGATGATTCAAATCATAACCGCACTAGACATCAAAGTGTCAACATCACCATCATGCCCTGTCACACCTTGATGTTTTAGCCAGCGTATGCCGACATATGAAAAATTTGCCGAATACGCTGGCACACGTCGAATACGTTATAGGTAAGTTTTGTATACGTTAAGAGCACGCTGAAGCATGCTGGCATATGTCGTAGTACGCTGAGCTCGTTGACAAATTTTAAGCATGCTCAAAATGTGTCGACGTATGACACACACGTTCCACATACGCTGGCCATAAGTTGTAGGCACGTTATGCGATTGTTGACACACGTCGACACACGTTACTTGTAAGTTACTCATAATTCAAAACACGTCGAGGTAATGTTTAGCGTACCCGAAACTTATTTCTAACCTATGAGTAACGTGCTTTGAACCGATGTGTAACGTATCTCCAACGTATGTAGACGTATTTGATTGATGTCTTCCGGACGACCACAGAACTTGGTGAATGTGTTTCTTACTTACAGCTACCGTATAATGGCATATTGGCAGCGTTTAGGGGAATTGGTATATAAAAACGGGCTTCACAGGAGGAACCCATCAGTGTTTCAGATTCCATGTTGAGTAGATGTCCATGTCAGTAGTAGTAGGTGAGGGTGTCAGTAGTAGTAGTAGTAGTAGTAGTAGTAGGTCATGTCAGTAGTAGTAGGTGAGCACGATGGGGAGGGTGTGGGTGATGATGGATCCTCCTTGTGTCCGCGTCCACGGCCACGGCCAGGAGACTTCTTTGCAGCATTCTTCAAAGTTTTCTTCAGCATTTTTTTCTTTTTTATGTTTTTCTACGCTGACCTATTGATGTTTTTTTTCAGTTTTGGGCGTATAATAACGAGTTGGACATATGCATAACGTATTAGTAACGTACACAGAACGTTTCGAAAATTTATAGATAACTTATACCAACGAATGCTTTGCGTGTTGTCGGCGTTCACAACCTATGCCAAACGATAGTCTAACTTATGCATAGTGCGGCAGCGTATTGCCGACGATCACGTGGCATAGCCTATTAATAGGCTGCCACTCAACAATTTAAATCATGACCGCACTAGAAATCGAAGTGTCAACATCGCCGTCATGCCGAAGAAAAAAAAAAAACACCATGGAGTCTGGAACACTGACGGGTTCCTCCTGTGAAGCCCATTTTTATATACCAATTCCCCTAAACGCTGCCAATATGCCATTATAAGGGAGCTGAAAGTTAGAAACATGTGCAGTAAGTTCTGTGGTCATCCATAAGACGTCAATCAAATACGTCTACAAAGGTCAATATGCGTTGGAGATACTTTACACATAGGTTCAAAGTACGTTACTCATAGGTTAGAAATAAGTTTCGGGTACGCTAAACATTACCTCGACGTGTTTCGACTTATGAGTAACTTACAAGTAACGTGTGTCAACGATCGCATAATGTGCGTACAACTTATGGCCAGCATATGCGGAACGTGTGAGTCATACGCTGGCATACGTCGAAAAATTTTGAGCATGCTTAAAATTTGCCGATGAGCTCGGCGTACTACGACGCATGCCAGCATGCTTCAGTGTGCTCTTAACGTATACAAAACTTACCCATAACCTATTCGTGTGCCAGCGTATTCGCCAAATTTTTCATACGCTGGCTAAAACGTCAAGGTGTGACAGGGCCTTAGCGTAGGGTTAGGGAATCGAACACAAATGGTGAATGCACAGTTGCTCGTCATGTTCCTATATGGAACAACGAACGGCAAAAATGCCACCTGATGTGTTCTCTTATCTACATATTTCAAATTCGCCTTAGTCAAGCGACCACCCATGTCGCCTACCGGCTTGTCTGTCTGTTTGTGACTCTCTCCAGAGAATCGCTCCATGACGTTTGATGCGAATTGATGAAACTTGGACACAAGCTAGATATCATGGTCAAGTTGTGTCTTTTTGTATGAGGGGCGTCCCACGCCCCTTGTCGGCGGAGCTACGCCCACTTGAACTTTTTATTTATTTATTTTTTCTCGATTTTTTTTCTCGCAATTTCATTTCCTAGAAGCTGTGTGTAATGTCCATAAGTACAACATATACAAAATCCCGTTTTGATTTGGTCAATTTTGATGGAAGAGATAGGTTTTTACGGTAGGGCTTCCTCAAAAGCTTCCACGAACTCAATTGTACCTATCGTGGCATTGTTCAATAATGCCCGTGAACCATTGTCACCTCCTGGCTTGTCCATTATTTTATTTATGCAATATCTTGTGTTGATATTTCCCTGAAAATGACAATCATTTAATAATATAAATCATCAATCCACGAAACATGGTTGTCATTTGTTCAGTATCTTCTCTTGTAAGAAAAGTGTATTATCACCCTCATACTTTACATTCATTTCTCGAATCAATCTTGTAAAGTAATTCATTTTTGGTGTAAATCTCAATGAATTATATTCCTTTTTTTATAGTTTTTTATTATCATTAATTAGAAGATAATCACAGAATATACATTGTTTATAAGCTTTTGACTCTGTGTTTCATCCCCGTCTTTCACACGCAGGACAATTCTCAAATTTGTCATGTGGAGAATCAGGACATTCAAGAGGCTCAAAATCTAGTAAGCTATTCATATTTATAAAGTAAACTTTACTTCAAATAAAATTCATCATCAGTATCATCTTTGGTACTTTCATTGGTGCTTTCACAATCAAATATAAAACTACTTTCATAACTATCGTTTGAACACAAACTCTCGGTATCATAACTGTCTTCTGTTCCAACAGAGATACTATCATCACTCTCATAATCTTCAAAATCTTCAGTTGAATAATGACTCATTTAATTAGTAGAAAAAAACATTACAATTTACATCTATATACTTTTTTTTCATTAACAGATTCAACTACTACATTTTTTTATATTAAAGGTAATTTTAAAATGGTCCTGAACTACTATTGAATGAAATGTCATTTCACCTGATATATTAACATCCTTTATTTCATCAGGGTTTACATCTTTAGGGTTGTCGAAAAAAATACATATTTCTCCTTGCATATTACAGATGGTCTTATCTTTTCTTTCCAAAGCTTCATCCAGAAGGTTTTTATTTTTTGATACTTTTTCTTGTTTCATTGCTTTTTCTAGTTTTGAATATATTGCCAGAAGGAGAGGAGAAACTTTTGTTGGAGATACTTTAATTGATGTTCTTCCAGAAATACTAAAAGCCCTTCCACTGAAGGAAATTAAAGAACTCATATTATTCACCATAATTGTTTTTATCCAATGGTTGTTATATTTGTCTTTATTCAATTTTACATCGTTGACATATTTCTCAGTGTCTTTTACAAATGAAGGGATTGATTGAAACTTGTCTTTTGCCTCTTGATGCATTGTATTTATTAAGTGAAAAGAGTTGGAGGATAAAATGGTTTTAAGCACAGATTCACCAGTAAATTAAACGGAGTTTTTATCAAGAAAATTTTATTTCAAGCAAAGTTTTGTAATATAAATATGGTGAATACAACGTACTGTGATGTTTGTAATCATGAATATAAATGTCATAAAAAACACCTTCAAACCAACAAGCACACATTCAATCTCTTTAGACAAATATTTCCACTTGACCAAGAAACAAAACATTGTGATAGATGTGATAATGATATCTTTTTAAAAAAATTAAAATAAACACCTTCAATCACACAAGCACAAGAACAATGAAGAAAAGGAAGGTGCCACTAAATTCTCCATTGAAAACACTGATGGGGCATTTAAAGGACATATAAAAATAAGATTGTTTCACTTTCAAGACCCTGGACCATCTTCAATCATTGAAGCTGTTGATATGGTTAAACAAAGTATTGAAACTATAATTAAAAACACATTAAGTGAAATGAAAACTTTTAAGTTTTATATGGGAGTAAAATTGAATATGGTAAGAGAAGGCGATGAAACTACTCCCTATATGAGGACAATCCTTTACTTTATCTCATCATTTCAAGATTTTGTAAGATGTGATGTTTACGATGAACTCCAGAAACAAGAACAAGATGCTAATAACACTGTAGTAGGTAGTGGATTTGCTATCACAAAAATAATCTTTTTAGATATATACGTCTTAAAATCAGATCCTCTTCAAGCTTCTTCTTACATTGATTTACCAAAAGAGATAAAACTTAAGAAAGCGGTTGTTAATATTCAAAACAAAGATAAAAATGCTTTCTATGGTCTGTTCTTGCTCACTTACATCCTCCACAATGGAAACCTGAAAGGGTTGAACATTATAAGAAATACGAAAATACATTAAATGTTAAAGATTTTAAGTTTCCAATGTCATTGAGAGATATTCCTAAATTTGAGAAAATGAATAATCTATCTGTTAATGTATATGGATTAATGGATACAAACAAAGTTCAGAGATGAAAAATTTCAAACAACTATAAAAATTATGAAATACACATTGACCTTCTCCTACTTTACTTCAAAGGAAAAATCACGTTATGCTTTCATCAAAAATTTCTCAAGATTAACCAAATCACAACTATACAAGAGAAAATGTAAAACGTATCCTTGTAAGAGATGTCTCAACTCCTTTCACACAAAAGAACGATTATATCAACATTCAAAATATTGCAGTGATCAGAAATCAACCACAATCAATTTACCAAAGGCAAGTTCAAACACATCATTCAAATATTTTAACAAATCTATAAAACATCCGTTTGTGATATATGCTGATTTTGAAAGTATCCTTCAAAAGATGGATACTGTTTCTCCAAATCCAAATAAATGATACACAAATAAATATAAAAAAAACATACTCCTTGTGGTTTCTGTTATTATACCAAATCAGCTGTTGGTGATGAATACAACAAATTAGAACTTTTTAGAGGAGAAGATGTCTCAGAGGAGTTTGTGAGACGATTGGAAAAAGACTGTATAAGACCAAGAGAAATAATGGTTAAAACCTATAAACCAATGTCATTAACAAAGGGAGAGAAAAATGAATTTCGAAAGAACAGTATCTGTCATATTTGTGAGGAGAAAATTGAGGGAGAGGTCAAAGTTCGGGATCATTGTCATCTTACTGGAAAATATAGAGGTCCAGCTCATTCCCGTTGTAATCTTAATTACAAGCCCCCAAACTTTATTCCTGTCTTTCTTCACAACAACGCTCACTATGACACACATCTATTTATAAATGAACTTTCAAAGACATCTGGAGATATTTCTGCCATTCTGAGCATAGATAAAAAATACATCTCATTCACAAAAACAATTCATACATCCCCCATTACGCATAACATATTTCTTGACACATACAAGTTTATGTTAAGTCCATTATCTAACTTAGCATCAAATATTAAAAACTTACCGAATCTTAAATCGCATTTCTCAAATCAAGAAGAGATTGATCTCTTATCACAAAAGGGAATATATCTGTATGACTACATGGATTCATTTGAGAAGTTTAAAGAAACACAACTTCCTTCAAGGGAAAGTTTCTATTGCAAGTTGAATAAAACTCGTATTTCCGATTTCGATTATACACAAGCTAAAAAGGTTTGGGAGAATTTTAATATAAAGAATCTTGGAGAATATCATGATTTGTATCTTAAAACTGATGTATTGTTGTTGGCTGATGTGTTTGAAACTTTTGGAACAGTCTGTTGAAATAAAAATTCTTATGGATTAGACCCCGCTCACTATTGCACAGCCCAAGGTTTGGCTTGGAGTGCTTTGTTAAAAATGACAAAACAGAATTTGGAATTAATCAGTGATATAGATATGCTTTTAATGATAGAGAAGGCTTAAAGAGGAGGAATATCTCAAGTATGTTCCAAGATATATGCTAAAGCAATTAACAAATATCTTCCTGATTATAATAAGAATGAGGACAACTCTTACCTGATGTGTTCTGATGCTAACAATTTGTATGGGTGGGCTATGTCTCAATCTTTACCTTATGGAAAACTTAAATGGGTTAAAGAAAAACATTATGAAAAAGTTTTGCAAGACATTGTTGTCTCCTCTCAAAAAGAATTTGATGAAGCTGAAGTTGGATATTATTTTGAGGTTGATTTAAAATATCCAGAAGAACTTCATCACAAACATAAAGACCTACCTTATGCCCCTGATAAAGAAAGTCCAAAAAAGAATAGTTAAGTGATTACCAACAGTCATTTAATATAAAAGGCAAATCTCCAGAAAAACTACTTTCTACATTAAATGATAAAGAAAGATGTTTTGCATCAAAGGAACTTGAGACAATGTTTATCTGCTGGGTTGAGAGTGAAGAAAATACATAGGATTTTGAAATTTAAACAGTCATTGGTTGAAGAAGTATATTAATTTTAATAGAAAATGGAGAACAGAAGCAAAAACAGATTTTCTGAAGGACTTTTATAAATTAATGAATAATGCTGTATTTGGAAAGACTATGGAAAATGTTAGGAATTGACAAAACATAAGACTTGCTACATCTTGGAAACAGGCTTCAAAGTTAAATAATCGACCAAGTTTTGAGCGAGCGGGGGTGTTTTCAGAGAACTTTTGTGCTATTCATTTGAAAAAAGAGAGTATTGAAATGGATAAACCTATTTATATCGGAACATCAATTCTTGACTTGTCAAAGTCGTTAATGTTTGACTATTCCTTAAAATCAAAGTAAAAGGATAATGTGTCATTGTTATATATGGATACAGATAGTTTTATATTAGAAATTAAGACAAGTGATGTATATGAGGATATGATTGATAATATTGATGTATATGATGCAAGTAATTATAAGTCAGGTCATGTGTTGTTTTCATCACAGAATAAAAAGGTTATTGGGAAGTTTAAAGATTAATTGGGTGGGAAGGTCATGAGTGAATTTATAGGATTGAGATCAGTCTTATGCTTTCACATATATTGATAACAATAACATTGAAAGGTGTGATGAGAAGCTAAAGGGAATAAAGAAAAATATAATCAAGGAAACAATAAACTTTAAACATTATTACAACTGTTTAACCTTAAAGAAGGAAGAGTACAGAAAAATGAATACAATTAGAAGTTATAAACATCAATTATATACAGAAGAGATAAATAAGAAAGCATTCGGAGCTTTTGATGATAAAATATATATTTTACAGAATGGAATCAATAGTCTCCCTTATGGTTATAAGTATAAGTGTTAATATTTTGGGTTGGGAATTTTAACAGGCTACCACCATCTTTTTACTGATTTATAAATGATAGAACCAAGCAATAACCAAACCAAAGAGTGGAGATGTATTGAATTTAAATGGGAAAGCCTTGGTATTTAAATGGGAAACATAAAAAAATGTGAGAAATATCAAATAAGTCCAATTGAAGAAATAACCAGGGCAAAAGTAAATTAAACAAATAAGCGGATAAATTTAATTACAAATAACTTGGAGGATGTAAAGAAAAAAATTAATATCCTTGAATGGACTGAAAACTTTGATGGTTATCAATTGAACAATGGAAAAACAATTTACTTCAATCTCAAAATGATATGTGGCTCAGAAGGTGGTCAAACAAGAGCATTAAGAGAAGTTTATCATTTCATTTCTGCACAACAAAGACACTTAAACCAAGAACCAAGTTCCAAGTTATTCTTTGTGAATATACTCAATGGAAATGAATGTTATTCGAAAATTAAGTTATTCCCTGGAGTCGAAAATGGGCAAATATTCGTTGGTTCACTCTTTGAGTGGAATGAAATTATGAAAGGGAAGAAGTGCTTTAATCAGTAAGTCTCAATCTTTCCTTGTCTCAATTTTACATTTGCTTGTATGGGAGGGAAGGGGATAGGTGGGGAGAAAATCAGTCTCCTATTTTGAGCATTTGGCACTTGAGTCAAAGTTTTTCCCTTTTCCCCATTCATTTGAATGGGTGTCCCAGAAACTTCATTTATCATCTTCTCTCAGAGGTAGCATATGTACTCATCTTTGAACTGTCTGGTGTGGGTTTGATTTCTGGTCTAACTGTAAACTCTTACCCTGGTTCTTCACAGGCATGTTGTTGATCAAGGAGCACACCAATGCTTTAGAAGGGACATTAAATGAGCACTCATCTCTGAAAACATTTTCTCGTGGACATTAATGATCCCATAGCCAATTTTGTAAGGCCTAGACCATTGTTTGTGGATATTCTAGCCAAAATTTGAATTCTTATCTTGGTTGAGGGCTGCTTCTTCAGCATCCTGTGATGGAGCAACTCTTGCCCAGGGTAAATTCTCAGCAATGGAAACGTTCATGACCAGTCGTGGGAACATTTGTTGTAATTAAATAATTAATTGGACGTAATCCATAACATTATGTGTATTGCAATCCTCTGTATTGTGTTGAGTTTTGTGCATCAGTTATTTTGATGGGCTTTTCTCCGAGTACAAGTATACGTTTCCACTAGGCATGACAACTGGTCGTGAACGTTTCCATTGCTGAATATGTCTTGGGCCTAACATAGTAGCAAAATGGCGGACGCATTATTTATATTCTCGGGGTGGAGTCGGATTCCAATTGTGGGCGGAGTCAGACCAGCTGTCCAATCAATGGTTGTAATGCAACACACATTTTGAGGTTCAGCAAAATATATATATATATATATATATATATATATATATATATATATATATATATATATATATCGAATAGATAGATATGTCCATTGGGACCATACTCTGTACAGAGCGTTGGTGCTGCCGAAGCAGTCTCCTTGGCTATTGGGCACAATCCTGGACAGGTTGCCACTCTGACACAGGATACTTGAATGACTGTCATCCCAGCAAGCTGGTACTCATTTTGCCGACCTCGGAAGGATGGCAGGCTGAGTCAACCCCCTGGTGAATTAATTCAGCGGGCAACGAGGCTTGAACTCAGGACCCTCGGATCCTAAGCCACCACCCTAACCACTGAGCCAACACCAGGCTACAATAGATAGATACTTATTACAAAATCTATTGTTTACATGATTATTTTCCAAAAAAGACAAGTACAAAAAAGGCGTAATGATGTACAATGATTATGTCAGATGTTGCATTATAATGATTTTAAAAGCAATACTCTGACAATCAGTTACTTGACTTATATGTTAATTCTGTTATTCTCTCCTTTTGATTAAATACTCGTAAACGAGATTACTATGTACGCAATGCAACCACCTACTACCACTTCTCAAGGCACACTGGCAGCTGGCTGAGTGATGACTCATGACTCGTCACTCAAGGACACAAGCCACTCTTTGTCGCACCCCCTGAAATTCCATCTCGCACCCCCAGGGGGTGCGGGCACCCCGGGTTGGGAACCCCTGGTGTAGAGGCAAGTGCGCGTACCTCTTGGCCATCCTGCAAGCCCACACCTTAGAGTGACCAAGTGCAAACAGTGTACTTGTGAAGTCATGCACTGGGCCTCACTCAACTTTGACATTGAAGAAATGGTTCAGAATTGTTGCAAGTCAGCAAAGAATCAAGGAGCTCAACAACTGGAGCCCCTCGTTGCTAACTTATATGCCTGATCTTACATTCATCGAAGTTGGAAGTGACATTTTCGACTTTGGAAGTAAAGCAGTACTTGCTCACAGTCGACTGTTATTCCAAGTTTGTGAAGGTAGACCGTCATAGGACATTATGGCTCGCTCTGTGATCGAAGCTCTCAAGCAGCAGTTTTGTGGCTAAGATATTCCAGAGGAATTTTCTCAGTTTTGCAAAGAATATAACACCACACACAAGATTGTGCCCAAAAAATTCCAGTGTAGAGAGAGAGAGAGAGAGATAGAGAGATAGAGAGATAGAGAGATATATCCAAACAGTAAAAAGGCTCTGGAAGAAGTCAACTAGACGAGGTATCGAGCCACCGTGGCTCAACTTGAAGGAGTAAACATGTCCTGAGCTCAGCTCCTAATGGGAAGACACCAACGGAACACACTGCCCTGAAAGCATCATGCCCTTCTCAAGCCTGCTCAGCATGACCATCGCCTCGTGAAATCATGCCTAGATGCACAGAAGGAGAAACAAAAGCACTATCACGACGAGCCATAAATGTCAAGTCTGCCACCGCTTCAGCCTCATTATACTGTTGGCTGTGTGTTGAGAACCTACATTGTTACCATACTGGAATGACTGAGGAAGGAACGTGTTATTGTTGACCGGTAGAGATTTCAACATTGAAAACGGTGTCAGTTGCTAAGAAATCAAAAGCCAATGTCCCACAATGAGATATCATGGCTTAGATTGTAACAAAAAGAAGGGAATTCTAGAAATTACAGGCATGATTAGGGAGGACGTTTTCAGAAAAGTTCAATGGTGCAACAAACTCGAGTTCATGACCGATGAAATACAGACATCTACTTCAACAAGAACAATGCACATGGACAAGAATGATAGTAGGCGTACCCCCTTCATCAAGTCACTTGTCTTTACTGCACACAAAAACATGGGTTTTCAATGGGACTAATGGGAGTGTCGTGCATTGAAACGAGTCACAATACCATTGCCGTGTATAGAATAAAAGTAAGAAAGGGTCAAAGCTTGTAGACAACCCCATGAGGTTATAATATGGACATACAACACTTTATTTCATTTTATTATCCATTAAATATGGAAAACTTTGCAGAGCATACACTTCGATCCTCTTATCCTCGACGAAAAGTTATTTTCCAGTTGATACTTCTTTGGCTCTGAGGTCATTGTTCATAATGTATCTGTTTATTAACGAAGTGTGCAAAAGTGTTTATTGAAGCTGGTCTTGGATATG
>NC_140963.1:56074236-56159236 GCF_056783735.1 Eptatretus burgeri | reverse complement strand
GATGAGTCATGTCACAAAACTGACAAACCATGCATGTTTCAGCATGTCATAGTCATAATTTCATGGAGGCTTCTTCATTGCTTCTGTCGCAGCAGTGGTGTAGAACTTTCTCACACCTTTGAAGAAGGTTTTCCGCTGTTGGTGAGATGTGTCCCAAAGCCTGGTGTTGGCTTAGCGGTAAGAGTGGCTAGCTTGGGATCTTAAGGTCCTGAGTTTGAACCCCTGTCGGCCATTGAATTAACACCAGGTGGTGTTGACTCAGCCTGTCATCTTTCTGAGGTCAACGAATTGAGCACCAGTGCACTGGTAATTGGGGCATTGCATCAGCAGCACAGCTGCACCTTCAGAAAATGATGCTACTCACAGCCTTGTGCTTGAACACAAAGGAGGAGATATGATTCCCTCTTCTTCAAGGTTGGCAAATTTTTCTCTTGGTGCTTGACCAATGAATACGTTGTCATCAGTTAGTTGATTGTCATCTGGTGTGGAGTCCACATCTGTCACAACTGGCAACCCATTTGTTATTGTCTCAGCAGTAACAAACTTTGCTTATAGCTTCCTCGTGAATGACACCATTTCTGGTTACACAGCAAAGATATATGGGCCCTTTCTTTGAAGGAACTGGTTAAAGGTAGTAAACACCAGCAACACTGAACTGAACTGACCTGAACAACATGAGATAGATCTCTGTCTGTTATGAAAATCTGTTATATGATTTTCAAAATGAGTCCTGCATCTCATAAATCACAATTGACTCCTTACGCAGCGCAAGGTCTGCATGTAGCATCACCAGCAGGGGGCTGCTGGCTGTACCACTAATGCAGTGCCCCCTGTTACTAGTACACTGCTACTCATTTTGTCAACCTTAGAAGGATGACAGGCTGAGTCAACCACACCCGGTGGTAATTCAATGGCTGACAGGGGGTTGAACTCAAGATCCTCAAGACCCTAGGCCCTAGGATCTTAAGACAACCACCTAACCATTAACCCAACACCAGGCCTTCAATTGAACTTAAAGTAGCTCTTGCTTCCTTGAAATAAGTCAATGTTTCTTTTCAAAGCGTAGGCATCTTGTATTGACAAGCTTAAATACACCTCTGTGGCTTGCATCGCAAAAGGCGCAGGAATCAGACAATGCAGATTTTCTCTTTGTTGACCTGTCAAATCAATAAAGCATATCGACACAGAAGACCTCCACATCAAAGCTTATCTCAGATTTTGAAAGCATCAGATGCCTTACAGGCAAGGTTGTGCATCAGATGGGCAAACAAACAAAGTAGCATGATGCAGCCTGTTCCATTACTCTTGACTTCATGGAATTTATCTTGCCCAGATTGGCACTTGTTTTATCAACACCAAATGCTGACACAGTTTTCCCATGGTATGTCATACAATGAAAGAGTCTCATGAATATTGTCAAGGGTTACTGCTGCAGTGGCATATCCCATCCCAGTGGCATATCCCATGCTGCAGTAACAAAGTACTCAACGTCTTTGTTGCTGGAAACAAATGCTTTTAACTGCAAACTCCTTGTTTCTGAAGACGAAGTATCATGTTACAGTTTTAGCCAACATTAGTTATTTCTTAGTTTGTGTGTAGGTAGATCCTTGGCCTGGATCCGGGAGTTTAAGGGAGGAAATGTGTGGAGAGGATGGTCTCTGTATCCCTGGTGTGATCTTCCCCTTCTCTACCCGCTTTCGACCTTTCAATCCACCAACAATCTGCTTCACCAAACCTCAATTCAACATCCCCTTCTTCATCTCCTCGGTCTTCTATTCAACCCCGCAGTCGGTTTATTCTCTTCCTTCGGTCCGTCTGTATCTATCTCTCTCACCACTAGATCCACTCATTCTTTTATAATTCACAATTAGCCATCTGTTCATCCCTCCCTCACCACAGGCAATTAATCTTCCGACCGGTCAAATTACCTTCCCACATTCTTCCTTCTCTCTATTCCAATATTTGTCATGTGGGACAATGCTTTTCAAAAACGTACACAGTACAAAGGAACATTTGTGCATGAAGGAGAGCGCGGGGGCACTCCCTCACTGCACCCGGGCCGCGAGGGCGCGGGTGCATCAGACGGAATGACGCGGGGATTTTCCACAGCACGATCATTTGCACCCACCCCCGTCGAGCACACAACAATGGGAAAGATGCTCGCATGAAGTTTGCTCCCTCAAAGCCACCCCCGGTGTGGCACTTATAAAGGCCAAGACTCGGCTCGGTTTGTGGCTGTTGTCCATGGCCCGGGGGCTGTTTGTTGATGCACCAGGGGCGCGAGTACATCTCAGACTGCTTGTTGGGAGATTATTTGTCGGAGTGCAGGTCACACTGGGATACAAGGTGCAGGAGCAAGTCATGCCGGGACTGGAGGTGAGCGGCCCACAAGCCAAGGGGCGTGGTAAAGTTCCTGGGGTATCGTGCAACTCGATATACACTCATATCACATGCTTCTGACACCAACACTGACAATCCACCACCCAACATCTCATCCTCCTAACCCCCCCTACCCCCTCACATTATTTGGCTCAACGCAAACCCACTTGGTTATATGAGGTAAGGGAGTAGTAGACTGCATACTTCGCTCTGCTTCTTTCTCTCATTTATTCTCGTCTCCTTCTTCATGGAATGAATGATGGTGCCATATCTGTTGTCTAAGTAAGTTTGAAAAAGAGAGAAATATGTATTTGGGGTAAGTCATATTTTTTGTGCCTGTCTTTTATCTTTCGCCTTTGATTGCTTGTTGATTGCCTGCCTGTGTAAATAAAAATGGCTGTTGCTTGCTTGTAAAGAGGTGTTTGATGATTGCCTACTTGTGTGTGTGTACATAAATAACTTATCTTTCAAATGTTCCTCGTTTATGTCCTTTCTTTCATTAGTCTGACATAACATGTTCATAATTGATAGATGGCAAGTTTTTGCCCCACTGATTGGCTCTGATGATGAGCCAACGCTGCACTCATGGTTCCGCTCGGCCGTAATAATTACTCGGGTGTGAGTTGAAGGCGTTGGACCCTGGCTCTGGTAGTTGTACCAATGAGTAGGTAATACGACTGTGGGCGTGAGGACCCTGCTCAGTGTAATTGCTTTTTGCCGGCGTCTGCAGTTGCTGAACAACCTGTCGGGGTGCGCAGTTATCCGTGGTCTGGGAGCCTCACGGTCTTTAGTGGGGGCGGTTCCGAGTATGCACCTTGTGAGCCCAGCGCATGTGCCGATACCGAAACAATATCATTTAAATGACTCACTTTTAGTTTTTGTTTCACATATTTTGTTGTTGCCATTTATGTAATTTTCAGGTCATCTGTAATGCAGTTCTGGTGAGCTTATTGGATGACACATCGTCAGTCTGTCCATCCGCCCATCCGTCCATCCGTCTGTCCGTCTACAAATACTTGCAACTTCTCTGAAATGACACATACGATTTAGATTAAACTTTACCACAACTTTCAGCACCCTGTATGTACCAAAGTTTGTTCATGGCATTTCAAAAATCGGGCCCGAAGGGGGTTAATGGGGGTTGCCCCCAAAATAGGTATTTCCTCTCTTCTCAGGAATGACACATGCAATCCCGATGAAACTTGACGACAACCTTCATCACCCATGATGTACTTACGTTTCTTCACGACATTAAAAAAAAATCTGGGTCGAAGGAGGTCTATGGGGGAGGGGTGGTGGGGAAATGGGGGTGAGGGTGTGGTTTCCCCCAAAATATGTATTTGCTTTATTCTCAAACTACACACACAATTTCGATGAAACTTGACCACACCTTCATCAAGCAGGATGTACCAAATTTTGTTCGTACCATCAATAAAATCGGGGTCTCATGGATTTACTGGGGAGGTGGGGGGGGGGGTTGCCCCTCAAAATATGCATTTGCTTTCTTCTCTGAAACCACAGACAATTTCGATGAAACTGGACCACAACCTTCATCACTCGTGATGTACTCCAGCCTGCTCATGCTCTTTAAAAAATTGGGGTTGAAGTGTATTTCCAGGGGTGGGGGGGAGTTGCCCCCCAAAATAGGTATTTGCAATATAACATTGGTTCATTGGTACATTTTGCTGATTCCGTCCCACGTTGACTTCCTCCTCAGTGTCATTATTCTACCAGGTGATCGCCCAGGGGGTGTTGGCCCCATTTTTAAAATTTACCCCCGCATGCACATAGGCGGTGGCCAATGGACCCGGCGGATTTATTGATGTGCTATAAATTTTTTATTACAATCTATATTTGCACGCCCTTTCATGTGACCCTCAAGTGGAATTTTTACAACATTTCTGTGGTGTAATATTAATGTTATTCCATTCAGTTTTAACGGGAATAATTTAAATTCCATTTAATATAATTGCTACCCTGAGACTGCACGGCTCGGGTCCAACAGACCCTTGGTTACATTTTCCATTGTTTCCTTCGTAATTTGCACATGACACATCCCCATTCAGGGTTCATCATCTCCGGGGGAAATGCCCCGAGTCATTTGTGGAGTGTTCAATTTATTTTGAAAGCTACAATGTGTTTTCGCCATCTTGTTTTCTCACGTACTCCTGAGTTTTTTTTTTTTCTCTCAACTTCGTGTTTATTTCACGATCTTTAAAATCGGATCAGCGATTCGATTTCATTGACGAAGGTAAGTATTTTCTTTTTACTTCACATGATTTTTGAATTTACGAATCATTTTCTTCCAAGGAAATATCACGTGATCGGTGAAGTGCGTCATCTGGTGACTGGTCTTTTGAGAATGTTGCGCGAGCATCTTCTGCATCCTTATTCATCGACATTGTTTTGTGATTTATTATTGGTATTTTTCCATTTTGAAATCATTTTACACCGGGTTTCTCCCTTTGACAAAGGTGAGTTTATTTTTTTTTAATGAGGTTTATTTATCTTCGTGTGCCTTTTCCTGCGTTTGTGAGGCTTTGTAGGCAGGACGGCCGAGTTTTCCGTTCGGTTTGGTCCGTCTCCTTTTTGTATTATTCTATTTCATTTCGTTTTCAAGTGCTTGGTTTTACGTACGTTTATTTATTATATCAATAAAACATGTCAATATTATGTATTTAGTCATCGCATTGACGTTACCTCAGCAAATCGAAGTTTTGGTCTCCATGTGAAGATGGTTGCCTGGATACAGCAAGAACATTTCAAAGGCTGATAATATGTAACGTTGGCATACGAGACGTCTCAAATGATTGAAATGTTAGAAATTCGGGACTGCAAGCTTTGGTCAAAAAAAAATAATACCACTTGATCGTTTGGATAAAAAAAAGAAAACTAAGGAGGACGTTTTTATTTGTTGTTGTTGTTGTTGTTGTTGTTGTTGTTGTTGTTTTTAAAATGCCCATTGGTTTTTAGTACCCGACAAATCATGTACCTGACATCGCAATTTTTAATTATTATTATTATTATTTTTTTAACCTCCCCCATCTCACCCCTCCCCTTCAAAAAAATTACATGAGTCACATATACCAGATATGTCAGTTTTGTACCCCCAAACAAATATGACGTGGGTCATATTGTTGTGGCCCGGGGTTCGGTGGCGATAAACGACCACGAGGTGGAGCATTAGAGCCGTCTCCCACCGAACACCCAGAATTTAGGTCGTGACTCTCGGATAAGTCCGAAAGGTCACGGGTCGCGCCGGTCCCAATGACAACTTACCGGCCCAAACGGCCTCACTAATTCTCAATACGCACCGTGCTGGGTCAATGAAAGAAAGTGACAGACAATGAGCTGGAACATTGAACAATTGGGGGTTTATTTATCGGGGGGGGGTGGGGCAGGGGGGCACAAAGAGCAGAGTTTTCCAAATAAAAGCGATGCAGGCAATGTACAGTGAGCAAAAAGCATTTAACAATTCCACTTAACAGACTGGTGCCACACCCACACACACACACACACACACACACACACACACACACACACACACACACACACACACACACACGGAAATGGTGGCCGCGGAATTTATTTGGCCCTTCAGCTCGGGAGGGAAGGCGAGCTGAGGGTAGAAGCCTACGCTGGCACTTGTCCGCCTCGTGCGGTCTGGTCGAGACGAGCTGGTTCGGGGGGGACTCTAACCCACACATCCGTCGCCGCACCAAGCACCAGGGACCAGGACTGACGCAACGGATGCCAGCCAGCACGAGAACGGACCAGACGAGACGAGCACCCGTGGATAGACGAGAACGCCAGCGGGCAAGACAAGAACGTAGCAGGCGACGAGGCTTCTTCTTCCAGCAAAGGCAAGCCGAATGAGAGCAACACACTTATTAATAATTCCACTGGTGGTGCTCCGGGCAAGCTTCATGTAAAGGCCCGGTCACACCTTGACGTTTTAGCCAACGTATGCCGATTTTTGAATTTTTTTTCTAAAACGCTGGCACACGTTGAATACGTTATGGGTAAGTTTTGATAACATTGAGAGCACGCTGAAAAACACTGCCATACGTCGTTGTACGTTGGCTTTAAACGTTGTACTTTTTGGTTGTCCTCAAATTTTTTTCATGCTTGAAATTTCACGACGTATGCCGGCGTATGACTCACACGTTCCGCTACGCTGGCCACAAGTTGTATGCACGGTCTGCGATCGTTGACAGACGTCAACACATGCTACTTGTAAGTTAATCATAAGTTGAGACACGCCGAGGTAATGTTTAGCGTACCCGAAACTTATTTCTAACCTATGATTAACGTGTTGTTGGCACGTTACGCGATCGTTGCCACACATCGACAGACGTTACTTTTAAGTTACTCGTAGGCTGAAAGACGTCGGTATAATGGATCGTCTTTGCGTCAGCGTCCACGGCCACGGCCAGGACACTTATTTGCAGCATTCTTCAAACTTTTCTTCGGCATGACGAGGATGTTTACACTTCGATGTCTAGCTTGGCTATGATTCCAATTGTCCATCGGCAGCGTCTATTTAAAATAGTCGAGTTTGAGCGTTTTAACACGTTCCTTCAAATTTCCAAACCCCAGCGTCAAAAAACAAAGGCGATTGACAGCAATTTAAATCGTTCATTGTAAACAATGAAAATAGTTGAGTGGTACCGTTTAAAAGTCGTTGAGTGTCAAAAAAATCCAATTGTTGAGTGCAAGCGTCTACTTTCAATAGTGGGGTTTGAGCGATTTAGCACGTTCAATAGAAACGATTAAAATTTCCGAGCGCCAGCGTCAAAAAACAAAGGCGAGTCAGAGCAATTTTAACCGTTCATTGTAAACAATGAAACTAGCTGAGTGGTACCGTTTAAAAGTCATTGAGTGTAAAAAAAAAATCCAATTGTTGAGCGCAAGCGTCTACTTTCAATAGTGGAGATGCAGCCATTTAAATTGTTGAGTTTATCATTTAAATCGTTAAATCGTTCAACGCAAGGACGATCCATCATAACCCACACCCTCCCCCTCACACTCACCTACTACTGCCAACATGAACAAACTACTACTAATACTGATACTGATACTGATACTGTTACTGATACTGTTACTGCTGACATGGACATCGACTCAAAAAGGACTCAAACACTGTTGGGTTCCCCTTTTATGAGCAGCATTTTTATATACCAATTCCCAAAACCGCTGGGAACACGTCTTTATATGGCAGTTGTAAGCTAGAAACACGTTCATTTATTTTTTTTGTCGACCGGAAGACGTCATTGGAATACGTCTACATACGTCGATGTGTGTTGGGACTACGTAAAGAATTGGTTCAAAGCACGTCAAACATAAGTTAGAAATAAGTTTCGCGTAAAAAAGACATTACCGCGACGTGTTTCGACTTATGAGTAGCTTATAAGTAGCCTTTGTGGACGTGTGTAAGCGTCCACATATCGTGTGTAAAACTTATCCCCATCGCATGCGGAACGTGTGTCATACGCCGAGTACGTCGTAAAATTTTGAACATGTTTAAAATTTCTTGACGTACTCTACTTACTACGACGTATGATAGCGTACTTTAGCGTTCTACTCGCGCATACCAAACTTACTCATACTGTATTCGACGTGCCCCAACGTTTTAGACACACTTTTTGTTACGTCGGCATACGCTGGCAAGATCGCCAAGGTGTGACCGCGATGTTGACCCTTCCATTTCTACGGCAGTTATGATTCGAATCGTTGTGCATCAGCCTTTTAATAGGCTACGTCACGACATCGTCGGCGATGCGTGCAACGCGCTATGCCTAAGTTAGACTATCGGTGGGCATCGGTTGTGTAGGCCGACAACAGGTTCAGCATTCGTTGGTATAAGTTATCTATAACACAACGAACGTTCTGTGTTGTTACCAATGCGTTATACATAAGACCAAGTCGCTATGAATACGTCCGAATCTTTAAAAAAAAAAACATCAAAAGTTCAACGTAAGCCAGCGTTTTACATAAATTTTAACACGTTGCCATCGCTGGCTAAAACGTCAAGGTGTGACCGGGCCTTAACGATTAATCTGCAACTGCTTCTTCTCTCTCTTGACGACGACTCGCCACCTTCTCTTATCCTTCCTCTCCCCCGCGGGTCGAGGGAACTGCTCTGAGGAACTCGCCTCCGGATTGGACGAGGGGTTGTCGGGTGACTAGTGGCCGCCCCTCAATGGTCGGACCGAACACTCCATCTGGCTAAGGTGGAGCCAGCCCTGAGGTGAAGAGCGAAGAAGATTTGTTGGCGTTATGCGGCCTCAAGATGTAAAAAAAAAAAAAAAAAACTATAAAGAAACTTCGTAGTGCACACATGTAATTCCCTCCCGTTAGACATAGGGGATGGAACCCTAACTATAACATATACTTATCGCGATAACTGAGCTACGGGGACTGCTGACTGTTTGTGTGCAAATGGCTTCCAGATTCGTAACAATATATCTGACACGTTATGTACACACTCACGAAGCCTATTATAAATACAATGCACAGTTCTAAACAAATATAATATTAAATATATGGAAAAATATAAAAAGCTACACACTTTGTCCATATTAACATGATTGGCTCTGCTATCTTTCCACATGGATCTGCAGTAAACATTTAATACACAGATCTACATATGTGGGATGTGGATTCACCAGTGCTCCCAAGTTCAACTCTCCATGAGCGATATTGGAGAAAACATCACATAGCGAGCGTTGCCAATCACAGTTTCAGGACTCGAAGTTCCCGTCCGAATTTGCATTCGGGTGAAAACCATCTTCAAAAATGAAGCTTAAATCATGAAAATGATTCATCACGTTCACAAAATTTGTCTACATTCTACATTCGTCACAGAATTTTCTAGTTTTAAAACCAGTTGTACTTTGCATCATTTTAATCAGAAGCGTGCACTGAATTTTTCTGCAGCAGCTGCGATGGAACTTACGTCTGCAGACGTGCACACAGATCAGTGTTGCTCGCATATCACGCATGGAAATGGAAAGCGGCAGTGAACGGAAGGTGGCAGTACAGCTCTCGGCGCTGCTGCTTGGTATAAAAACTCACTGGTGACATTGGGAAAATTATCAATTCAAAGAATGGTTCAAGAGTCGTACATGAAGTTATGGATTTTTAGGTGGTGCAAGCTGCTTCAATATTTGATATGTCCTTCCTTTCATCCATCTGTCAAAAATGGAGAAGATGAACCTTTCTAACTCACTGTGTTTCATTCTCGTTTCTAGTTTGTTGTTTTGTTATTTAATTAACCTCCGCCATCGAAGATGGACGGAGGTTACTGTTTTCACCCCTGTCTGTTTGTTTGTTTGTTTGTTTGTTTGTTTGTGAACAGTATTACGGAAAAACTCCTCGACGGATTTCGACGAAACTTGGTGGGGGGATTAGGTATGGTCCAAGGATCATGCCATTAGATTTTGGACTTGGTCCAAAGTCCAATATGGCCGCTATGGTGGCCGTTTTGAAAAAAGATTTGTTTGTTTTTTTGCATTTCTACATGTTTTAAGTGATTTCCAACCCCAAAAAAAGAAAAAATTGTTCGAGAAAAAAAAAACTTTAGAAAATTTTGCAACTTTTTTTTCAACAAAATTTCGATTTTTTTTTTTTTTTTTTAATGTTTTTATTTTTTTGCATTTCTACATGTTATGTGATTTCCAACAAAAAAACATGCCAAAATTATAATTGCGGCTTGTTGTAGTAATCAACAATAGACCTTTTCGATCGGCTTTATTCTCACAAAACCCATACGCATATCTACAACAACATAAATATACATAGGGTAAGAATAACAAAATACAATAACTTGTACACATAATACTGAAGGCAAATACCACATACGCATCACATAATAACAAAGTTAAACTCCATACTCCTAATACCAATTACATTCCTCAGAGTACATTATTCCTAATATAGTATATAACATACCATTACTGTTCCAGCATGACTTTCCACGGAGTAAGTGGTATACGTGTCAACACCAGCCATTGACCTTCATATACAGTGCTGCCACATCCGCCCAATTACCGTTGCCGCCAATTACAGTATGGCACTTTATTATCACAACATTCACCCCCTTCCGAGATATCTATCTCTATAAATCTAGTCTAATAGGAGGACGAATGGTGCGACCGGATCTTCTTGGCACTGGAGGGTTATCCACAGCATCTGATTGCTGTGGAGTTGCAGGAACCATATCAGGAACGAGATCATCCCCCTCTGAGCAGGGTGCGTCTTGGGGACTACCCTGGGGAATTACATTTTCTTCAGAAGCCTGAGGTAGAATTTGGGGTTCACTCTTGGATGGGGTTCCAATTGGGGCTAAGTGTCTAACAGAGACCGTAGTTTCCCTGCCATCTGGGTAGCGAATATGGGCATAGTGGGGTCCTGCTTGGAGGAGGTCGACTTCATCCACAAGGGGATCAGTTTTATTCGTGCGTACGTGACGCTTCAGCAGGACTGGCCCAGGATTGCAGAGCCAAGTAGGCACCGAGGCTCCCGAGGAAGAACGACGAGAATAGTTCAGAAGTCTTTCATGAGGGGTAGCATTGGTTGCTGTAGAGAACGGTGAACGAATTGAGTGGAGAGCATCAGGCAGAACAGTCTGCAGCATTTGATGGGTAGATTACGGGATTTTAGAGCCGTTGTGATTGCCTTCCAAATGGTACCATTGAACCTCTCCACTTGGCCATTCCCTTGAGGATTATAGCTAGTAGTTCTGCTACCAGCGATCCCCTTACTGGCAAGGAAGTCTTGTAGTTCCTTGCTCATGAAGGAGGGTCCCCGGTCCGAATGAATGTAAGCCGGCATTCTGAAAATAGCGAACAGCTGACAGAGGCACTTGATAACCGTGGAAGTGGTCATGTCGGCACAAGGAAATACAAAAGGAAACCGTGAATATTCGTCCATAATGTTAAGAAAATACTGATTCTTATCTGTACTCTGAAGAGGCCCCTTGAAATCTATATTGAGACGCTCAAATGGCTGAGTAGCTTTTATGAGTCGAGTCTTATCTGGTTGGTGAAACTTGGGCTTGCATTCTGCGCATATTCTACAAGATCCAACAACCTGCCGGACATCCTCCACAGAGTAGGGCATATTCTTAGATTTCACAAAATGGTATAAGCGGGTAACCCCTGGGTGGCACAAGGCTTTGTGGAGGTTAAACAGTGAATGTCGATCGTGGCATGCCATCCCACAATAAGACCTGGAGAATGTATCAGAGGGAATGTTTTCTCGACCAGGACGATACACAATGTCAAAATCATAGCAAGATAATTCCATCCTCCACCGCATGAACTTATCATTCTTTATCTTATTTTTATGCTGCTTATCAAACATATAGCTCACTGATCGTTGATCTGTCTTTATAGTAAAATGTCTGCCTGTCAAATACTGTCTCCAGTGGCGAGCTGTTTCAATAATAGCCTGGGCCTCCTCAATAGAAGCATGACGACATTCGGGTCCCTGAAGGATTCGGGAAAAGAAGGCTACCGGACGTCTTGCCTGGGTGAGGACTGCAGCAATTGCCACATCCGAAGCATCGGTCTCAACTTCGAAGGGTACGGATTCGTCAATCGCCCTCACCACTGAACCTTCAATGTCTTGCTTAAGTAGATGGAAAGCTGCTTCTGCTTCCCTTGTCATGGGAAATGTAGTAGTGGCACACAGTGGGCGGATCTTGCTTGAGTAGTCATATATCCACTGTGAATAATGGGCAAAGAAGCCAAGGATGCGTCGGAGCGATTTCATGTCCCGAGGCACAGGCAAGTCCTGCAAGGGTCGGAGTCGTTCAGGATCCGGGCGTATTTCCCCTCCTTCCACCACATATCCGAGAATACTGAGCCTGTTAGTTGAAAAGATGCATTTGTCTTCATTGTAAGTTATATTCTTTCTCTTAGCAGCCTCAAGAAATTTCGTGAGATTAGTATCATGCTCTTCCTTTTTTTTTTTTTTTTTTTTTTTTTTTTTGTATACCTTGGTCGAGGCTCGTATGAGAGCTAACACACAACTCACAGCAAGGAGGCATGAGACAAGAGGGGCGGGAGTGGAAGGGACAAAACATTGGGGAACAGACAAAGGTGAACTGTGGAAGGGAGAGGGATGGGGATGGGACGGGGAACATGGCGAGGGGAAGATGGACATTAAAGGGACTTTCAGGAAGGAAAGCAGGAGAATTGAAGGAAGTGGGCTTGGGTGGATTATCGGGGGTAGAAAAGATCGAGGATTTGGATGGGGGAAGATAAGAGGTGGTGGTGAACAGCTGTTTTGAAAGCCTGAAGGGAAGAATGGGAAAGAATAGAGTGAGGAAGTTTATTCCAAAGGCGGGAAAAAAGAGGAATGAAAGAGTGAAGATGAGCAGTGATTCGTGATTTTGGTAGTTTTACCAGAAGGGGGTTGTTGGCGGACCTTGAGCGCCCTGTGGAAATGTGGTTGGGACAAATCGCAGAGAGAGCAGGGGGCAAGGCTGGAGAGGAGTCGGTAGAAGACAGAAAGACCACCGACCAACCTGCGGTGATTGAGTGAGAGGCCCAAAGACTCAGCTTCATTGCGGGAGATGCCAATGATCTTAAAAGCCCTGGTTTCGACAGCGTGAAGTCGAGAAAGGTGGGAGGCAGGAGCACCAGCCCAGAGGGGAGAGCAGTACTCCATCAGGCTACGGACAAAAGCTTTGTAAGTGGTCAGGAGCTCAAGAGGGCCGAGGAAGGACTTTGCACGACGGAGGATTCCCAGTCGGCGACTGGCTTTTGAGGCAAGGTTGGAAATGTGACTTTCCCAGGAAAGGTCATGGCAGATAGTGAGACCCAGAAGCTTGAAAGAAAAGACTTCTTCCAGAGGATTGTTGAGAAAGTGGATGGGGGGGTTTTGTAAACGGTCCTTTCGAAGAGACATAGTGAGAGTGTGAGATTTGTCTGGATTGAAAGACATGTTCCACGTGTTGGACCAGTTTGTGATTTTATCCAGATCTGCAGTGAGCGAAGAAGCTGCTGCTTGCCGGGCTGAGGGATGACAGATGGTACGGCAGAGGGTTGAGTCATCGGCAAAGAGAAATAGAGGATTTTCCAGAGAGTCCGAGAGATCATTGATGAAAACCAGAAAAAGAACAGGGCCCAGAACGCTACCTTGAGGAACTCCAGCCTGCACAGGAAGAGGGGATGAAAGAACTCCATTTAGGGCCACACGTTGACTGCGACAGGAGAGGAAGTCTGCGAGCCATGAGTGGAGATGGCCTTGAATACCATGGGCAGAGAGTTTCCTGAGTCATGCTCCAAATAGTAATGTTGTCTAAGTAAGCAAATGTTCCAACCAGTTCTTCTTCTTGGATGAATGAATCCACGATACGTTGGAAGCAAGCCACTCCGTTGGTGACGCCAAAGGGAACCCGAGCAAACTGATAAAGGCGTCCACAGGCCTCAAACGCGGTGTATGGCTTATCTTCATTTCTGATGGGGATTTGATGATACGCACTACTGAGGTCAATCGTACTAAAACACGGTATTGAGTAATCTTGTTAACAGTGTCATCTATACGAGGCAGAGGATACCCGTCAAGAAGTGTAAATTTGTTGATAGCTTCTGAATAGTCCACGGCTAAGCGTTTCTTGTGAGTTTCGTTCTTAACGACAACAACCTGTGCACGCCAAGAGGAGTTACTGGGCTATATAATACCTTCCTTCAACATCCTTTGAATTTCCTTTTCAATGAATTTACGATCATCGGGAGAGTACCGGCGTGATCGAGCAGCAACAGGATAACAATCAGCTGTCAAGTTGGCAAACAGTTCTGGAGGGTCAACACACATTGTACTGAGTCCACAGATAACAAGAGGAGGCAAACTACCTCCATACGTCAGTGTAACACTATCATGCAGTCCCTGAAAATCCTGGCCCAAAACTATATCTGAACACAGCTGAGGGAGTATGGACAGACGCACATCTTGGTAGCACCGACCGTTTACTTTGATATTGACTCGACAGAACCCTGATGTCTGAGCGGTGAAGGAAGTGGATGCCATGGAAACATTGCCTTGGGTGTGATGTACACTTAAGGAATGGCACTTAACGAGGTCGGGATGGATAAAACTTTCTGAACTACCACTATCAATAAGGCCATCCAATTCCACTCCATTGAGCGTGACCCTCACAACCGCCTTTGATAACACCCCTGGGGCAGCGGCAGAAGACACAGCCACTAGTGTTGCCTGATCAGAGGAAGTTGCACAAGCACCAGTAGCTACTGATGAAGTACTACGGCGCACCTTAGCAAAATGACCCTTTTTCTGGCACTTATGACACACAGCCTCTCGTGCCGGACATTTTACACGTGGGTGTTTTAAAAAAACTACAAAAGAAACATTTAACACCCGTAGCAGCCATTACAGTTGTGGGTTCCACTTCACCGGTATTCTGATTGGATGAGGCAGCACCCAATGAACGGGAGGGTTGAATAACACAATAGGATTCTGAATTTCTTTGGGCTGAATCTAGAGATCTCGCCTGATCAAACATGGTAGCTAAATCTAAAGTCTTATTCTCTAATAAACGTTGTCTGATCAGTGGTGACTGCAGGCCGCTAATGAAGGCATCCCTGATGGATTCTTCGCAATGCTGAGTTGCTGTTACACCCCCAAAGTTACACTCTTTACTTAACGTTTTCAGTCAGAAGGTATTCATCTAAGTACTCTCCGACCTGCTGGCAGCGAGTTGCAAGACGATGGCGTGCAAACACTTCATTAGTGGGCTTTACGTACTGTGACTGTAAAGTACGGATAGCCTCATCATAAATGGTACACTCTGATATATTATTTTTTGTCTGATCTGATATTTTTTGTCAGGTCAGGTTCGATCTGTGACCTGCTACAGGTACCATGTAAACCTGTACTAACCTGTTCCATGGTCGGGTTGTCGGCGACTAAACCGTCTCCCCCACCAGGTTTTCTGGTGAGGAGGGTGTTTGGATATGGACACCCAGCAGGATTAAAAACAAAACCTGTCAAAGGGCGGAGGAGCTCCTTGTGAGCCAACGGCCATCCATATCTAGTGCCCAACTGTGTCTGCGGACGTCCTCCTGCAGTTGGGTTACTTCTTATTAGGAGGTTGGTGGCAGGATTTGCACTCCAGCCACCGTAAAACGCTTCATTCCGCAAAACGCAAAAACGTTGTGGCCTGAAACCCACTCCGTGGGAGTACCTCCTGTGCAGCTTCTCTCGCAGGGCAGCTCACCGGATGATGGGATTGGGGCAAAGCCTCTCGACCCCCAATCTTTGATAGGAGGGAAACCACGGGGTAACATCCCTGGGTCAGATTGCGGGAGAGTGTTTCGGAGTGGTGCTGAGGTGTCGTCCCACCAGACGGCGGTCTCCTTGGGTTAACCTGAGGCGGTCCCTTCGGGTGGGTGCCTGGAATGTCCTATCCCTAAGAGAGGATGATCACCTGTCTCTGTTATCATCTGAGCTCAAGCGTTTGGACATCGGGATTGCAGCTCTCTCTCTGAGGTTCGGAGACCGGATTGCGGCGAGATAATGGTGGGTGGTTACTCCTACTATTGGTCTGGTCGCTCTGATGGTTACCATACCCAAGGAGTTGCTGTAGCTGTGTCCAATAAGCTGACCCCAATGATAATTGAGGTAACACCGGTCAACGAGCGTATTATGAGATTAAGGATTCTGCCACTCCTTAGGTGTCATTTCCCTAGTCTCTATTTATGCTCCGACTGAGGCGAGTGATCTTACCGTGAAGGATGCATTCTACGCCACACTCGAGTCTGTGGTTGATCAGTGCCCCAGACGAGATACACTTCTAGTCTTGGGGGATTTCAATGCATCGACTGGAACTGATAGGGATGGTTATGAGGTGTGTGTTGGTCCCCATGGGTCAGGAACTATGAACCAGAATAGCACTAAGTTCCTTGACTTTGCAAGAAGTCATGGACTTAGGGTGGCTGGTTCATGGTTTCCAGCGCCCGCAAGCTCATCGCTGGACTTGGTATTCTAACGCTGGCGGTGTGGCAAAGGAGATTGACCATGTCCTCATTGACGGTCGTTGGAGGATGATCCAGAACTGCAGGGTCTACCGGAGTGCTCAGTTCCTCAATACTGACCACAGGCTTGTTGTAGCAACTCTAAAGCTGCACCTTAAATCCTGGAGAATGGTACCATCCCAGCCTAGGCTGGATGTTGCCAAGCTCAGGGATGAGAGAGTAGCTGAGGAGTTTGCGAACAGGCTGAGTGGACACTTGGCGGGTCTGGGTGCTTTGGCGGTCCTGAAGAGTTGTGGAGCACCTTCAAGACCACCGTCCTGATGTTGCCGGTGGATGCCTTGGAGTTCACCGCAGGGCAAAGAAGAATTTTGTCTCTCAAGGGACACTGGATACCATTGACCAGAGTCGCAGGGCCAGGCTGAATGGCAGAGCTGAGCTGTTCAGGGAGCTGAGGCGTAAAACTGTACGTGCACTGAGGGTGGACAAGGAGACCTATGTGCGAGGAATCTGTGAGGGGGTAGAGCATCACCTGTGGACAGGTGATTCTCGTCCCGCTTACAGGGGAATTCGCGCATTACGTTCATCCAAGCCCATCCCTCGGAGCACTGCAGTTCGAGCAGAGAGTGGTAGGCTCTTGACAGAGGGGTCTGAAGTGAAGGCCCGCTGGGCCGGTTACTTTGAGCGGTTGTACCAGGCTGATCCCCCAGCTGTCGAGTTGGACGTCAAGGGTGTTACAATCCCTGTTGCTGACCCTCGAATCAACTGTGGTCCACCATCGCTTGTGGAAACACGGGCTGCGGTGAACCAGTTGAAACAGGGCAAAGCTCCAGGGATCTGTGGCATCCATGCTGAACTTCTCAAGGCTGGTGGAAATGCTGCACTCGTGTCGTTGCATGCAGTTTTGTGCTCTGCCTGGAACACAGGCATCATCCCAACTGACTGGAAGAGGGGCCTTGTTGTCCCTCTCTGGAAAGGGAAGGGTGATCGCCAAGACTGCAACAACTACCGAGGGGTGACGCTGCTCTCAGTGCCGGGCAAGGTCTTTGCTCGGATAATTCTTGATAGGGTTCGCCACCATCTGCTTGAGCACCAGCGTCCAGAGCAGTCAGGCTTTACACCAAAGAGGTCAACGATTGACCGTATCCTTGCTCTTCGTGTCCTCACTGAACGCAGACGAGAGTTTCGCAAGGGGCTGCTTGCAGCCTATGTTGATCTCTGTAAAGCGTTCGATTCAGTGAATCGGGATGTCCTCTGGAGGATTCTTGGTCTTCGTGGGGTGCCACCGAAACTGATCGATCTGATGTCTGAACTCTACTCTGGTACTGAGAGTGCTGTGAAGTGTGGTGGTACCGCCTCTGACTTATTTCCAGTTGTTACTGGAGTTCGTCAGGGATGTGTACTTGCCCCCACACTTTTCAGCACTTGTATGGACTGGATTTTTGGGAGGATGTCGGAGAGATCAAGTTGCGGTGCATCGTTTGGCAATGTCAAGATCTCGGACCTTGATTTTGCAGATGATGCAGTCATCTTTGCGGAGACTTTAGACATCCTCTTGGGGCCCTCGAGGTGCTGAATGAGGAGTCGGAGCCGTTGGGATTACGGATTTCTTGGGTCAAAACAAAGATCCAGGCTTTCGGTGACATCTTGGATGCTGCTGTCCTGTCTGTGTCTGTTTGTGGTGAGGATGTTGAGGTCGTGGATAGATTCACTTACCTTGGCAGTGATATTCATGTCTCCGCAGGTTGTGAGCCGGAGGTCAATAGACGTCTGGGTCGGGCCTGGGGAGTCATGGATTCACTGGATCATGGGGTGTGGCGCTGCCGGTACCTGTGCGGGAGGACGAAAGTCCGAGTCTTCAGGTCCTTGGTACTTCCAGTCTTGCTCTATGGGTGCGAGACTTGGACTTTGACCAAGGATCTGAGACGGAGACTTAATTCCTTTGGTACCAGGTCTCTTCGGAGAATCCTTGGCTATCGCTGGTCGGATTTTGTGTCCAACGAGCGGTTGCTGAGAGAGACTCGGATGAGATTTGTTACCTGCATAGTCCGTGAGCGTCAGCTGCGGCTGTATGGACATGTGGCTCGTTTTCCTGACGCTGATCCTGCTCACCAGATTCTCTCAGCGAGGGAGTCTCATGAGTGGAGGAGGCCAGTGGGCCGACCACGTGCCTCATGGTTGCAGCAGGTTGACCATCATCTCAAGGAGATGGGGATGGGCCTGGCATCTGCCTGGGGGATGGCCAGACGGAGGCCCCTGGAGTACCGGCGGAAAGTGGACGCAGCGACGCGCTGTTCTGGCACATGCTCCCATACCTGACCTGACCTGATATAGTTTCGTATAGTCTTGGTGAGACAAAATTTGTAAGCAGACTCATCTTATCCAGATTATCCTGTGGTAGAGCTCCCAGGAAGTTTTCGAACGTCTTCAACCAGTGTTTCCATTCTTGTGCCGCCGTGGGTGAACTGGGATCCGAATCCAGCCTCTCTGGTCTCAGCAAATGCTCCATTCCAGTGTAGGCCTCGGCGCTCTTCTGTTCCAATCCAACCAGGTAAGTTTTGTGAGAATAAATTATTGTTGTCGTAATCAACAATAGACCTTTTCGATCGGCTTTATTCTCACAAAACCCATACGCATATCTACAACAACATAAATATACATAGGGTAAGAATAACAAAATACAATAACTTGTACACATAATACTGAAGGCAAATACCACATACGCATCACATAATAACAAAGTTAAACTCCATACTCCTAATACCAATTACATTCCTCAGAGTACATTATTCCTAATATAGTATATAACATACCATTACTGTTCCAGCATGACTTTCCACGGAGTAAGTGGTATACGTGTCAACACCAGCCATTGACCTTCATATACAGTGCTGCCACATCCGCCCAATTACCGTTGCCGCCAATTACAGTATGGCACTTTATTATCACAACACGGCTGATTTTGGAACTTCAGGTGGATATACCCACGTAAAATCGATTTCTGTCTCAAGGAATCTAGTTTGTAAAGTCTAGTCTTATGATGAATGAATTGAGTCTGTAAAAGGGAAAAATGCAAACTATAACTCTGAGCACTGTTGACGTCAAATTGAATGAATAGGATATCAGGTTCACTTGAGTGACCTAGCAGTATTGGTGGTGGAGGTTTTGCACTCTACCGAGTGCTTCCCCTCTAGTTTTTTGTGTTATTGTTTCGTTTGCATCAGGACAGTAAGGTCACACCGCCTGTTGGGGAAGTAAGTCACTTCCTCATGGGGCTACTTTGTAAGCAGTGCAGCTGCTTCACTGCACAGTTTCCTTTGGATACGAATGCAATTTTTTGTGGGGGGGGTGTGTTTGACAAAATCATAAATAATAACAAAAAGGAGGCGGGTTCCGAAAAGTAAGCGTGCCGGGATGATCAACTGGCATTTTAAAAAAATTTGGCCTTCTACATGAATTATTTTTCCCCAGTATTCCCCAGTATTTTACTTTGTTTAATTTCCTACTCTATTGATGGGAAAGCCCACTGACGGAAAGTCAAAAAAACAGTAAATCAACATTTTCTGAGTGAATTTATTATTAATAACAAATGCTCCAATACTAGCTGCAACTTTGTATAGAAATATAAAAAATATAAATAAACATGACCTTTTTTGGTTTTCTTCAAATAACAAGATCAACAATTGTTTTTTTTTTTGTAAATATCGTCTATGAGCCTAAACATTGCATATAAAAGCATTACAATTAAAATAGAAACAAGAAAAAGTGCCATCAGAGATTGCAGACCCTCACCAGGACTTGTTTTGTGTGGTGTATTTTGTGTACTGGTGTTACATAATTGATAACAGACATATCTCACATATATTTTCTTTATATATTTCTTACATATATCTTTACTAGTAAATACAACCCGTTGCTTCGCTGACGGAGGGGGGGTTGAGAGGAGAGAATAGGGAGGAGGGAGGGGAAGCTAGGAAGATGGAGAGGGGGTGGGAAGAGCTATATATAAAGAGAGACAGAGACAGAAAACAAACAAACAGGTGAGGGGTGGAGATAGGGTTAGTAAAGAGAATATGTTATGCTTAATGACTGAACATACACACAAAATCAAACTCATGTCAAACCAGCTGTCCACACAACAGAGTTTATAATGTAATCCGCTGGCAACTCTGCAAAAACTTTTTTGTCCCACATCCAGAAAATTTGTAGGAACATGAATCAAAAGTAATCACTGAAAACATGGAAGTACCTACTGCTCACGTATGACCGAATGATCCCATCGAGCATGAACGTCGAAAAATAGCGTTGCGACCAGATATCGTACTTAGGTGCAAAAAAAAGAGAAGAAGGCATTGCTGATTGATCTGTTAATACCAGTGATTTTGGATTAAACGATGCAGAAAGCAAGATAATGACCAAACACCAAGACCTCAAGAACGAAGTTAAAACATCCTGGAAGCTGAAGAATGCCAAAGTTGTACCAGTGATAGCTGGACCTACAAGAATGATGACAAAGAACCTCACAGAGATATTAAACATAGGGGAAGTACCCCTGGGTGCTCACCTGGTCGTGGCTGGATAAGATAATCAGGCAACCACTGGTAGACATGGATGACCCACAAAATATATAATGGAGAGGAAAGTAAATACCAATGGATTTTTTTTTTTTAATGCCATGAACAAACCTTGGTACATCACGGGTGATAAAGGTTGTGGTCATGTTTCATCAGAATTGTATGTGCAGTTTTGGAGAAGATAGCAAATGCATATTTTGAGGGGAAACCCCCCTTAAATCCCCAGATTTTTCTAATGTCACGAACACACTTTGGTATGTCATGGGTGATGAATTGTATTGTTTCTGAGAAGAAAGCAAACACCTCTTTGGGGAGGTAATTCACTCCCCTCACCCCTTCAGATCCCGTTTTTTTTTAATGCCATCACGGGTGATGAAGGTTGTGGTCAAATTTCATTGAAATCGTATGTGTATTTTCTGAGAAGAAGTTGCAAGTATTGACGGACGGACGGATGACGTGCCATCCCATAAGCTCCCTGGAACTACTTTACAGGTGAGCTAAAAACCATCCCTGCGAATATTATTACAAACGAACTACAGTTGGAAGCTGTCCGTGGCTTAGCGACCATCCTGCGGTGAGCCCTTGGCACAAAACTTTGAGAGCAGAAAACTTTACAGCTTGGTCCATGAATCGTGACCCCCTCACTGAAATGAAGGTGGATGCTTTGAGCCAGCCCTGGGAGGACTCCATTCCACATTCTGAAACCCACATATGTAGATAGCAATCAACGACACACACACACACACACACACACACACACACACACACACACACACACACACACACACACACACACACACACACACACACACACACACACACACACACACACACACACTGAGACCTGGTTGGTCTCTATCACCTTCTGATGAACCCCACCTGCATGTGGAGATGGGCAACAACAACTCTCACATATGAGTGTACACACGCACACACACACACGCTTGCCCGATATTGGCAATTTTTCAGGTATCGGCAGGTTGGAGTCAGTATGATTACCGACTACAGTATGTAACTGTATACAACCCAGAAACCTTGAGTAGCTTTCACCAAAAAACGACGTTACATTTATATAGACGTTTCATTGAGATGATCACAAACATTCTTTATAAACAGCTGCGTGTGATGGGTGGAAAAGAAAAAATTGGCTTGGTAATTTAGAAAATACGTTAACACGGCAAAGGGCTCAGAAATTAGGCTCAAATGAAATCGTTAATTTGGCAAATGGTTCAGAAATCGGGAGAAAGCAAAGCGAATCCTTTGTAAAGCAAATCGGATAACCAAATGCTTTAGAAACAGCCACGAGGCCAAAGGAAGATCTGAAAACCTCCATATAATAAGATACGTGATGAAACTTTGCCACCACGGCGCACGTAACATGCATGGCATGTCCACACACCTGCGGAGAGTCTGTACAGATCCAAATCTACCCATATGTACCACGTCCGTGTGTGCTGTATGCATACGTACCTCTACCTTGTAGTGACTGTCGACTGCATATATCCCGATCAGGACACGAACTGTACTGTACAGCTCTGTAAGTGGCTTAAGCCCTCAAGCATTCCAACGGAACGCCTGACTTAGCAAGTGATTACCAATTGCCGTCGATACAACTATGCACCCGGAAACACCCGTGCAATGTCCAAATTGGACATATCAACACCTTTTTTGAGGGAAGGGGTGGGGAGTCGGAACTGCTGATACTTTCAAACCTGGAGCTTACATTTTGGAATTATCCTTGGTTTAAGAGATTCTCTCGGTTATTCATATGCCCAAATTAAATAAAGCCACAAACGCTGGTGTCTCCAGACGTTTATAAGCATTGCAATATACCCAGCGATTCGTAGCTGTGATGAACAGGCGTTCAATAATATGAGTGAGGAAAGTGGAATATGTGGTGTCCGATGTGCAGTGAGGTACGCAGTCGTGAGGGTTGCCGTAACTCTGTTTATTGCGTATCCGGATGTGCACCACTGTAGACTACCCAGGCTCCACAGACAACACAGGCTACCACCACGCCTCAGGCGGCGCGCACTCCTATATCCCGTGCAAGCACGTGACCACTCCAAAACCACTCCTTCACGCCTCCACCATGCTCCCCGCATCACGCCCTGCACCCGCAGGCCCACTACACCACACTCCTCCCTCCTAAAACTATGATTATAAAATGACCATCATCATAATAAGCACAATCGGCACAGAATACCATGATATAAAAGCAGAGAGGTACAAAAACGATAATAACCTAAAAGCATAGGCACGTCACACCATATAACGTGTCGCTGTGAGCGAGTTGAACTGCAACGGACGGGTTCCGAAGACTGAGTCGCACGACAAACCCACAAAAAACCCTGACCGCGTACAGATATCAAGAAGCAAGGTGGGAAGCACAGCATCACTACGCAGCAGAAGCGCCCCCAGGCAGCTCATGCTCACACGCCCTCCGGCGAGGTCGTGACGACCTCCCGAGCGAACCTCCCCCGGCACCATCAAACGCCCCCGGCCGACAAGGTGGCACATCTCCCCCAGACAGACCCGAATCAGATAAACATTCCGAGCCCGGAAGCTCGTTGTCTGGAAGCCCCGCGGCGCCAGCGCAGCCGACCTTGGCGAGTATAGAGGTTCGTGCCGCCCGGCGCCAAACCCGTCTGACCTTGAGCGGTGACGCTAAACAGTGCCGTCGGCTGGGCGCACCATCAACCCCATAACAAACCCACGCATTACAATCAGCCGAGATTCCAACGTACGTCCGAACGGCTTTGGCGAGAACAGAGAGTTGCGCCCCAGGGCGCCAGGCACGTCTGACCTTGCCGAAACCAGGGGTGGGGGTAACGCTGAACAGCGAACCAGCCCCGGCTCTGAGTCGATCTCTGAGTCCCACACGCGAGTCTAACCGGCAATCAGTCGGCTGCAATTCCAGCAATCCCATACAAAACCGCACATCACATCCAGTCATGCCATAAAGCAACAAGAACATCGTCTGTGCAGATGCAAACTCCCCTTTTCGTACAGCGCGTTCTCCCAATATAATCCCCACACATGACGGTAACAACCCGTGGACTGCCCTCGCAGCTGGAGACCAAAAAGACCTCTTTATTTGCCACGATCGCCCCCAAGGCCTTCATATCACATCGGTCATATCGAACATCCCATCGAATGATCCCAGCCAAACATATTCCCACACACCAACTGTCGGCATTTATTTTAACAACGCTAAACTGCATCACTCGAGCAATGAAAATCAAATACGCAACGAACAGCAACCCATGAATCACATCACGTGCCCGTCTCTCGGTCGTCGTCGCGACCCTGCGATGACCTGCTTGTCGCCGACGGTCGCGATCCGCGAACTTCTTGAACGCGACTGGCTCACTCCAATTCCCTGCTGAAATTTCCTGAACAACACGGGCGCACACTGTATCATGAGCGCAGCCGAAGCGCGAGAGCTCATCGCGGCTGGCATGGCTCCCGTTGCTCCAGAACCGTACATCATCGTCGCAGGAAGCAATGAACGGCCGCTCCCGTTGCATCGTTGCGGCTCCTGCCGCCAGAACCTCGCCCTCGGGTCTCGAAGGAGGCACCGGAGCACCTGGAGGTACGAACTGGAGATCCAGCCCGAGGTGCGCCAACCAATCCCGGCCCAAAAGGGCGGGCCCCTCCCCTCGTACCACAAACACCGAGAGTAGGGCGCTTCGACTCCGGTAGACCACCGAGACGTCTGCCACCGCAAGCGGTGCAACCGCTTCGCCGGTGTACGTGCACAGCGACAAGGTCGTCTTGACCAGGCGAACACCGCGAAGACCACGAGCCGCCCGCACGCCCATGACCGACACTGCGGCCCCGGTGTCAACTTGAAATACGATCGGCTCGCCATTCACCTCGACCTCCACCGCGATTGGTCTTGTCACCTCCGGCCAATCGAAAACAGACTCAACATTGGTTGCATCTCCTGCTCCGGGCCGCCGGGATCGCTATGCCCTGCCTGCAGGCCGCTCCCCAGGTCGCTGGGGTCGTCCCGCACCTCGCCATCCAAGACCTTAACGGCGGCCCCCGCCATCCGACACACACGCTTCAAGTGTCCCACCTTGTGACAATGCAAACACACGGTGTTCTTATATGGGCACACCCGTCGCAGGTGCGGACCACCACACCCCCAGCGCCCCTGGAAGTCCATTTCACTCCCGGTGCAGCCGCGCTGCGGCGCGCGCCCCCGGCTCGCACCGCCAGACGCGCGCGCGACCTGGGGCACCTGGGTCATCGCGTGGACCCCAGGGTCAGCCGACATGCCCCAGCCGGAACTACCCATCACGTCCTGGCCGGCGATGGCACGGACATCCGTGAGCGTCTGCTCGACAGCTGAAGCAGTCCCGACCGCTGAGTCGAATGTAACGTCGACACCGCGCATCCGCAGAATGGCTGCCACCATCTTCGCATCTTGCAGCCCCAAAATAAAACGATCTCTGAGTCGCGCTGGACGCTCCTCTGCCGTAAACTTGCAAGCCACGGCCGAATGCTTCACCCGTGCCACGAAATCTGCAACGCGCTCCTCCGCACCCTTTGCGAGGTGATCGAACTGGTATCGAGCGAGCTGCAATGACTTCTCCGGCGACATGTGCGCCTTCATCTTCTCCACAATATCCTGAAACGACAGCCCGTCATCACTGGGCTTATCTGGTGCTACCAAATCACTCGGCAGCCGATAATGCTCCGTTGATAGCGAGGCGAGCAAGATCGATTTGCGTTTGCCTTCATCGTCCACATCATTCGCGTGGAAATAGCAGCCCAACTGTTCAGAAAACAATTCGAAGTCGTCTCCAATGAAGACGGGCACGCGTCCGTGCGCCGTGCCCCGACCTTCTGCCATGCTTGAGCCCTCCGTGACGGCGAGACGCCTGGCCCCGAAGCCTGTGTGTGCGGCGCGCGAAACTCGCTCCTCGCGATGCGCTCCTCCGGGACCCTCGCCCGGTGTAGACCTCGAACCGCGCGAGATGCGCTGAGTTACTCGCTGCTGCGATCCAATAACCCAACCACTCTGCACACGCCGATCCGAACAGACTCGTCGCCAACTGTGGTGTCCGATGTGCAGTGAGGTACGCAGAGTCGTGAGGGTTGCTGTAACTCTGTTTATTGCGTATCCGGATGTGCACCACTGTAGACTACCCAGGCTCCACAGACGACACAGGCTACCGCCACGCCTCAGGCGGCGCGCACTCCTATATCCCGTGCAAGCACGTGACCACTCCAAAACCACTCCTCCACGCCTCCGCCACGCTCCCCGCATCACGCCCTGCACCCGCAGGCCCACTACACCACAGAATAAAAACAAAATATCGTTAATAAATCGTTGCGGCCTGTCAAGTCAAAGCATGGTTGAGCAGGCCAAAAAGCATGGTGGCTTCAGACCCCAGCGAGGTTATCTTGGAAACGCTTGAAGACCCCAGACAGTGAGGTGGCCGAATCTAGTCCAAGGGTCCTGAAAGAATCTGGTCATGTGATTGGTTGAATGGAAGCTCTCTCGATGATGATGAAAGCGATACATGGTTACAGGTCATGTTTTTTGGCTGAGGGCATGGCTGTGCTGTTGATGCAATGCCCCCTGTAGGTTAGAGCAGAAATTTTTTAGCATTTTAGGCCTGATTTCAACTTGTTAATGAGTGCAGATTTTGACGTGGTCAATACACCTTCGTTATGGGCATCAGATGTGATGCTTGTGGCCAAGTTTTTAATCAAAATCGTGTGTTTGGTTCAAGCAATAATGACTGAAGTATTTACTGACTGATTTACCTACGGACACTGCTCGATCACTCAAGCTCACTGGACGAAAGTCCAGGTGAGCTAATAATAATTATATAATAACAGTAATACATGATCATTAAGGAGACTGATCTGCATCTATTAAGGACTTCGATATGTGAAAAAGTGTCGAAAGAATGTCTACACACCCTTTCGAAATTTTCATCTTTTGTTGCCTTATGGCCTGGAATTAAATTGCATTAAATCACACCTTTTCCACCTTTATTTAGACATTGTAACCCACAACTTCCAAGTGAAAAATTCCACAAATTTCAGAAAATTAATTAAAAGCACAAAACTAGAATATCTTGGTTGGATATGTGTCCACTCCCTTATAATAGCCATTATTAATTAGCTCAGGTGTAACTAATTGCCTTCAAAATCATATAGTTAATTGACCTCCACCTGTGTTAAATTGCAGTGATTTTGATTATTTCAGAATAAAATCAGCTGTTCCTGTAGGTTTCCTCTGCTGGGTAGTGCATTTCACAGAAAAATCTTGATCATGAGCACCAAGGAGCTTTCAAAAGACCTCTGGGATAAAGTTGTGGAAAGGCACAGATCAGCGGATTGGTAGAAAAATATTTCAAAGACGTGGAATGTCCGTTGGAGCACAATCAAGATAATCATTAAGAAGTGGAAGGTGTATGGTACCACCAAGACCCTGCCTAGATTAGCCCGTCCCTCCAAACTTAATGACAAAGTGAGGAGACTGAACAGAGAGGCCACCAAGAGGCCATTGGTAACTTTGAAAGAGCGACAGGCCTTTTTGACAAAGTCTGGTCATTGTGTGCATGTGACAACAATATTCCAAGCACTCCACAAATCTGGCCTGTACGATAGGGTGGCAAGAAGGATACCATTACTCAAAAAAGCCCACCTTGAGCCCCATTTGAGGTATGCATAAACCCACTCCGAGGATTCTGAAGCCATGTGGCAAAAAGTTTCGTGGTGTGATGGAACCGAGATGGAAGTTTTTGGCTGAAATGCAAAATGTTAAATTTAGCGCAAACCCAAAACAGCACATCATCCAAAGAACACCATCCATACTGTGAAGCATGGTGGTGGCAGCATCATGTAATGGGGATGTTTCTCATCAACAGGGATTGGGGCACTTGTCAGGCTGGAAGGGAAAATGGATGGAGCAAAATTCAGAAAAATCTGAGAGGAAAACCTGCTGCCCTCTGTAAGAAAGCTGAAATTGGGACGAAAGTTCACCTTTCAGCATGACAATGACCCAAAGCATACAGCCAAAGCTGCACTGTAGTGACTAAGGAACAAAAAGATAAACGTCCTTGAGTGCTCCAGTTAGAACCCTGACCTAAATCTAGTCGAAAATCTGTGGCATGACTTGAAGATTTCTGTCCATCAATGCTCCCCACGCAACTTGACTGAGCTTGAACAGTTCTGTGCAGAGGAATGGGAAAATATCGTTCAATCAAGGTGTGCAAATTTGATGGAGACCTATCCCAACAGACTCACAGCTGTAATTGCTGTCAAAGGTGCTTCCACCAAGTGTTGACTCAGGGGGGTGGACACTCATCCAACCAAGATATTCTAGTTTGCATTTTTCATTAATTATCTGAAATTTGTGGAATTTATTTTTCAATTGGAAGTTGTTTGTGGATTACAATGTGTAAATAAAGGTGGAAAAAGTCTAATCTAATGCAATTTAATTCCAGGATGCAAGGCAACAGAAGGTGAAAATTTTGAAAGGGGGTGTAGACTTTCTATGGGCACTGTTTATGTGTATGTGTGTATATATATATATATATATATATATATATGTTGCCTTACCATATGTTGTTTTTATGTAAATGTATTTCGCTGTATATAGCCTACTGTTCTGGTTGTGGGGGTAGATGGAGGAATTTCATGGGAAAGTTAGGATTGAGTGGACGTGTAGGAAACATCGATCCAATTAACTAGGGAAACTGTGAGTTGAAGTGTTACGTGTCACCACATGGGGCAGGAAGGGGGGGGGGGTGGTGTGGTGTCATGAGATCGGATTAAGGATAAGTTCCCCCAGTATGTAATTGCCCCCCTGTGACTTTTCCCTATGTTCTTGTGTTACAAACCATGAAGAATTGCATTTTTATAACCTGACCAAGTAGGCAAGAAGCCCTGCCTCCAAGGGTGACGGTGGGTGAAGTCACCCCCTCCCCCCCCTACCCGAGGTTGATGATTGATGGGCGTGATGTTAGTGGTAGGAAGAAGAGGAGAGCGCAGGAGGCAGACTTCAGAGAGAGATAAGAAGGAGCACACGAGCGGAGTGAAGGACGCACATGGTCGAGAAAGAACGTAGCTCGGAGAAGGCCTGTAAGAACGGGGCTTTATGGCTGCCTTTCCTTTGACCCATCAAGACGACGGCACGATTCTCGTATTCATGCTGAGGAGATTTGGCTCGCATGGTGAAGCGAGACGCTGGCCATCGACTCTTAGCTTGTCGTATGAGATGGGCCTCAAAGCCTCGTGTATGTCACCGAAGCGGACGGCGCCATTCTAAGCTGCATGGGGTCTTTGAGCCTTGGTGTTGAATACTGCTCATAAATTGCCTGATGTACATTTGTCCCGCTGCGAGGGAGCGCTTTGGTGCTATTTTGCACGCCTCTACACATGCAGGATGAAGCGCCTTGATTCCAAGTTCCACAAAGACCATCTCCAGACCAAGCTAATGCCAGAATATAGGAAGGATTTTCTTTTATTTTGTTTCCCCTTGTCTGTATTTCAGTCTGTGTGGAGAGGCACCTCGACTTTAGACTTCAGTTTACCTCACGTATTATTATATTCTGATTGTTGTTTCTTGTAAATATTTCTATTGTCATTAAATTCCTGCATTTATTTAAGTTTCTGTGTCTATGTGTTTGTTGTGGGGTTCGAGCATAAACCCCCCCTGTGCATCCATCTCTGCCTCCGTCGCTCCACCATTGCGCCCCAGCGCTTTCACACGCATTATAATCTCCGAGGACCAACGTGTCCTCCTCCTTTTAAGGAAAACCACTCGGCTATCCAGGCTGGCGGTCTTGACCGCCCTTCACCCCAATTTGGGTCGGAGGGATTAGCACCTGGACCACCAGCACCGTGACAAATACATACGAGCCGAAACCCGTCACAGACGGATTCCGAAGGTTGATTATTGCTACTATGTGCGATGCACTCTTTCAGGTACGAAGTTTCTTTCAGTCCAGGTCACAGTACCGAGAAAAACGTGACGCGACCACTAGGAGGAGCACAAAATTGGTCCTTCAGTATTAAAATATATATATATATATATATATATATATATATATATATATATATATATATATATATATATGTATGTATATAGTTGCAGTTCTGCAAAGGCAATGGCACCCAACATACAGTGATCCCCAGGCAGTTATTTCAAAAAATATGCAAAATACAAGGAGTAATAAACACACTACAATGTCTTCCGTGGCTTGGAGCTGACGAAGCGCACACTACACACTGTGCCGCACACACATCGCGTGCCATTGATGCATTCAAATCTGCGTGCCAATTTCCAACTGCATCTCACCTTGCTTCACCCCTCGCTCACCAAACTTCACCACTTTGACCAACAACACCTCCTGCACACGGGAAAAATATTCCTGCACCCACTCTTACCTCTGGATTGATACAATTTGCCACTAAACAAAGGCGTGCTGCATGAGTCGGCTTTACTCAGACCGTGTGATGCGGGGACGAGCAACAGACATTAATAGCACCAACCGCGTCTTGCGCGAATGTTCCGGGTAAGCATGCGGGATTGATACGATCCTCGTCCAGTCGCCAGAACACGGCAAGACAGGGGCGGCAAGGAGAGGTAGTGGTAAGGGCGATTTGGGAGTTTGGTATGGGGCCTGGGTGTGCATTTTGGCTCATGGGGGGGGGGCGTGGGTGGCGGGTGTGCATAGCTATTCGGCATTCAGACTGCACATGGAGCATGTTCGGGGCCAGGGTGCCGGCTTATACACGATGTTGAGTCAGGAGCTCTGGACCGTGGCACGCCAGCTGTGCGAATGAGACTGCTTCCGGCCCCAGGAGCCTGGCAGGGCTTTGCTAGGCCCACTGGGGCCCAATAGAGAAGTGGGATTGGGATCACAGCGTGTTGCCTTTGGGTCGTCACCCACCCTTCGCCCAGGGCTTATAAAAGGCAGATTGCAGAACTGCTCGCTCTCTTCTTTGCCACCTTCTTCTCTGCTCATCTCGGCTCCTCATTGCCACTGCCCTTCGCTGGCTCTTCACTGGCTCTTCACTCGCGGTTGGTGTGCGACTGAGACGTTCTTCTTTTTGAGTGCCAGTCCGGAGCACACGTTGCCACGAGCCCCATGCAAAGTGACTAAGCCGGAGATAACGCGCCAACTCTCGAGGTGGGAATGCTCAAGCGGAGCATCCCACGGAGGTACACGCTATATCAGCAGACCTATGCACGACTCGGTTAGGAATCTTTCACCTCACGCATCCTCTCTCCTCTCTCTGTTTCCACCCCTCTATCTCATCCCCTTTGGAAACACAAAAGAGCATCATTACTGACTCTCAATCCCATTTTCCACTGGCACGACACCACACCCCCCCCCCATATTGCACGACACCACACCTCCCACTCTCAATCCTTAGACACCAGTATTTCTCCCTCCTACCTCCCCCAAAGCATACTGGGTTGCATTGGTTGGCCGACAGAGCCAGGTATTGCGAGGCTGTTTATCCTCATCTCCCCTTTATCTTTCTGGCTAGCTAATCTTCCTTAGGTGTGTGTGTGTGTGTGTGTGTGTGTGTGTGTGTGTGTGTGTGTGTGTGTGTGTGTGTGTGTGTGTGTGTGTGTGTGTGTGTGTGTGATAACGGGATAAGTCTGTTCTGTCTGCTTTTTGCAAATTGCTTGCCTTTTGTGGCACTCCACAAATTCCTTGCTATCCCTGCTGTACATACAAATACACCCAATTTGCTATGCCACATACCTTTCTTCGCTTGATTGTAAATAAATGCTTTGTATAAAAATGTTCCCAGCTCGTTTTCATCTTTTCCTTCATTGGTCCACCATTGTTCATATTCGAGCTTAGCCGGGACGTTATCCCCCAATGATCTGTTTCCTAGCCGGTACGTCCTTGGGCAGTTACGCTCGGCTGCATCTGATCCGGTAAAGTGATCCGGTTTGAACAAGGCATACCGAGGGCATGTCCCCCGGTAATTAGATCACGTGACCATTGGGTTAACAATATTTATTAGATGGAAGACCCGAAGTCACGTGGTGGAGTTATTGGCGTTCACGGTCGATTGGTGACCCGACGCGTCACGGAGTTATTCATGTGCGATGGCCTGCGATTCCGGAGAGTCTGGTGTGAACCCAAGGTAGTTTTCCTTCTTATGGTCTTCTCGCCTCGACCCCCGGGTCCGCAACAATATATAAACACACACAGACACATGCACACACAATTATTTTTGATCAGTCATTGAAATTTTAAATTTTCTACATTGCTGAGGTTTTTGCATCCAAATGCCACAAAGCTATAAGTAATGCAAAAAATATATAATGAAAATTGTGTATGATACTTTGTTAGCTTTCTGTTTTTCAATCTGTGCTGTCAATTTCATCACAACACAAATTCCGAAACATGCAGGGACATTGCTGCATGACGATCCTGTGGTGGTGCCAGTCCAAGCACTGAGCAATGCTTCACTGAGTCTGGCATGCTTGGAATGAGCACAAGGATGCTGCCAAGGTGATTTTGGGGGGTGAGCTTTCTCCTTCCTTCTTCCACAGCCAAGCAAGATGGGCTGTTCTTTAGTAAGAGTTTCCTTCTTTAGCATGAGATATTTCTTTCATGCTGAGCTTGGCTGCAGACAGGTCCACTTCAAAGCTTTGCATTCGTCTAGTGTCCCAGCTGATAGTATCCCACCTGTCATAAATTCGTTGTTGGTGTTACCAGGGTAACAAGTAATGTGGGTGGCTTTTTGAGTTTGGTTTGTGGTGGTCAGCGCCTACACTGTTAAAATGAAATGGGTTGCTTGATGTTGAACCTGACAAACGAAGCATTCTCAAGCATCAGTGGTGTAGATTTATTTATGTCGATCACAGTATCACTTTGCAGATCATGTGAAATTTTGCATTTGATTGATTGATTGATTCATTAATGTGCAGCTTATGGCTGCTGGTATGCATAATGATTGCAAGTGTGGCTATTCCACTTATGCAGTCCCCCCCTCCCCCCCTGTTGGCAACAGCAAGATATTAGAATTGGGCAGTATGCCAGCAATAACTCAATTAATGTTCATCAAAAGACACTGCATGTTCTTTAGCATCCACCAACCAATGTGAGCAGACAGTTCCTCAAGCTTAATGAATATCTGAGGGATGGCCTACTCATTGATGCATACCCTGCTTGCAAAGAACCAATTGAAAAGGTCATAGTTGTTTCGAGAACCAAATCCAGACAAGAAAGTTCAAAGGAAAAAGCACCAACTCTGCACCATTCTTTCACAATTGCTGAATAACAATAACAACACTGGAAATAATCTCAAAATGCAAAGTATGTCCACGTCTGCTTTGTGCTTAAACTAAACGTGATGAAAAACACACACACACACACACACACACACACACACACACACACACACACACACACACACACACACACACACACACACACACACACACACACACACACACACACACACACACACACACACACACTTGCAAAATCCTTTCTCCTGCTGCATTGGGGACAGGATAAACAACAGTTCTCTGTCAACAATATGGGAGTTTTGAAATGCATAATCCACCCCAGAATGCTTTGCATACATGCACAGAAACCCCAAGCAACAACGGTCATTGGGGCACACTAAAATACAGTCATGGCCAAAAATATTGGAACCCTTGCACTTTTTTGATGCATCTTTTTTGATTCAATGATGTACCATTTCTTCCAGAAAATTGTTGAACTTAAAAAATCTTTTGGTATCCACATATGTATTTCTTTGGTTTGTAGTGGAGCAAAACAAAAAAAGCTGATAAAATTACAAAATCTGAGCTCATTCCACATAGAAATCCTAAAATGGCCGAGACAATATTATTGGCATCTTTTAGAAGTTGTTAGAAACAATTCGATTTCAAGCAGGTGATTCTCCTTTACCTTGGAAATGAACTCACCCGTGGTGAGTTGCAGGTGCTTGTAATATAAAAATCACTCATTCACCCAGTTTGAATGGAGAAAAGGAGTCATTCTGCTGTTTTGTGTCACTGTGTGTACCTCCAATGAGCATGGAGAAAAAAAGAAAACCAGAGAATTGTCTGAGGAGGTTCAGACACAAGATTGGAACCAAGCATGCATAATCTCAAGGCTACAAGCCCATCTCCAGAGACCTTGATGTTCCTGTGTCCATCGTACCCAATGTTATCAGTAAGTGTAAGGCCCATGGCATTGCAGCGAACCTCCCTGGACATGGCCGCAAGAGAAAACTTGATCGAAGATTGCACCGAAGGATTGTTTGAATGGTGGAGAAAGCACCTCAATCAACTGCCAAACAGATTCAAACTGACCTTCAGACACAAGGTACAACAGTATAAACTTGCACCATCTGTTGCCAACTCAGTGAAAGGGGGTTCTATGGCAGGAGACCCGCGAGGTCCCCACCGCCGCCGGGAGGTCCCCACCGCCGCCGGGAGGTCCCCACCGCCGCCGGGAGGTCCCCACCGCCGCCGGGAGGACCCCACCGCCGCCGGGAGGACCCCACCGCCGCCGGGAGGACCCCACCGCCGCCGGGAGGACCCCACCTCCGCCGGGAGGACCCCACCTCCGCCGGGAGGACCCCACCTCTGCCGGGAGGACCCCACCGCTGAGATATATTGATATAGATATATACGAGGCGTGTTCAAAAAGTATCCAACTTTAATTTTTCGTGCGTAAACAAATGAAGTTAGGGAGGCGTGGTTTGGTGCACGTATGTAGGCGATCCTAATCCGTATGCGTGAATATTTTCCCGCCTGCAGAAGCTGTCGGTCGCCGACAGACCGCCGATGAGTAAGGAAGTGTAAGTGAGCGCCGTTGGATTTTCGTTTTTGACAAAATGACGGATCACTGTGGTCTCATCGCCAGTGTTCAATGTGTTGAAGTTGGGATCGCTGTTCACAGTCTCCAGCATGTCCTGTGCGATCTCCAAACTGAGTTGCTTCTGCTCGATCATTTGCAGCTTTGGCACGAACTTCGCTGAGATTTTCCTTAAGCCCAAATCCTCAGTCACAATGGAATGTACGGATCCAATGCTGACGCCCGCCTCGTCTGCAAGTTCTGTGATCGTGATTCGACAATCCTGCATCAGCAGGGTCCTCACTTGGTCAATGACGATCTCATTTCTGTTGGAGAAGATAGACTTTGAATGAACCCTGGTCGAAAACAATAAAAAAATGAAGTTCATTATATCTCAGAGACAATGAGTCAGATATACATGAAACTGGTATGGTCGGTTCATGATATGTCCTAGTTATGTGTGAGAAAGAACCGTTGCTATGGACCCTTCCGTTGCCTAGCAACGGCCGAAAAACCTCTAAATGTGGGGGTATTTTAACGAAAAAACAATCTGCAGCATTAAGCCTTGAAGCTGGAATCATGAATTTTCTTGTGCTTAATCCTCAGGTCATTCCCCATCGAACGGGCCCATTGCGTCAGGTTCTATTGGGTAGGCGACTACCGGCTTGTCTGTCTGTCTGTCCCGAGCAAAGCTCCATGGGTTTTGATCCGATCCCGATAAAATTTTGGTGGGAGGTTTATATCATGATCTAGTTGTGTTTTCCTGAGAATGGGCGTGGTGCGCCCATTATGGGCAGAGCCACGCCCAAAAAACATGTGTTTATAGGGGTAGCCGATTTCAATTTGCATCTTCTCCTGGGGCTTTGTCGAATCTGGCAGGGGTTTCAGTATTTGGTTCGCCCAATGGCACCTGCATAGCCCCACGGAGCTCGATTTTTCATTTTTGTCACAAGGTCACGAACTTAGAAAATTGTGAATTGTATTTTTAGGGGGTAGCCGATTTCATTTTGCATCTTCTCCGAGGGGTTTGTCGAATCTGGCAGGGGTTTTCGGTATTTGGTTAGCCCAATGGCACTTGCATAGCCCCATGGAGCTCGATATATATATATATATATATATATATATATATATATATATATATATATATATATATATATATATATATATATATATATATATAATTTTTTTTTTCATTTTCGTCACAAGGTCACGAATTTAGAAAATTGCGAATTTTGACATAAAAATCCATCTTCTCCAAGGGATTTGTTGAATCTGGCAGGGGTTTCGGTATTTGGTTAGCCCAATGGCACCTGCATAGCCCCACGGAGCTCTATTTTTCATTTTCGTGTCAAGGTCACAAGGTCACAAACTTAGAAAATTTTGAATTTTGACATAAAAATCATACGACCGCCCAAACTTTGAGAGCAAGGATGACAATATTTTTTATGCATAATCTTGAGGTCATTCCCTACCTAAAGTCTTCAAACCATTTTGCTCTATCTCGAACACCTTGCCCGTGGCGCCCCCTTCAAGTTTGTTTTTATGCTGATTTCATCGAAGTATGGATAATCCGATGAGTGTGAAATGCCATATAGCCTATATGACGTTATATTGTTCCTGGAATGTTCCAGAGGAGGTTTTGCACCAAAGGTCATAATCTTTGACCTTTGACCTTTAAAGTTCACAAAGGTCAAATTTTCAAAGTTGTGGGAATCGAACCGGTTTTTCGACCTTCTTCGACGAACTAACTCCAATAAGCTATAGCACGTATCCTGTTTCCTTATTTTAATGTCCACAACATTGTTTTGTGACCTTTAAAGGTTATGCAAAGGTCAAATTTTTAAAGTTGTTGAACGAAACCGGGTTTTCGACATTTTGCAGCGAATAACCTGTCACTCGTACCACATCTTGTTGATCGTTTTTATAACTTGGTCAAACATTATCACATTGTCTCATCCTTGACTTCTGAAACAATCTACATCGTCAAATACCACTCGTGAACCATTGTCGTCTTCACACTTGTAGTATTTAAATACATTTAAAAAATTTATTTATATAAACATCTAATTCATAATATTTCACTATTCATATTGTATTTCACCAATTGCCCTCAGTAGAGGAAAGGTTATTGCATGTGGGTCTGTTTGTTTGTTACTTGCAAAATCAAAGATTTTTCAAGTATATTGGGTCGCCGAAATAGGTGACCCTTATTGTCAATAATTCTGTCCGTTTGTTTGGATGTTTTTTCGTTTGTCATCATCATAATTGGTAGTAAACATGGGCGGATTTTGACCAAACTCGGGTGGTAGGTACATCTTATGACCTAGTGCTTTGGAAATTGTGATGGTTGCTAGGGACGCTTTGGTTCCCGAGTAACAACCGAAAAACCTTCAAAATCGGTACCGTTCACGCGAAATAAATTCCGAAAGCCATTATCCCACGTAGGGTTATGAAATTTGGCACGAATGATCTGCAGGTGATGCTCTATAAAATATATTCCGTTTTTTTGTGATATATGGAATACTTTACCCGCAGCGCCCCCTACAATTAGGGTATGCGCGAAAATTGGTGAAAATTGAAGGCCCCCTAGCGACCAGGTGAGTGCATCAATACGAATGAAACTTTGCAGGTTCATGGTACTCAATGAGTACTACAACTTTGCCTCAGGACATATTGACCGATTTTGCTTTGGTCAAGGGTCAAAGGTCAATTAGTGCAAAAATTGATAATATGTGAGAGCTGGAGGTGCCTTCGCGCCAAATGCTACTCCTCCTAGGGTTATGGTCGGATGGTCATGAAAATTCACACTAATAGTCTGGAATACATTGTGCACAAACGATCAAGCCCGATTTTCGATTTAGATCTTTGTTCACCCACAGCACCCCCTCGAACTTTGGGGATTTCCGATTTCAAACCGCATTTTCGGTACTTTTCATTCAAATGGATACCGAGTAGTTACCAGTTGATGGAACTGGATGAGATTTGATATGCATAATCTAAAGGTGAATCCCTATCCGCTATATGACATCCATTTTACTCTCTATCTTATAGTTTCCATGCTCGGCGACCCATCGCCGCCTACCGGCTTGTTCTGTCTGTCTGTCACTTACAGGTCGCAATTTTAAACCGATCTCCAAGAAACTTCACCACATATTTGTCATAAGGAAGAAGCCTCTTGTTTTTGAGGTCAAAAGGTCAACATAGGCCAAAGGTCAACAACTTAGGTGAGATTTCTCAAATCCTCAATTTTCATTCGATTGACTTGAAATTTGAAGAGGATTTATATCTTGCGTCACTGGATTAAACCAGCCAATTATTTTTGAGGTTAACGTCGACCAAAAGGTCAACATAGGCCCAAGGTCAAAAACTAGGTGGTATTTCTAAAATCCTCAATTTTCATCCAATTGAATTGAAATTTGAAGAGGATTTATATTTCAAGTCACCAAATTCAACCAGGCAATTATTTTTGAGGTCAACATAGACCAAAAGGTCAACATCGGCCAAAGGTCAACAACTTATGTGAGATTTCTAAAATCCTCAATTTTCATCCGATTGACATGAAATTTGAAAACGATTTTCATATCAGATCACAGAATTCAACCACCAATTCTTTTCAAGATCAGCATTGACCAAAAGGACATAGGCCAGATTTCTAAAATTGTCAATATTCATCCGATTGACTTGAAATTTGAAAAGTCGTTGCATATTTGGTCATTGAATTCAACTACCAATTATTTTTGAGGTCAAATTGGTTTTATGGATTTTGCAAGTATCGTGTTCTGTGTAACATTGTCTTCTTGCTTGTTTGTTTGCTGTTTGTTTGTTTGTCCGTCTGTGTGCAGGATATCTCAAAAAGTTATGGACGAAGTTGGACGAAACTTTTGTGGACAGGTTTGGTGTGTGACGTGGACCAATTGATTCGATTTTGGTGAAGATCCGGATCTGATTGTTCTTAAAGTGATTCTTCACCATTGAGAGATAGGGCCAAAAATAATATGCTGTTTTGCACAATATTTCAAACGGTTATGAACGGATTCGGATGAAACTTGGTGAATGAGTTGGGTAGGTGACAAGAACAAGCTGATTACATTTTGGTGAAGGTGTGGATGCAGACCTGGCCTATTGGTTGGCTCCAAGCCTGGTGGTGGCTGGCTTGGGATCTTAGGGTCCTGAGTTTGAGCCCCTGTCAGATGTTCAATTAACACGAGGTGGGGTTGACTCAGCCTGCCATCCTTCTGAGGCCAGCCAAATGAGTACCAGTTTACTGTTAAGAGGTTCATTGCATGAGTCGCACAGCCGTACCCTCAGCCAATGATGCTACCTCCAGTCTTCTGCTGTTCACGAAGGAGGAGTGGGCTACAAAACGTAAACTATTCAGCCTGGTGGAGGTATACTCTCTACCGAATGATGTTTTAGTTTCTTTTTCTGTCTCAGCCACATGACCACCCCCAGCTCGAGGATGCACACCTCTTCAGCAACACATTCCTGCTTAAATTCCCCAAATCCAAAGCTTTGTACCCTCCTGCATCCTCTTGTTAATCTTTTCTCCTGTTTGTGGAACCGCCTTCCAGAGATGGTTAAATCCCAGTCTTCCATCCAGTATTTCAAGTAAGTGGTGCACCATCATCTATTCTGATCTCTGACTCCTATTTGCAATTTTTTCTACCCCATTTACCAAACCTAAACCCAACATCATTACTTTCAGATGACTGTTTCATTGCCTTATGTTTCTTCATGTTCAAGAGGTTTCCTTTATTGCCTTTGAGATCACAAAATGGGGGCTTATGGCAATTTTACCCCTGATCAGAATGCTGTTCGCTATTTTCAGGTTTCTGGGTCCTGGTCCTCATTATTCCCCACACTTTTTCTTTCTTGGGTACTCTGTTTATCAAGTTGGTTTGGAGGTGTGATCCCACTTCAGACCTCTCTACTTGGTTATTTTCCCACTCATGTAACGAACCTCTGGGACCTCCTGGAGTATCCCCATTGCACTACATGAGCTATCTCACTCTCAAGGAGCCTGATTAGCATACTTTTTCATGTGCTGTTCAACATTCTTTACCTGAGGTCCTCCCTTCTTGTATCTGGGTCACTATAAACTGTCCTATATCCTGTGCCCTTGTGGCATTCAATGCCATAAACAATTCATGGTTCCCAAGGCTTTGTGCTTGCATCCCAAAACAACTCCAACTCTCAGACCAAACCCTCAATTTCACCCAATTTAAACTTCATACCTATTTTCCTACTACACCTTTTTTCATGCTCTAGGGACCAACAGCTTCACAGCTCCAAATTATGAATTCACTAGCCCCTCCAACTCTCAGATCAGCATTCAACTGGAAGCTATTTCCAGTAGGGGATGCTATTCTCTCACGATCCCCCCCCCCCCCCCACACCATAGATCTAAAATTTGGTTTCCTATCCTTCTTCACCCACGAGCAAAACCAGTCACACAATCTTCTTTATTTCCAAATTCTAGCCAGCCAGAAAAGGAAGGAGAAAGGCACACCTTGTGTTCTAGTAAGTCACCAAATTGGTACAAGTTCACAGTTTTCAAAGTAAAATTTACCTGACACCAATTGTCCAGCCAGCACCTGTAATGGAAACCATTCCTTGTGGAAGCATTTGGATCATCGATGGAATGGCAATGTTACAGGAGCTCCTACTCCCACCTGCACCAAGTACTATTCTTGAGCTTACACACTGCAGCTGGAAGAAAACAAGTTGTGAAGAGTGGCAGGGCAAAGGAAAAGGTAGTTGCTCTTGTGGACATCACAATGTGCCATGCACAGATCTCTCTGCATGTATTGACTGCAAAAATATTGTCAGAATTGAGAGTGATGTGGATGATGCTGAAGAACACTAATCATTCTGAGTGCATCTGAATTATTTCAATAGATGCGCGTATTCAAAGGAAGTATGACTGCCAGTTGTTGTTCCTTGCAATTAACCTCGTACTTGTTTACCTCACACCCATACATGTACATTACTTTGGAAAAAAAACATTTTCAAAGTATTTAAAAAGTAACTGATCAGAATGGTTTGATTTCCATAAATCTGAAAATTCTTTAAGAACAAGAAGCGAATACTTCGATATCGCGCGGCTGGGGGCAGTAAACGTCTCGGTTAAGAATGATGAAACAATTTTGCAGTTATAAAATTTCAATGTCGACATGGTGAATTAGCATGCATGATGGGAAGAGTTGTGACGTTGGACAAGTTTATATTTATAGCCTTCAGATCAAAGGGACGTAAGCGGCTATAAGTGTGACAGAAGACGTGACATTAGATACAGGACAGAATAGCCAATTATATAACAGCGCGATGTCGCCGCGCTGTAATAGCCACTTCTGTCACCAAAAAAGAGGAAGAAATCACTTCCACAAGACGTTTTATAAACACTTCTGGTGAAAAACAATGAAGAACGAGAGTTACAACGCTGCACGTCAACAACTAACAGAACAGGAAGATTATCACTTCCTGCCCAGAAAATCAACTTCCGGCGTCACACAGAAAACGATTCAGCACAAAAAACGTCGCTCTTCCGCATTAACCCCGCCCACAATTCGGCAATCTCCGCCCACATCACACCCAACAATAAGTGTGACAGAAGACACAGGACAGAATAGCCAATTATATAACAGCGCGATGTCGCCGCGCTGTAATCTTGTGATTGCAGATGCTCTGTACATTACACCAATGTTGTTCATAAAGGTACAGTATAAAATTATCTGTGATGTTCTGCTCTCTATCTCCATTTTTCTTTGCTAATTGCTTATTTTTAAAATCTCCTTTCTGTGAAGCTGTCTTCTTTCTTTGAGTGGTTTTTCATGAATAAACTAGCTATTTGATATACAAATACGATGATGGTGTGAGTGTTTGCTTTCGACGAATCTTCCCCCCTTCGTTGGTGTGCTCACTAAGCATTATGCATTATGCATTGTGCGATGGCTGTATAGGCCAATGTGGGACCCAAAGCGTTGACCACAAACATCGGAGGTATTGACTGGTCCTGGCATAGATTGATGTTGACCGGTTTTCCTTTCTTGCCTCCACTGTCTCTCGATGGCAAGTCTTCCACATTCAAAGTGCTCCAGACCTTTGCGGCAAATGTTATGCCAAGCTGACCTGTTTGTGGCCTGATGTTCCCAGGTGATGATTGGAATGGCACAAGACTTGTGTCGACTTTTATGTCCTTATAGTGCTTCTTTTGTCTACGATGTGACAGTTTACCAAATGTAAGTGGACTGTTGAAAAGCACTTGGGATTCTGTGGTCTTCCATACATGTGAGGTGTCCTGACCAGCAAAGCTGAGCTTGCATCAGGAAATACTTCATTCCTTGGATGTGACAGTGGTCTAGGATTGAGGTGTTAGGTATTCTCTCTCACCAGGTGATGCCAAGAATCTTCTGAACGCATTGTGTGTGGAATTTATTGAGGCGTTTGAAACAGCTATAATAGAGTGTCCATGATTCGCATCCATACAGGCGTGTCGACAAAATAACGGCATGATAAACACTGATCTTGGTGTCCAGGCAAAAGCCACATTCGTGCCAGAAGCAGTGTGTCAACCTTCCAAATGAGACACATGCAGATCTTGGTGTTACTTCATTGTCAGTTATTGCATTTAGAGACAACACCTCCAAGGTAGCAGAACTTATGGACAAGTTTGAGTGGCGTGTCATCGATGGTAATGGATGAGATTGTATACACACCTTCTCGTCTCTGCTGAAGCTTAGTGTTGGTCTTCTTGAAGCTAATTGTAAGGCCATTGCAACGAGCTGATTGCGCAGATTATGAATCAAAAGTGCGCAGTCATCGGCGAAAAGTAGATCACGGAGCAACATTTCTGTGATTCTTAACTTTTCCTTCAGACACTGAAAATTGAAGATGCTACCGTCAGTGTGAAACTGGATCAATACTCCCTGGGTGCAATCTTTGAATGCGTCGTGAAGCATAGAGGAAAACACAATGCCAAATAATATGGGAGCTAAGACGCAGCCTTGTTTTATGGCATTGGCAACAGGAAATTACTCAGAAGTACATCCACTGTCCCTCACATGAACAACATGCCTTCATGGAAGGATCTGATGATGTTGACCAACTTAATGGGATTGCCGACCTTGGACAATGGATTCCACATGCCTTCTCGACTGACCAAATCAAATGCTTTTGTAAGGTCGACGAACACCATGTATAGATCACAATGATGTTCTTTGCTTTTCTCCTGAAGTTGACGAGCAGAGAACATATTGGTCGTGCCACATCCGGCACGAATGCTTCATTGGCTTTCTGTGGTGATACTATTGACAACTGTTGACATGCGATTAAGAATGATGCAGGCGAGTATTTTCCCAGCAATACATAGTAGGGACACACCACAATAGTTGTTGACACATGAGCTATCACCTTTGCACTTGTAGAAGGGACCATTTGTGGCATTTTTAAGGATCTGGGGTACTGACTCTTCACTCCAGATGGTTTTGTAAAGTTGGGTCAGTCGAGTGATGGTTGGCACCGCTAAAACTGGAAAACCTCAGAGAGGAGACAGTCGTCACCAGTGGCCTTTCCAGATGACATCTCTGATAGCTCTGGTGGTCTCTATTGTAGTCAGAGGGTGGGCAAGGTCCTCTAATATTGGCAGCTGATGAGAGTCGATGGCCGCATCCAAAATGGAAGAGGGGTGATTAAGGACACCATTAAAGTTTCTCCTTATACCTTACACTCACATGACCTAACTGTCATTCCATCGCTTTGCTGGGCATAGCGGTGCGTGCCTGTAATCTGGCTACTCAGAGGCTTTGGTTGGGGAATCGCTTGAGGATGGGAATTTCTCTTTCTCATTGGCAGGAAGATTAGCTGCCTGGAATGTCAAGACTGTACAGAGATACGGTGGTACCCAACCCAAATCGTCAGGTCATGCCAGATCGGATGAGTGACTTGCTTCAGGTATCATGTAAAACCTGTACTAACCTGTTCATGGTCGAGTGTCAGCGACTAAACTGGCTCTCTCCACTAGGTCCTCCCTGGTGAGGATGGTGTATGGATTGGGACACCCAGCAGGATTAAAAACAAAACCTGTCATTGGACAGAGGAGCTCCTTGTGAGCCAACACACCATCTATATCTGGTGCCCAACTGCATCTGCTGACGTCCACCTGCACTGGGTTACCTTTCCGAGGAAGTTAGTGGCAGAATTTGCACTTTGGTCACCATAACAACATTTGACTCCGCAAAAACACACGACGTAGTATGTGGCCGGGTGGTGCTTAGGTGCCGTCCACCAGACGGCGGTCTCCTCGGGTTAACCTGAGGCTGCCCCTTTGGGTGGGTGCCTGGAATGTCCTTTCCCGAAGAGATGGGGATGGTCAGACGGAGGCCCCTGGAGTACCGACAAAGTGTATACAGCGATGTGCTGTGGCACATGCTTCCCCTGTATGCAAATCACATGCAGATCCCTCCACAACTTTTTGACATATCCTGTACACAAACAGACAGACAAACAAACAGACAGAAAGGGGTGAAAAATAACCTCCTTCACCTTCGGTGGCAGAGGTCATAAAGATAGTTGAGCTCAAAATAAATAATGAATCCCAAAGACAAATGTGCTTAATCAATTCCCTTCCCTCAGATTTTGCCTATCTTTATGACTCAGGCTTGTCACTCTCAAGTAAGTAAACTATGTAGAGGAAAGATTGGGCATGCTTAAGGGGCAAGGTGGATGGGTAAGTCCTTCTCTTAGCTTGAGGTGCCGTAGGATAGTTTTCTGATGTGCAAGGTGGTGTTTCTCCACACACAACGAGCCCGAGTTTCATTGCTCGGGCGTGGTCGCAGGAAGCGCAACCTGGGAAGTTTGAGAACCGGCCAATGTCACTCCCTTTGTAGACCAGAGTACCGGTATTCTCTTGGCTGAATAGCTTGCTGAATCTCCTACCGAATGACCATTTGGCTGCTTCAGATCATGTAATCAAATTGACCCCGCATGATTTCGCTTCTCTCCCTCACTGGCTGGCGAGGTCCGAAAGGGTTCAAGTTTGAATCCCATTGGCCGCTTGCTCCAAATGGCACGCACACACTTCTGTCTCCCTCACCATGACTGATGGTTCTGGTAAGTTCCATCGTCATTCAAAGTTAATTGAGTGTGGTGCAACCAATGAGTGACAAACCAAAGAGGGTTTTGAATTGAGTAGGATGAAGGGGAGGGGATGAACATAAATCAGAGAAAATGCTTTCTTTTTGACCGACCCTGATCCTATTGACAGACATATCATCAGAGATGACTAATTTCCAGAGATGAGTAAATGCATTGATTTAAATAAAAGCTAATGATAATTAATTCCTCCTTTATATCCTCTGGGCCATTTTTGGTGCAGTCCTGTCCTTGACTTCAGTTCCCTTGGCCTCTGGTCAAAAGGGATGACGAAATCTGCCATCAATACGCAACTTTTGAAATGACGTGTGAATGCTAAATGAGGCCTTTTGCACACGTGCTGTGTATGTATTTACACTGATTCGGTTCAGCTCACTGAGCACTTTTAACCTGCCATTACTAGCACAAAATCTTTGATATAAATGGTCTTTTAAATATAATTTGCAGCATTTAGACGAAAGAATGGCAAGTTAAAAATGGTTAACTGTAATTGTTCTGTTTCTAAATGCGAATTGGACTCTCAGAAATATAGAAATATTTATGGATGAGAGGTGTCGGATTCGTACCATTTACTGTTTGAACAATCGAGCAGCAGCAGTGGATATAACACGCATACTCACACACAAGGAAGGACACTTCTCTTTCAATATGATTGCAAGGAAGGACGCAATATTGTTGTGGGCCGGGTATCGGCGATGAGCACGACTGCTAGTTGGAGTAGCAGAGTCGACTCCACCGAACACCTGGCATTCAGATCGTTACCCTCGGATAACTCCGAAGGTATGGGTCCCTTACAGGACCGTGAATCATCAATAATTCAACCACGTGGTACAGGGTTATTTGCCAAACTTCAAAATACCTTGAGGCCCACGTGGCGAGCTACCGAGGAATTCACACTCTCGACGGAGCTCGAACGGGACGAGCCGTTTCCGTGCTCGACCCGTGCGAAACCCGAGCAGATGGCTACCGAGGTCCCGATGGTCCAAATGCACAACTACAGCAGCAACGGCCTTTTTAATCGCCCATCACGCACCGTGCTAAACCAATGAAGGAAAGGACGAGGATGAGCTGAAACATTCAACAATAGGGATATTTATTAACAGTAATCGGGGGAACGAGGGAAGCACGTAAGGGCGGAGTTAATCGACTCCGCAATGCAAGTATGTACAAGGCACTTAAACAATTCCTACTTATAGACGGGCACGCACACCCAAGAGAAATGGACCCAAATGGTCTTTATTCGGCTCTCCAGCCACGGAGGATAGTTCGGCTGGGAGTCAGGAGGGCTGGCTACGTGGACGCGAGCGCGCTGTTGGACGTCCACCCATTCCCAGAGCTCCGCTCGCCAAAAGACTGACCAGGGCAGCCAGACGCAGACCAGCAACGAGATGAGGCCAGACCAGCGTTGAGCACACCAGACCAGCGTCGAGCGATGCGATCCGAGAACCAGACCACGCGCTCGAGCTGACGGGGCGCAATTATTTGTTCTCCTTTCTTTCGTCGTCCTTCTCGGGCACGGTCCGCTCATGCGTGGCCTGCTCTCATTGGGCGGACCGCGTGTCGCGGCTCCGCCTTCTTGCAAAGGACCGCCCCAGCTCTGATCCGCTCGTCGCCCATTGGCCGCAAAATGACGCATTCTCTCATTTGGCGCCAGGCCAGAACGAAATGCTTCGTGAGCTCGCGAACAGCGCGGACAATTCCTCGAGCAGTGTTGTTGTTGGCGAAGGTGATGTAAAAACAAGCTCAAACAAGTGACGCCAGGCACAACAAATCCCGCCCATTTTAAGGCATAAAGTTATTTTGGGGATTAAATTTAATTTTGACACATCCTTAACCTGAATGTTGATTATAAGGAATATTTTAGTCTTAGTTTGAAGTCAATTAAACCATTTTTTATGAAGTTATGAGCGAAAAATGATTTTGACCTTTGACCTAATTGGACCCAAAAGTTAATGGGGTCATCTGAGGTTCATTACTCACCTGTGGATACAATTTGACAGTGTTTGAGCCATTCGTTTTCCCGTAAAGTTGTATTTTCGTAACCATGTTTTAGTTTTAATGGAAAATTTGTAATTTTGACCGATGACCATGACCCCCAAAACTTTGGACCCTACCGATCTTCACAAATATGCATTTTTCACTATAGGAATGGGTAGGATTATAAGTGACAAATAGAATAAGGTTCACTATAAGCTTAGTTTGAAGTAAATCAGATCATTTTTGACAAAGTTATGAGTTATGACCTTGAATTTTGATCCAATTGGACCCAAAAGTTAATGGGGTCGTCCAAGGTTCATTGCCCACCTGTGGATTAAATTTGATAGTGTTTGCGAAAGCCGTCTTGACGTAAAGTTGCTGACAGACAGACAAACAAACAAACAAACAACCTGGACGATTACAATATCCCACTCCCTCCCGCCGGGGGGCGGGATAATGAGCTAAGATCCTCGTCCTCTTAATGATGACGTCATAAAAACGAATATGACGTCATTGTGATGTATCAGGTTTGTGATAAATTATCTGTGCTAATGCCCGGCTTGATTCCCGCAAACAAAATTAAAACAGCTTGCCTAGTTTCGGAGATAATGGTATAGGTGATTTCCATTAGCGGCGATATTATGTCAACTTTTTTTCTCGGAAGAATTTCCAAAATCGGAGATGGTTACTGCCTGCGCATGGGCTTTCTGCATATACATGGCAAGTTTCACGAAGATCCGATGACAACTCTGGGTTGTGAAACAAATGTCAAAAAATAGGAATGACGTCATAAAAATTGATATGACGTCATAGTGATGTATCATATGTGCGGCAATTCATCTCTGCTAATGCCCTGTTCGATTCCCACAAACAGAATTCAAAAAGCTTGCCTAGTTTCGGAGATAATTTTTTCGGCGATTTCCATTAGCGGAGATATTTTGACGTCACAACTTTTGTTATAGGAGGAATTTTCAAAATCGGAGATGGTTACTGTCTGCGCAGGGTATTTTTTACATGTATATGCCAAGTTTCAGGAAGTTTCGATGAAAACTGCAGGCTGTGAAACAAAAAAGTCCACAAGAAGATGAAGAACAACAACATGAGTAAGACTTAGAGATCCTCGACGAGGGTCTAAAAATCCTATTTTTCAAATAACTGCACAGCGCATGAACATGCAATTCCCACTTGACTATGGACGGGACCCGAGCTAGAAACACACACTTACCGATATCACTGTTGTATAGCGACCTGAATGTTGAGTGCAGTAAGCTTCCAGATTCGTAGCAATATATGCAAAAGTCGAGTATAATTTATCTTGTGGCTCCGGAACCAAACAAACAATGTACTGCATTTATAACAGCCCTCACTGCTCCCGTAACATGATGTATATGTATATGTATGTATATATATATGTATATGTGTATATGTGTATATGTGTATATATATATATATATGTGTGTGTATATATATATATATATATATATATATATATATATATATATATATATATATATATATATATCTGTGGTTTTCTTTGTTTCTTTTGCACGGCCACATCTTTGAAGTGACGAACTCCAAACTCGGGGTAACATAGGCTATGTGGCCACGGTCTCACACAGGGGGTGTGGGGTGTAGTCCGGGCGTAAACGTAAATCACGCGGGGATGTGGGGGGGGGCAGTGCAGGGTGTAAATTCTCGATGTAAATGTGTGCAGTATAGCACCACCTGGTGGTGGTGGCAGAAGGTGTTGCAATTTCCATTTTTTGCCTTGCAATGCTGAGGTTAAAGCACTCTTCGCATGGGTAAATTTGTCGTCCTCACTTTCCCCCCCCCCCCACCTCCCCCTCTCCCCCGAAAAAAAAATAACAAAAACGGAGGGGTCTGTCAAAGCCTGTCATCATGTGTGATACATTTCTCGCAGGAAGGCACATCAGGATCAACAGGGCAAAGGTGGGGGAGCGAGATGTGAAGACGGGGACAGGACAGGACAGGACAGGGTGGGGGTCGGGGTTAAAGCACTCTCTGCATGGGTAAATTTGTTCTCCTTTCCTTCTCCTTCTCCTCACCCAAAACTTTTTAGCAAATACGATGACTAATTGATCCGTCAGTTAAGCGACTGGTAGGCTCTGCTAGTAGTAAATATCACAGTTTTAAATTTAGTGTGTACATTTACAAGCCACAGATATGTCTTTTCAATCGGTGTTCAGATGCACCTAATCCCGATATACAGTCCGTTCACTGATGGAGATCCGTCAGGGGGTTGTGCAGCATACACTCGTTCACTCGGACCTTTCAATGACCCACATGGTTGGTCGTTTGCAGTGCGAGCAGGTGCCCGTTCGGCAAGCTGAGAAAGTTATCCAAGCCTTTCATTGTGCAGAGGCACAGCCCTTTCTTTCCCGTACTTTTCCAAGTATTTTCAACTTAGTTTAGAACTTGGGATAAGGATCGTTAACAGAAATGGCTCACACACAACATTATATAGTTTATTTCACCCTGAACATGCACATTTCTTGGGGTATCTGTGCCTGCCCACTGAGCATTTTCAGGGCAGATTACGTCATTTTGAAAGTTGTGTATTGTGTTGTACCTGTTGCTTTGTTCAAATTTTTTTTTTTGAGCATGGATTATAGGTGCCAGTGATGAGACCACTTCAGTCAACTCTGTGCCTTTGAACGAAGACGTATTGTTGAAAGTCTTGTCACTTTGCCATGTGACATTCTACAACTTGTGCCAGTGAAAAGTAGTCTCCAAAATCTCTGAATTTAGGTATGATGATTCGTCATTTTTCTTTTTCTTCACCACTGTTTAATTTGTTTAAAAAAAGCATGGTCACTGCTCATTACAGGACTATGTTGTCCATCTCGAGAGCAGATGAGTTGAACTCCGAATTTGCTAGCCTGCTATGAACATTCCAGTGGAGTTCTCATTTGAAGACGTCAACTATCATTGTTTGGGATAATATTGATTTTGTTCAGAAAATTCAAACATGGTCATGGTATAACACGTTACACAAATGGTTTGTGTGTGCTGTTAGGTCCGAAAGGGTTTGTGTATAGCAAATCTGCATGCTATAATCTCTGAGGATCACATGTCTGCCTCCTGAGGTAAACCGCTCAGCTATCCGGGCTGGCCGTTGTGAACCACCCGTCCACCACAATTGGGTCGCGGGGGGATTAACCTAACCGCCAGACCCGCGACAATATATTAAATAAAAAAAAAAAATATATATATATATATATATATTGCTATGGATTTGGAAGCCTTTTCCACACAAACAGACAGCAGTCCCTAAGCTTAGTTATTTCTATAAGTACGTGTTTGTAGTTAGGGTCCCGTCCCGATGTTTAATGGGTGATTAAGTGTATGTGCGCTAAGAGTTATTTTCTAGTTAGTTTTATGCATCAATTCCCTTCACTACTTCGCACCATAGATTCCATTGCTCACGTGCGTTCGACCACGGATGTGAGCGGAGGTTTCCTCACTTCAGAGCTCCAACTCCGCCCACGAAAGGAGGTGGTTCTCCCCTGTCCAATCAGGGCAAAGATCACCTCAGGACTCACCCCGCCCTAGCAAGATGGAATGTTTCCCCCCCCCCCGACCAATCCAGAGGCAAGTTACCTCAGAGCGGTTCCCTCCACTCGCGGGGGGGGGGGGGGAGGGGGCAGAAGGATAAGAAGAGAGCGAGCGGTCAGGAAGCGTTGGTCTGGTCTTGTCGGTCCTTTGGGTGTGTGAGCCTCTTGGAGTTGGTGTGGTCTTGTCGGTCCTTTAGGTGTGTGAGCCTCTTGGAGTCGGTCTGGAGTTGGTCTTTTCCCGGGTTCCTTGGTTGTGTTGGTGCTCGTGGTGGTCGATCGTCGTTCGAGGCTGGCCGGGTCGTTCGTGGATCCTGGCTGCGCTCATTTGGATTTTGGATCGTGGGTTCGAGTTCCATTGTGGTGGGTTGTGTTGGAGCGCTCGTTAGGGATCCCCGTCCCCCTCCACGGACCCCGAGCCCCACAAGTGCGGGCTGAAGAAACCGCACGAGGCAGACAGGTTCCGGGCCAGACTCTGACTCCCCAGCTGACCTATCCTCCTCGGCTGGAGGGTCCAAAAAAGACCCGACGGGGTCCATTGTGTGTGTGTGTGTGTGTGTGTGTGTGTGTGTGTGTGTGTGTGTGTGTGTGTGTGTGTGTGTGTGTGTGTGTGTGTGTGTGTGTGTGTGTGTGTGGCGCGTCGTCCTCTAAGTAGAGACTTGAGTGCCTGTTTTCATTATAAATTGCATTTATTTTATTCGGATAACTCTGCTCTTTGTCACCCTCTCCCTCCCTTATAAATAAACCCTCCTGTTAAATGTTCTAGTATGCTGCCTGTCATTTCTACCATTGACCCAGCACGGTGCAGGCTTGAGAAATAGTGAGGCCGTCTGTGCCGTAAATTGTTCATTTGGTCCGGCACGGCTTTGGTAACTTCCGCTCGGTTATGCCAGATCCGAGTCGGTAACAGCGACTCGGTTCGGACAAAGTCGGCCCGAGGGTGTGGTTTCCTCGGAGGTTAGACGGCGTGAGTCCTAAGGTAAATTGGAATAGACAAGTGGACCCTACCTCAGGCCATCGAAATATTGGCGACCACGGTCCTTTAAGTGACCCTTCGACTCTGGAGTTATCCTGGGTGACGACCTTTTAATTCCGGGTGTTCGGTTGGAGATGGCCCGACTGCGCCGTCTGGCGGTCGTCCTCGCCGCCACCGACCCCCGGCACACAACAATATATATATATATATATATATATATATATATATATATATATATGTACATATATATATATATATATATATATATATATATATATATATGCTCAAAATTTCGCTTATGTTTCTTTGCTGCTGGCTTTTTCACTTCAATTGACAACCTATTCATCATTGAAATGTGATGATAATTTTTTGAAGTACCGAATTACACAAATAACGTCTTCATTGTCAATTGTATGGCCTCGATACGTCATTCTCTGTTTGCTCATAATGGCTTCTACTCACTTGTGCATTTTTATGATTGTCTACCGTTATGACTGACAAAACTATGATCTCTTGAAAACGAGAAAGATCACAATTTATTTGGATAAATTGCTTTATTTCAATAATAATTCTTTCAATGAGGCAAATTCAACGAAACAATTTCTGATTTGGAAACTATATTTTGTTATCTTGTAGTTCCCGGAGTTGGGTAATTTTGAGGTTGCCTAATTTTGAGGCCCCACAGAGCATCCTTAGGTATAGATATCATGGAGAACTATTCACCTAGAGTCCACCATCGAGTTACGTATCAAATCTGAAGAGTTCAAGTTGCACTCCTTTTTCAGAAGTATATTCGTTTTATAGCCACTTATTACAAATGCTGCTCACTGCCTGAAGATGAAAAAGGGGTTAATGATGGTGTCACTCATTTTGAATAGTACAAGAGCATTATATTCACATAAAGATGACTCCATAAAAAGATGCATAACTTAACTTTGGGTTGGTTCTGCTTCAAGTGTCATTGTAATGTGTTGAAAAGGTTTCAAATTCCCCCCAAAATTCTAATTTTCATTCTCCAGTCTGCTATCGCAACATAACCATGGTCATAAAGAAATGGTCAGATGTTCCTTGGTTATCTCGTGAATATGATTTCTAAACTTTGCATCATTCATGCTTCTCAGAATCTGTTTTGTTTGGGTGACCTCTTGTGAAGTAATGCTCAAGTTTAAATTATCACCAAGCGAATAACTTTCTGAATGCCAGTTTGCTTTCCACACATCCTTTATTTCTATTGTTCTGCGTCTTGCACCAGCTGTAATGACTGACGAGACAGGGTCGATTAATGCATGCTGAATAACACAAGGATAAAGGTGCAAGAGAATGACAGTAAAAGGCTTGCATGCAGTGGAACACGCTTGGATTCCCATCTTTGGAAAATGGATAGCTGTGACATTGCTCACCTGCCAATCCTTTCTCATCCCACCAATCTTCTATGCATCGCTGGAACAGCCATGGTGCTGAGAGATTATGCCTTTGTTACACGACACGTCTCAATATCAGTGTGAATAAGTCAGGCATGCAGTGCCGTGATTGCAGTTAGTTCCAGAACCTTTTCACAGACACAAATCCCACTCCGCTCCTCACCACAAGGAGATAATACCACTCAATGCACATCTATTGATGTGCTCAAGACGGCCACATCCTCCATGAATATGCATGTTACAGATACAGCTTAAACTGTGCGTATTATAATTTGGAGATAATGTTCTGTGTTTTCAATCAAGGGTAATGCTTGGATTATTTTAATCTAATTTCCATGGGTCCCAGACATTATCCCATCAAAAGACATTCCTGTCAAACTCCCTAAATATTCCACACTATTTGAAATTAATTCCCTTAAACAACCCGGTGGAACGGGGTTATCTTCTAGTGATAAATAAAAATAATGTCCTGTCATCATTGGCTCAGCTCAAAGATGATCTGGAAGGAGACTTTACCTTATATTTTATTTCTCGTCCCCAACGAGGCGTCAGCCCCGGCTGATTGCTTATATTTTGGGTACTGGCTGTCCGACCATCCATCCATCTGTGTGTGCGTCATTCCAGAGTCTTTACTCGAAGATGAGTGGATGCATTGCTTTCATATTTGGAAAATGTATGCAATAATATCTGGGCATCAGGCGAGTCAAATGATTTTGGGATTGGAGCCAAAAGTACAAACGATTTTATTTCCATAGGCGTAAGTCGTCACCATCGGGACCGAGAAAAAAGTGACGACTTAGAAATGTGACGACTTACGTGTATGCGAACATTCATGATGGCTGTGGGGTGAAGGATGAAGTCGCGCGTGGCCTGGACACGTATGTGTGAGAGATGGCTATTGTACCAAAAGGAAAACACAATCCTCGGGGCATAGATGGGGGTTCATTGGTGAGTTGGAAAGTGATCAAGCAAAGATGGAATTCATGAATCAGTTTATCAAAAGTAAAGATAATGAACAACTGTAAGACAACAACTTCGCCTGCTTATCACCATGATGGGATTGACCAACGAACCCCAGAGACTTTTCTGGCAGCATCTGCCAGAAAAGCACAGTCTCATCGGCATTGTACACGTCCCGAGGCTGATACCTTTCCAAGATGTCTTTCAATTTGCCATCCTTCCAGTGGTGCACCACTGCCGAATCCACGCTGCCTGATTCGCCGCACTTCTTGATCTTGCCGATTCCCCACCTCACTTTGAATCTGTCTATCCAGTGCATCGGCAAGGTCTCGGCATCATCATGCCCGAGGTCTGCAGCGAATTTACGTGCCTTCAGCAGCAACATTTCACCGTCCAACCGAATATTTGGCTGAGCCGACATTTGCCGAAACCAGATGATGAGCGCGTCATCGACATCTTCAAAGGACACACATCTCACGCGTTTCACACTTACCACTGGCCTCGCGATCTTCTTCACTTGTCCAAACATCGTGCCCTTATTCTTCAAGATATCGTTCAATTTCTGCTGTTTGATGTCCAACTTCTCAGCTATGGCTGTTTTCTTCATCAGTGGGTTTGCCTCGCAAAACTCGATAATGCCGTATTTTTCTTGGTAGGTTTTAGTTGTAAGCTTACGCTTAGTCGCCATTGTCCTGCCTACAGTGCGATCAACGTGTGTACACAGTTATAAATAGCCTATCACTGGTGGTGTAAACCAATGAGCGAGCATCACGATTCCATGAAATCGGGATTCTCATGAGGCAGCAGTTCCATGTGGCGAGTTAGGAGTGGTAATTTACTTGAGTTTCCATTACGTGGGAACGGACAACATCTGACGACTTAGATGAAGTGACGACTTAGAGATGACAACTTACAGAGGGATGACCCTTTATTCATAGGGACTTAACATGAGATAAATTCGGGACTTTTTGACGCTGCTGACTTAGGCGAAGTGACGAGTTACACGCTGCCGACTTACGATAGTCTACTGTATGTATTGTTACGTTTGAGGGGGGGTATGCATTCAAAGGGTAATTAGGATGTTTAATTAGGTATGCCATGCTGTTCGAGTTTACCAGGATCTCGATGTAATAAGTAGCAATTCAGTGGTGATAAGTTGTCTAGTAAATGTTCATTTCTTCAAGGGGGAAATGATAATTGTCACGTAATTAGATAGGGACACGGGATAGGGTAAGTGTGTCTGCGTAAACCCCTTTTAGTAGTCCCTGGAGGCTGGCCGTGACGTCACAGGACAGTGCAGCGGATGGCTCCGCCCCGTGATCACGATTGGCAGAAGGCGACGGCGGTGGGCCAATAAACGGCTCGATTGGAAGTGACGACAGGAGGATAAAAAGGTTCTGTTCGGGGTCGAAAAGGAAGAGGAAGAAGATTGGAACAAAAAGATCGTGTTTTTTGGTGTGGAGGCTGTTGCGCGGGAAGCATACTTGTTGTTGTGCTGATTCGATCGTGATCTTCATCGTGTCTTGGAGCCTTGCTGAGCCTCGTGCCTCACCTTGGTTGGCTCTGGGGTTCTGCTGACTCGGAGTACGTGGTCGAACGGCGGGCGGACCTGCCTCCCTCTCCTGCTCGCAATTTGGCGCCAGAACTGGTTCCCTGGCGGCTGTGAGCGGACTTAGGCCAGGACTAGGAGGTTGACAGCACCGCGGTTTCTCCTGCCCCCCCTGACGGGAGCAAGGCCAGCTCGTCCGACGCTGATCCAGAGACAGTTGCGTCCACACCACGGTCCAGCCTGACCACCAGAAGTAGCTACGTTGTGTGTGTGTGTGTGTGTGTGTGTGTGTGTGTGTGTGTGTGTGTGTGTGTGTGTGTGTGTGTGTGTGTGTGTGTGTGTGTGTGTGTGTGTGTGTGTGTGTGTGTGTGTGTGTGTACTTGGCGCCTTAGAGGGTTTGAGATCTGTATATTCATTGGAATTGTCTGTGTTTTTCCCCATGCCCGATCCCACACCATCCCGTCGAATCGACCCGGATCCCTCTTCTTGCCGAGTCTTGTTATTTCTGGTTAATAATAAAAACAAATAAACATCATCAACTCAGTGAAAAGCGACTCGTGCCACCTTCCTCGTCCCGTTTGCGGTAGAGCGATTAGAACCGCCATGTTTGGGTTATAAATAAATAAACCGCCTCCATCGTTTCGGCTCATTCTACGTTGGCGGGACTGTTCAAGTCCTGTGGACGTCACATTGGTGTCAGGGTGTTGGATGTTCGAACCCCTCTAAATTATATTTGGTATCGGGAGAATATACCAAGATTAAAATCTCGCCACGAATTGGAATATAAAATTACTGCAGAAAAGCGCGCGAGCGCGGGAAAATTTTGGCGGAAGCCTTCAAATTAAATTTAATTGGCGGCAAACGGGACTTCTGCACCATGGCGGATGTGCAGATGTTTGAGGAGGAAGGCCACGTGTCTGGCAGCGAGTCGGGGGAAGAAGGGAGAGACGGGGGTAGGGTTGGAACCTCCCCCATTCCGAGCGTGGACCGTGCTTCATTGCCCGTAACGGGGCCGGCAGCACCGGAAACCGGTGAGATGACGATCCAGACACTGTTGGAACGTTTAATAGCGGACATGACGGTACAAATGGCAAATCAATTCGTGACACAGAGGGCAGAAATGACGGCACAGGGGGCAGAAATGACGGCACAAATGGAAAATCAATTCGTGACACAGAGGGCAGAAATGACGGCACAGGGGGCAGAAATGACGGCACAAATGGAAAATCAATTCGTGACACAGAGGGCAGAAATGACGGCACAAATGGAAAATCAATTCGTGACACAGAGGGCAGAAATGACGGCACAAATGGAAAATCAATTCGTGACACAGAGGGCAGAAATGACGGCACAAATGGAAAATCAATTCGTGACACAGAGGGCATAAATGACGGCACAAATGGAAAATCAATTCGTGACACAGAGGGCAAAAATGACGGCACAGGGGGCAGAGATGGCGGATCGATTGGGGGTAATGGGGGAACAGTTGGGTGCACGGATTGATTTAATGAGGGATGAATTGGGGGAAAAGATGGAGAAAAAGAAAACTGAGATGCAGGAGTGTGTGGAAGTTAAATTGGGAGAAATACAAAGTAAATTCGAGGATAGATTGGAGGAAACAATGGTAGAAATTACATTGGAGGGGGAAAATATACGAAAAAAATTGGTAAATAAAATTGATGCAACGAACATTCGGGTTGATAAAGTGGATGAAAGCCTGGAACGTCATCGTGCCTGTGTGGATGCTCGAATGCAGCTGCAAGTTGAAGAGTGGGGAGAGCTGAGGAAGCAAGGGATGAATTTGGCGGAGGAGGTAAAAGGATTGGAGGCTCGTTTGGACGAACAAGATAAAATTATGAGCCAAGATGAAGTCTTGGATAAAGGCCTGGTAGAGCCGTCTTTTGTAAGTAGAGTGTCCGGGTTGGTTGAGGAGCAGCTACAAACTCGCGACGGAGCCTTGGAGGAGGTTGTGTAGGCCCAGAAGATCCTGCGGGAAGAGGTGAATCGGTCCATTCAACGTTTGGAACAGGAGGCAAAATTGACCCATGAGACCCTCACCACAAAACATCTGGCCACAGTGGGCTCCGAAATTGGATACGCAGCCACAAGGGTGTTTGATCCCTGGGCTGGATTCGGACAAGGGAGAAACCGAGAAGCGGGCCACCGTAAAAGTGATCCCCCTGGTAAATTTTGACGGGTCAGGGAGCCTTGAAGCTTTTCTGACGCAATTTGAGTGTATTTCCTGACTAAACGGGTGGAATGAGCGGGAACGTACAGGGAATTTGGTGGCAACATTGCGGGGACCAGCCGCAGATGTGTTAAACGTGATCGCGGAGGGGATGTTGACCAGCTCCCACATTTGCGAGGCGTTGAGTCGTCGGTTTGGGTTCGCGGCAAACTGTGATCTTGTGCGGGCCTAGCTCCAGCACCGCAGATTAAAGCCGGATGAGACAGTGCAGGAGCTGGCGCAGGACATTTACCAATCAGTCAGGATCGCGTATCGGGACCTTACAGTGGAGGCATGGGACAGACTGGCACTAGAGAAATTTTTAGCTGCTCTTCCTGACCCTGAGGTCCGAGCGCTAGTGGAGTTACAGGATTCACCCACCGTTCACCGAGTGCACGGCCAGGCTGGCCTCGTGGAGTCGGCCGGGTCGGGTTCCAGAGAGGCCATTGGTGACGATCCAACAGGCGGAGATCCAGGATCAGGGAGGGGGGCTGGGAGAAATTGGCATTACCCAAATGTTTCAGGAAATTTGCCAGAAACTGTCAAGTTTGATAAAGGGTAATCCGGTAGTTAGTGCGCCAAAGCGGCGGGGTCCAGCCCAGCCAATAGAGCAATTCAATTATGGCCGAGGGGGTCCAGAACCGGAAGAGACATTTCACCGATACTCACGGGGGCCTTTTATGGGGAGTTGTTTCCGGTGCGGGCGAAGAGGACACGTGCAACGATATTGCCGGTACCCGGCGATGGAGGGACCCTCCAATAGACTTTTAGACTCGGAGAGGGTGAATCCTCCTGCTGAAGCGCCAGGTCTATCTGAGATGCCCTTTCATAGGTCGGGTCCGGAGATCACTGTCGGGGGTCGGGGAGACTAGATTGGGCTGAGCATATACGGCCATGCTCGGCTGCTGAGATTGTGGCGAAGTGCCCTCCTTTGGTGGAAAAAAAAATGAATTGTGGGAAAATTGGCATGGGTTTGTAAGTTCTGCTGGGTTTTAGAGTGACAATCGGGACAGTGGGTAATTGGTAACAAAGCGGGCACAAGTGGCTGTCCAATGGCTGGTGCGTGGATCGGGTGAGAAGTGCTGTGTGAGTTGTTTTAAGTTAAGAAGTGAAATGTATGGTGCACACATTGATTTTTTTATTGGACATGGTGTGGTAACAGGGAAGGTCATGGTCGGTGAAGTGTTAGAAATGCAGGTGTCACATGTAAGGCCGATGGGGTGGGGGAGTTATGTGGGTTTTGTGGGTGGGGATGATGTGCTTGTCCACAGGGATTGCTGAAGCTCACGGTGAGCGGGAATTGCGACCCCCTTCAAGGAGATTCACCCCTGGTGGCTAATGGTGACAGTGTCTGGAGGCAACTGGGAGAGGGTCTGGTTGGGCGACCAAGGCGGGTAGGACCTTGGTGACCCAGGAAGGCCAGAGGAGCCAGTGAGACCCCTTCCAGTGTGTTGTACGGGATGAGAGCTGATGGCAACCAGGGGGGTGGGAATCAAAAGGGAGCGGGGCGGAGAAACGTCTGGGTTGGACTAAAGCTTACCTGTGGGCATGGTTGCACCTGAGATGCCCCCATCATCTTGTGGTAACCCAGCCCACGGCCACGACGGGATTCAGCCTGCATGATTAAAATGAGGACCATGACCTAGAAATGTGATGATGACCATGGTGTGAGTGTTGTGAAGATGTATGAGTCCCACTCGATCCTGCACAACTTGACATGTGCAGCAAGGGCATGATGTCCGCATAATTTTGGGGCAAGCAAATTTGAAAATTGGCTCCCCAGGTAACGCTGGGTCTATTAGCATCCACTGGGGGAGGCGGTCAAGTGTAAATATCCTGTGAATAGTGTCGTTAAGGCTTAGAGTAGGAATGTAAAGTATAAGTGTTGTGTTTTTGTGTAACCTTTTTGTTTCCCCTCCCCAGATCACTGGAAGAGTGTTGGGCAAGAGCGATGATCCAGAAGATGGAGTGCAACTTCGCTCAGTGCTATCATGTGATAAAATAAAATTAAAAAAAACAAAAAAAAAAACGAATGATTGTTTAGGCGAGGATAAGGCCATAAGGGGGTAGTACATTAAGCAGGATAGGTAAGTTAGCTGCAACTCGCTGCCCATTGCTCCTCCTACTTTATTTCGTTAGGTTAATTAGGTGTGAGTCAGTAATTGTTAAGGCTGGTACGGTGGCGCCTGTGATATACCTTGCAGGAGCTGCAGTACCAGAGGAGGGGGCAGTGTTACGTTTGAGGGGGGGTATGCATTCAAAGGGTAATTAGGATGTTTAATTAGGTATGCCATGCTGTTCGAGTTTACCAGGATCTCGATGTAATAAGTAGTAATTCAGTGGTGATAAGTTGTCTAGTAAATGTTCATTTCTTCAAGGGGGAAATGATAATTGTCACGTAATTAGATAGGGACACGGGATAGGGTAAGTGTGTCTGCGTAAACCCCTTTTAGTAGTCCCTGGAGGCTGGCCGTGACGTCACAGGACAGTGCAGCGGATGGCTCCGCCCCGTGATCACGATTGGCAGAAGGCGACGGCGGTGGGCCAATAAACGGCTCGGTTGGAAGTGACGAGGACAGGAGGATAAAAAGGTTCTGTTCGGGGTCGAAAAGGAAGAGGAAGAAGATTGGGACAAAAAGATCGTGTTTTTTGGTGTGGAGGCTGTTGCGCGGGAAGCATACTTGTTGTGCTGATTCGATCGTGATCTTCATCGTGTCTTGGAGCGTTGCTGAGCCTCGTGCCTCACCTTGGTTGGCTCTGGGGTTCTGCTGACTCGGAGTACGTGGTCGAATGGCGGGCGGACCTGCCTCCCTCTCCTGCTCGCAATTTGGCGCCAGAACTGGTTCCCTGGTGGCTGTGAGCGGACTTGGGCCAGGACTAGGAGGTCGACAGCACCACGGTTTCTCCTGCCCCCCCTGACGAGAGCAAGGCCAGCTCGTCCGACGCTGATCCAGGGACAGTTGCGTCCACACCACGGTCCAGCCTGACCACCAGAAGTAGCTACGTTGTGTGTGTGTGTGTGTGTGTGTGTGTGTGTGTGTGTGTGTGTGTGTGTGTGTGTGTGTGTGTGTGTGTACTTGGCGCCTTAGAGGGTTTGAGATCTGTATATTCATTGGAATTGTCTGTGTTTTTCCCCACGCCCGATCCCACACCATCCCGTCGAATCGCCCCGGATCCCTCTTCTTGCCGAGTCTTGTTATTTCTGGTTAATAATAAAAACAAATAAACATCATCAACTCAGTGAAAAGCGACTCGTGCCACCTTCCTCGTTCCGTTTGTGGTAGAGCGATTAGAACCGCCATGTTTGGGTTATAAATAAATAAACCGCCTCCATCGTTTCGGTTCATTCTACGTTGGCGGGACTGTTCAAGTCCCGTGGACGTCACAGTATATATATATATATATATATATATATATATATATATATATATATATATATATATATATATATATATATATATATATATATATATATATATATATATATATATATCAATCAAAACAACTGTTGAACGGCATATGGGAGAGGGCATACCTTTGCCAGGCTGAATGAATAGTTTACGTTTTGTATCCCACTGATGGGCAAATCTAGATCTGAACCTTCACCAAAATAGAATCGGCTCATTCTTGTCACCTAACCAACTCATCCACCTAGTTTTGGTATAACTCTTCCACAACTTTTTAAGATATCATGATATTGTTGTGGACCGGGGGTCAGTGGCGAGAATGACCACAAGGTGGGGAAAGTTACGTCGTCTCCACCAGACTCCCCGAAATTGTGGGCCGTCGCTCTCGGATAACTCCGTAAGCTGGCGGGTCGCTGAACCGACGTGGACGCCAATATCTCAACCGCATAGCCTAGGGTCTTTTTGTCTAGAACCAATTTACTTAATTAACTACGTGGTGTTGTCTACCGGGGATCCACGCCCTCGGCACGTCTTGCTCGAACCGGGTCACGCTACCGACTATCAACTCCGGTTTGGGTGCAGTCGAGCGGAACTGCCAAAGCCGTGCCGGCTTGGATGAACTGATTATGGGGTATAAAGATCTGGCTAAAACTCAGATCTGAACCATGCTGGACCAATGCAAGAAAGGACAGAACCGAACTGGGAACATTTCTGCAATTGTTTTATTCACAAATAAAAAAGACACAGGGCAAGACTTATCGCGGATATGCAAGCAAGAATTTACAATGATGGAAAACACTTAACAGTTCTACTTATACGACGGGCCCACACACTCAGACGATTTATTGAAAGATCCCCACAGCCAGAAAGGGAGAGACAAGCTGGGGGTCGCAGTTCACGTGGGTACCTGCACGTTGAAGGGAGGGTGTGCTCCGTGATGCGGCACCTGCTATTGGTCGTGCGGCTCGGCCCACAGTCACATGCGTGGGGCTCATGCCCGTGGAGGAAACCGAGCGGGGCATTCTGAGTCCCGGGGCGGAGATCAGGGTCGCAGACAGGACTCAGGAAAACTGCATGAACGCCAGCAAAATGTAGAGCGCACACCAACCAACTTGCTCCTCCAAAAGAACTCTCGTTCCTCCTCCAAGAGACTTACTCAGAACCAACGACCGAACCCCCTCAGAACTCTCCGCTGAGGATGGCGTCGTAACTTTTATGGACCTCCCCGAACGGGGCGGTGGCTCGGTGGAACAGACGTCACTGTCTGCTCTGATTGGACGGGGCGCCCATGGGTCTGCCCTTTCTAGGCGGGTTTCGGCCATGCCGGGAAAACCCCGCCCCCACTCCACGCATGCCCATACTCGTCAAGAAGAAGTTACAAAGTTTGTGGAAGCCGAGAAGGAACTACCAGAGATTCTGCCTCGGACAGCGAGTCGCCAGTTAGGCGAGTAAAGCTCTTATTCAGTGGTGTTGTCGGTTTGTTTGTTGGATGGTCTGTTGGATGGTCTGTTGGATGGTTCGTTGGATGATTTGTTGGATGGTCGTTGGATGGTTTGTTGGATGGTTCATTGGATATAATAACCTACCTAAAATAACATCGCAATGCACACCTTTGATTCTCCCACGAGACAAAAGGAAGGGACCTGTCTCACATGTACTCAACGGAATAACTGACCTTTGGGACATCTGTATGTTTGAATGCATATGCTTTCCAGATCCGTAACAATATACATAGTTTTTGGCCCAATCTCTCAATGGTGCAGAATCACTTATAAAAATTTAAACCTCTCATCCAGATCCAGATCTTCACCAAAATGAAATCAATTCGTCCTTGTCACATTCCTAACCTGTCCACGAAATTTCGTCCAAATCCATTCATAACTTTTTGAGATATCCTGCACACAAACAGACAGGGGTGAAAACCTAACCTACATCCCCACCTTCGATAGCAGAGGTAATCATACTGTTGAGAATAGTACAGGATTGTATCTGCTTTCGGGAAAAAGTATTTATATACACTTCTCCATTACAAACACACGTTTCAACTATTTATTTATTTATATACCGATCATATGGGACTATCACTTTCACATCACAGACACGTCGGTGGTCTTTCTGTCTTCTACTGCCTCCATTCTGGTCTTGTACTCCCTGCTCTTTCTGTACTCTACTCCCCCCCCCCTCCCCTGCCCATCAACCCAGGTTTCTATTGGGTGCACGTGATCTGTCAGCAAGCCCCTTCTGCTGAAACTCCCAAAATGTAGAATCACTGTTCACCTGCACTCATTCATTCCTCTTCTTTTTTTTCACCTGTTGAACCAACTTCATCGGTCTGTTCAATCTCATTCTTTTCTCCAGGGCTTCAAGACAGTTGTTCACCACCATCGACAACCTTGATCTTTTCTACCTCTGTTAACCCTCACCAAGCCCACATCTTTCCAAATTTCCAGTTTTCCTTCCTCAGAGGTTGTGGCTGTATAGCCATCTTGTTCACCCTGTGCGTACTTTCCAAGTCCTCATTCTACCCCTCATCCCTTATTTCTCCAAGTTTAGTTCTCTTTTGTCCCTCATTCCTGCTTTTGGTGTGTTTCTCTCCTCTTTCTGGTTTTCCTTTTGGTCTGTTACATCTTGATTCATTCCGTTTTTAGTGGCCTCCATGAGCCTCGACATTGTATACAAAAAATATACTTTACCATCACAATGGCCAACATACCAAATTTAATTTCTTCTTTATTTATATACCTTTTACCATTCTACAACTTTGATACCCCCTTGGATTATTTACTTATATTCACTTTATCACCACGACCTATATACCACCTTCAACTATTTATTTATATTGTTGCTGTTTTCGCGCCCGCCGGCGTGCGAACGGCCACGTAACTCGAATCGCGGCACGTCGCCCACCGGACGGACAATCCAGTCGTGACCCTCTCGGACTAACGCCGGGAACCAGTCACGGGTGGACCTTTCGGTCTCACCGCGATCGAGCCAATCAGCCCCCGCGTGGGATAGGGTTGCTCGCCAAATTCGACCTACCTAAGTACCCACGCGGAGGGTAGACCGGGCGATCGCACCTCGCCGCAGGTCGACTTCGGACACGGGCCACTTAAGCGACCCGTTCCGTACTATCAGAATAACCGAGCGGTGTTATCGTCGACCTCGACGGTTCGATTAATTATCGGGCGTATTCAGCCCACTACCAACCCTTTACGTGAAGCAAGATGAGGGTTCAATGGGGGAAAAGACGAAGCGAAGCGGGAGAACAGTTCAACAATAAAGCACATTTATTCGCGGCACACGGGAAGCACACAAATACAATTCCACCAAAAGCACACAAAAAAAAAGAAAACACAATTCCATTTACACAAAAAGCAAATATAAAAGCGAAGACAATGCAGAGCTAATACCGACTACCGAGCACACGGCAACACTTATACAATTCTACTTCACAGACGGCGCCGACAACACATACCCAAAACCAAGGAAAAGAAATCCCTCAAGAATGAGGCGGGCCTGAGGCCGAGACCGGGTCGCGCCTACCCGTCTGGTGATGAGACGCGGAGCGGCGATGGCGCCTCACTCCGCGGGCCTCGCGGACAGTGTCAGGCAGGGGGTGGGAAAAGGGGCCCCCTTGGTCGCACTATCTCAGCGCGGGGGGAAACAGGAGGGGGTTGCTGATGCTCGGGGTATAGAGGATCTTTATTATCCCTGGTGTGCGTCTCCACCTCGGCCAGGTCGCGCTGCCGGCCTTCCTCGGGCGTGCAGCTCCCGGCACCGTCGCGAGCACCCCCTCGTCTGCCTTCGCCGCTGCCGCCTCTCCGCCTCTGGACTCTCCACCCTGGACTCTTCTTTGGGCTCTCCTCGTTGGACTCTCTTCAGCTTCTCCAGCTACTGCAGGCTTCGGGCTCCAGACTTCCACACTGCTCTGACTGACGAACACGGTCCTTTTATCCCCCCGTAGCTTCGCCTTTGACCCCCTCCCTTTGACCTTTCACCTCGCTCCCCATTGGCCCGAGAAAAAGTGGGCGTGAAGGCTTTTTGATCCACAAATTTGCATATATCGATCGCCCTGGGGGCGGGGCCAATTCGCCCCTCGCTCACCGATTGGACGGCAAAAAGTGGGCGTGTGTCGTTTTTGATCCGTTTTTGAAGCACAAAATCCGTGATTTTGTACACGCTGTTCGACGCGCGCTCTGCACGAATCCAACACCGGTACCCACAGCGGGGCAAGAACGGTGGCGATGCTACGGTTGCGAGGTGTGACGTGAAGGTCGTGGCGGTTGTGGTGAAGCGGTGGTTGTGGTCGGTGGTTGATGTTGTGGTTGTGATCATGGCGGTTGGTCCAAAATAAAGATAGTAAAAGAAAAACGGCTATCCTGAAGAGTCGCAGCACGTATAAATGACATGTATTCCCACTAGACAACGGGTTCGGGCCTAACTACACATGTACTTACAGAGATACCTCACCTAAGGGACCTGAATGGTGGTTTGCGAATTTGGTAACCACAACAATATATACTTTAACATCATCACGACCTATTGTACCTTCCACCTTTATTTATTTATTTATTTATTTATTCTTATATATGAACTTTCCCATCTCCACTGCCAACACACACCATTGAATTATTTATTTATTTAGTTGCACTTTACCATCTCTGCGACCTATGTACGTACAGTACATATTTACTTTCTTTCATTGCATGTAAAAAGCCGTTTTTAAGATGCAGTTAGGGCTTGTGGACTTGCATCCTTGTTTTCTCAATATTTTCAGGGATCGTTTGCTTGAGATATTGGAAGGTATAATCAGAGACCTTGTTGTAAAGCACCTTGAATAAAATGAACTCCTGAATGATGTCCATTTTGGATTCAACTCAGGCAGGTATTGCAACGTTTCATGAGTTGATTGTGTGAAACACTGGTCTAAGCTGTTTGATGACGGTCATTCCTATGAGATACTTTAGCATGATTTTGCAAAAGCACCGGACAGCATCCCACACCATCTACTCCTAAGGTTAAGGACTATTCGAATAACTGGCAAGGTTCTGCAGTGGATAGAGTTTCTTGTTCTGTAGAGATCAGAGAGTCCTGGATCAATGATCTGTATGAACTTGGGGAAAGAGTCCGTAGTGGCATACCATGAGGAAATGTACTGAGCCAGAGTTATTTGTGATATTTTTTCAATGACATTTCAATGAGGGTCCCATGCCAGACTAAACGATTCTCAGATGATGCCAAGTGTTGGAAAGAGGTCAAAAACCAGAACTGAGAGACTGTCTGGTGGAACTTTAAATGTGAGCACAAAACTGGTAACTCAAATTTAATAGCAATAAGTTATGTGGTATGCACATTGTGAGGAACAACCAATAACACCGGTATTCGATGCCCCGACAAAGATGTTGTCAGCTTAGGAGTAGTCCATTAAGAAATGGATCTCGGAGTCAATTTTGCTCAGACCTGAAGGTCACAAAGCATGTACATATTGTCACGACAAAAGCTAATCGGGCTATGGGCCTTGTGAAAGGAACATTTAACAATATGACAAAGGAAATATTCTGTGAAGCTTTGCAAAAGCTTAATCGGACAAAGCTTGGAGTGTTGCTCTTGTGTGTGGACCAAACTGTCAAAAGCGATGGAAAGGAAATACAATCGGTCCAATGAAGAGCCACAAAAATAGTACGAGGATGTTGGAACATGACACAGTGAGAGGCTCAAGTATATTGGATTTCCATTCTTGGAGTATAAAAGAGAGACAGACAGACAGAGACAGACAGAGAGCCTATAATCCTGGTTTACAAAATCTTAATATTGATGATTATGAAACAAGTTGTTCAACTTTATTCAGAATCCTACAATTGCTTAATCTCCACACTAAAATTCCATGAGATGAGATTCAAGACAAGTAAGTGCCAACAATGCTTCAAGCCCAAGTATAATCAACACATGGAACAGTCTTCCAGCAGATGTCATCTGCACTGGCTCTGTAATCTCATTCAAAACAAAATTTAATGATCACTGAAAGAACTACAAGGGTACTCGGTGGAGCACATACCTCCGGCCCGTAATGCCTGATCCACGAGAACATATTTGGCCCAATATATTTTTGAGATATCATGCTATATATCGTTTTTGAGCTGCATCTCTCAATGGTGAAGAATCACTCAAAAAATTCTAGTCGTCGGATCTGGATTTGGATCTTCACCAAAATCAAATATATTCGTCATGGTCACACACCCAATATGTCCACCAAGTTTCATCTGAATCCATCCATAACTTTTTGAGATATCGTGCAATATATCGTTTTTGGCCCTATCTCTCAATGGTGAAGAATCACTCAAATAAATCTAGTCGTCGGATCCAGATCGAGATCTTCACAAAAATCTAATAAGTTTGTCCTTGTCACACACCCAACCTGTCCACAAAATTTTATCCGAATCCGTCCACAACTTTTTGAAATATCCTGTACACAAACAAACAGATGAAATTGTTCGTTGAGCAAGGAATTGCCGGAATAACTTTGTCATATCTCCATGATCTCTGAAAAAACAAACACCTGGAAATTAATTTGGTTCTTATAAGTCGATAGTGCTACTGTTTAATGAATTATAGCACTTAGTTTGGTCATGGTCATAACTTGGAAGTCAATCGGACTTGAAATGTCGTTTTTATCGCAATTTGAAATTTTTGACCCGACCCCCCCCCCCCTCCTCTGACATTCAACCCCCGACCGCTAAGAAGGGTGTTGGTGTGACACCCCAATGAGACATATGGTTGGATTCAGTATTGGAAGATGCACATTTTGGATTTGGGTTGAAGTCGATACGACCATTTTAGCGGACGTTATTGCAAAAATAAGAATTTCGGTTTTTCGGTGACCTTGACCTTGACCTTTGACCTGGATTCACCAAAAACGACAAGTGTCTAAGTTGGACCATGGCCGACGTCTGTACCCAGTTTGGTCATGATCGCTGAAACGGTGTGGCTGCTACAGGGTAAACAAACACACACACAGACAGACAGACACACAGAATGACACACACAACCGACCAAAATAATTGCCGAAATCTGAAGGATTCCGGCAATTAACAAGGAAGGAAGAAATGACAAGGAAGGCATGACACCACAATTAATTTATGGATTTCCATCCCTACATATTTTGACATTTTTGTCATAGATGACTGTGTGTGTTGCAATTGTAACAATTATATGATGAATATGTTCATGTTCGTGGTAGTTATAGATTTGTAGTGTGGGTTGGTGTAATTGTGTATTTTATTTGTTGTGGGATTAATATAGAAAAAAAGGTCAAAAGATGTGATGGCAATCTGTAAAATGGTTGTGGTGTCGTATTGTGGTGTCAAGGAATCCTTGTTATTCCTTGGTTGTTTTTTTTCTGGAAGTCCATCCCGACATGTTTTTCTGTTTTTTTTTTTTCTGACTTGTTCTCATAAGAAACGAATGATTGTGTCCCGAACGATCAGCCGCAGTGCAAAGACAGGGACGAATTTGGTTTGTTAATGTTTATTGTGGTGTCGACGAAGGCGCCACGGTCCCGGGTCGTGCTGCTCTGGCGAGATGTGAACACCCCCGTTTTGGAGACCCTTTGTATGCAGGTTTATGAGAGCGCGGGCGCGGGCACGCGCGCGCTTCTCTCAGGGCTTCCTTCAGTTATGCACTTATATCCAAACCCCTCCCATCTGGGTCCCCTCCCCCCCAGTCTCACCAATGCCGCGCCCCAAGAAACTCACACGTAAAAAAAAAATACTCCCCCCCCCACCCCACCTCCTCTTCCGGGCGGTAAAAGACGCGCAAATCGCCGTCTCTCTGAACGCATATCTGTGCAGCGTGCTTTTCTGAGTAGATCCAGCACAACAGATAGCTGGAGGCCTAAACTACCCTCCCAAATAAGTTATTTTTCTTTTTCCTGACTCTATATACCCCCCCCCCTTCTGGCCCGTTATAACTGGGCCCGCACGGGAAGGGTTTAGGCTGAGGGCGGATGGCCAGACACCGCGGCTGAACGCGCGCCTGGTGGAGTGGGCAGAGAGAGACAGAGAGCCCGAACCCTCTCACGGAGTGTGCGGTGAGCTGGGGATGCACACAGACTGATCACGGCAGCAAAGATGTACTGCAGGGGTGGGGGCCATCGTGCTGTAATGCGCTTAACCCGCGTGCGCATTGATGTGTGGGGGATTGTACGTTGTCGGTGCCTGCTGGGTCTCCAAAAGGATGCATTTGATGCCAGTAAACCGGAGACTTGCAGCGGCATGGTTCATTGTGCTACGATGGCGCAAGTAATCAGTGCCGTGACGAGGCGTCCGTTCCGTACTTCCATCCGCAGTGTGTGTCGGCACGGCCTCGCTCATGGCACGGTCGTGAAGTGCACATCCTGCACTCACTACTAAAGGCGCACTAGTGAGACACTACAACATATCACAACTTTGCCTTGTGAGGGCAACAGCGAGTACATTTGCTCGGACCAGAGAATGTGCAAACAACGTTACTGTGATTGATTGATTGATTGATTTGTGATGCAAAAAGTATTTTAAAACTTTTTACATATTTTGAAGTATTGTATGACGTCATCGGTAATGAACATCATACCTGTCAATCATAAACAAGCAGAACCGACGAGCATTCTGAACAAATCGAAGTGTTACTTATTGATCACCATCAGGGATGATTATATTTTGGAGTAAAGATTACAACAGTGATCATGAGGTTTATTTTGTTCCTTCCTTATTCTAACTGGCGTGTCCGAGCATCACTCCACTCTCTTTGCACAGTGAGAGATGTATTTTCGTGAGTAGCAAGATGCTCGGTTGTCCTCCAATTGGGAAAAGCCTATGATGTGTCACTCTTGCAGCAAGCAGTGGTGACAATAGTGACTACAATGAAGTGTACATAATAAGTTGATAAAATAGGAGACTTGGAATTCGTTGTGCACTCTCTTCTTATGAGTGCCTAATGATGTTCCTCCTCTCTTTTCTTATGCAATATCTAGGCTTGTGGAAGAGTGAGGTGACAGAGAGTGAAAAGGCAAAGTGGTGACTGGGCATGGCAGCCTCAGGGACGAACAGCACAAAAAGAGGGGTTGTGGGCAGTAAACCCAATAACCTGTGAGTAAAAGTGTTTGCTCAACGAAGGTTAATGGAGGTAGGAAAGATTGCGTGTGGTCATGTGGGATGACGTAGAATGGTAGCGCCTTGCTGTTGAAATCCTGGAGTGAAGAGTGTGATTGAAGAGCCCCAGGAATGTGGTTTCATTAAAAAAAGGAGGAACAAAAGCGTTGAGGTGTGCAGTAAATCTTGATTTTTGGAGTTTAACTCGGACGATAAGACTGGAATAACACCTGCTTCCTGGAGATGATGTGGAGTGTTGGAGACTGGAGGAGAGGCCACTGACCTGCCAGCAATGTGAGAGCAACAGGCCTTGTGCTTCGGCCTCACCACACGAGAGATTCCATTCGATTTGAGAGCCATCTGGTCCACATAGGAAGGACAGACATGTGATACTGGAGCCCCAGCCCATGGAGAAGAGCAGTATTCCAATGAGCTACAGACTAAGGCCTTGTTGGCTGACTCGCCCCAAGCTCTTTCTTTTTTACACTTTCCCTCTTCCCTTTCCTTTCAAATTTATGTCTCATTTTACTCCCCACAAACTCAATCAATTATTGGCTACATAATATGTGGATGGTATTGGTACCTCCTCACTGTAAAAGGCAGTTGGTATGTTTTATACACTTCCACCCATTTCAATGATTATGGTCCTCAAATGCGTGTGGTAATTATTTGCATGGGGAAGAAGAAGAGGAGGAAGGAGGGGTGGATGAGGTTTGGTGAGTTTAGATGTTTTCCCTCTTTCAAAATGCTCTCGAGTTAACAACATTAAAAAAAAAACATTTTAAATTTTTTTACATTTGGAGGCACTTCTTTCTTAACCATAAAGGAATTTTAGTATAACATGTATTTAATGTCTCTTTTGGGCTGACATGATGTCCCAGAGGTACACACACTCACGTCAACACTGTCTATCCTGGGTTTGAATCTTGACCCACGTATAAAGTGTCATCCTGGTGTTTCACAGGCAAGGGTGATTCATAAATGTTTGTGCCATCCCTTGGATGGACGTTAACTTTCAGAGCATATTGTGTTATTGCTGCTACTTCTGGAATAAAAGTGTGGTGTTTCAGTGCTTTATCAAAGTGATAAGTGCTTGATAACTATGAAGAAAAAAAAAATACAACCTCGTATGTATATCAGAGAACCTCCTATTTAATTATGGCAAAAACCAACACCATCCAACACCATAAATGCTGCAGAAGTAGCACGCTTACCTTTAAGTTGTTTAGTGTGGGTTCGATTTCCAACCCGACTGTAAACTGTTGGATCGGTGCTTCACATGCAGGGTGTTACATCAGAAAGTGTACTGTCCCTCGGATGGATGTTAAGCTGCATATCGACTAGCATTCGTTTGATATTAAGGATCCAGTAGTGTCTTTACTGAAGAGTCGGCAAATTATCACCAACACTGACCAAATTCCTAATTTCTGCCCTGACGACTGCTGGGAAGGAAAAATCAAATCAGGCGGTATAATCCTTGCCATGGAGCTGTTTTGGTACACAGAAACTGCCGAGAGGGGGAGGAGAGCGACACACACACACACACACACACACACACACACACACACACACACACACACACACACACACACACACACACACACACACACACACACACACACACGGAACGCCAATCTTTCATTTACGGAATTATAACCAAGAGGAATTTAACACCACATCCACACTGCTCGTAACAAAAGGGAGAAAGCAGAGGTGACATGACCACCATATGAAGTATTGCTCCAGTTCATAGCTTCATTACAACAAAGTAGCAGAGGTTTTATGCCAAGACTATCATGTACAGTTTGTGTTTTTGGTGGCTATTTCTGCAAAAAAATAGAATAATCTTGCATCTGTTCCCAAAACATGATCCCTGATCAAGAAACCTTTCAAATCTTCTCAACTTCCTTAGTTTTTCAAAGTGACAGTTTCTGTTTGACATAAAACATGTGGATACCCAAACATGAACCTTTATACCTAATATATACCACTTTATATTGATTGGTGAGAAGTACAATATAGGGACTTGTTCATAAAGAGTAAATGAATGCAAATCAGCAGGCATACAGATTGCTCACTTCATTGTGGTTCAAGATGACCATGGAACGCACAGTTTGGGATTTTACAAACACTCAAGATCAGTGTTTTTACCATCAATTTTGAGCAACAAAACTCTAGCAAACAGTGTCTTCACAATGTATATATTTAGATGTATGTGACTTTTTGTATTATCACTTGCTGAGCACTGCTCATGCTATGTACAGCACCCTGCAAAAGTATTCACCCCCCTCAAAAGTTTTCAAAAGATGTTTTCAAATCAAACTTTCAGAGTTCACAAATGACTCCAAAGTGATAAAGCTAAAAAGTGCAGATAAAATGTGAATAATTTTGATTAACAGAGAAAATCAGATGATTCTCAGTTATATAAGTATTCAAAAACCCTTTGTCTAATTAACTCTAAATCACTTCAGGAGCAAATTATTTGATTAAAAAGTTACAAAATAAGTGCAATAAGTTTCACCTGTATGTAATCGGTGGTTTAGCTTTAAAAATTAAGCTCCCCACTTATCTAAGGAGTTTTAAGGTGCAATCATTTGGTCAACCAAAAAGGCAAACATGAAGACCAAGGAGTTTTCCAAAGAAATCAGACATATAGTGGTGGAGAAGCGTGTTTCAGGAGAGGATTATAAGAAGATTTGAAAGTCACTCATTATCCCTTTGATCATGTTGAAATCCATCATTAAGAAGTGGAAGATGTATCATACCACCCAGACACTGCAGATCAGGTTACCCATCCAACTCAGTAGCCGGGCAAGCAGGGAACTGGTTCAGAATGTCACTGTAAATCCAATAATGACTGAAAGATCTGCAAGGCTCTATGTCTGAGATGGGGGTCAGTGGTCATCAATCATCAACATCCAGTTCCCTTCACAAAGCTGGCCAATAAGGACAGGTGGCAAGAACAAGCCATCGATGGACTGCCTGGTGTTGGCTTTGCAGTTAGGGTGGTGGCTTCAGATCCTTGGGTCCTGAGCTCAAGCCCCGTTTGCCGCTGAATTAACACCGTGGGTTGACTCAGCCTATCATCGTTCTGAGGTTGGCGAAATGAGTACCAGTGTACTGGTAAAAGGGGCACTGCATCAGCGGCATATCCGCACCCCTAATCAATGATGCAACCAGCAGCCAAAAGGCTGCACACGAAGGGAAGGGGTATTGACGGAATTATTAAATCTGGTATTGGTGTGGCGCAAGCATGATGGGCCGAATGGCCTCCTGTGCATAATTTCCTTGTAATGTCCTTGTAATTACTGAAAATGATTCATCTAAAAGCTCGTATGGAGTTTGCGAAAAAGGATCTTGATAATGCAACCATATGGAGAAATGTTTTGTGGTCAGACGAGACAAAAATTGAACTTTTTGGTCTAAATTCAGTGTTACATCTGGTGCAAGCCAAACACTGCATATCACTCAGTCAACAACATCCCTACTCAACAACAACATCCTCAAGCATGGTGGTGGTCACATCATGTTGTTGGGCTACTTTTAATTAGCAGGGACTGGCAAGCTTGACAGGAGAAAAGGCACTGGGCGGTGCAAAGTTCAGGATAATCCTTGATGAAAATCTGCTTGAGTCAGCCATGAATCTGAAACTGGGAAGGAGATTCACATTTCAGCAGAACAATGATCCGAATCACAAAACTAAATCCACACTGGAGTGGCTGAATAAGAATAAAATAAATATTCTTGAGTGGCTCAGTCAAAGTCCTGACTTGAACCCAATTGAACATTTATTGCGAGACTTGAAGATTGCAGTCCATCGACAATCCCCTTCAAACTTGACAGAACGAGAGCAATTTTGACGTGAAGAATGGACAAAGATTTCACCATCTCACTGTGCGCTGGTAGAGATCTACCCAAAAACACTCGTAGCAGTTATTGCTGCAAAAGGTGCTTTCACCAAGTACTGACCAAAGCGGCTGAATACTTTTACAACTAATGAATGTTTATTTGTACATCAATAATTTTGTCGGCAACTGTGTATATTAACAATACCCTTACTCATCATCTAGTAATGTTTCCTCATTAGAATCTGATACTTATTGCTAATAGTCTGATTATGCATTGGCTATCTTCATAATTTTGAATGCAGCATTTGACTGCAGGTTTGTATCATTGCTGGGAGTGGGACTGTGACATTGATCCAGTGTCCCTGTAGGTTAGAATGGAAATTTGGCATTCGTTTAGGTGTCGAGGATAACTCGTCTCTTCTTTGTGAAGGACATCTTTAACGTCATCCACTAGCTAATAGGGCTCCCGGTTTTACTTCCATTTGATGGATGTCGCGCACGTTGATGTCTTGCCCTGCATGCGGAGCACCAGGGTGACAGTTTACAGCTGGATCGACATTTATACTCAGACTAGATTACTTTGACGTGAATGTGCAAACTTTTATGTATTATTTGAGGTGTGCTTTAAATTATTTAACCAGAGACCAAAACGATGACGGAGATGCATGGCTTGGAAGGCACAGCTTAGCATTTTACTGACGTAGTATACTTCGGGATTCGGGAGCCAAGATTTCCATTGGAGAGCTCACTTATCCCAAGCTTGAAAATTGCAGTAATCCACAATTTTCACAACTGCAGTTAAAACATTAATTCTGCTACATTATACATGCCAAACCATGATGCTGTCTGTATTGGCTATCTGCAAGAATCGATCTTTCTCAACATTTAGAAGGTTTTTTTTCTGAATCGGATGTGCCATGTATGTGGTCTGGATCACAGCACTTTTCCTTCTCTGCATTGTAGTTGTAGGTGACATCAAAATATTGCAGGAAATGTATCATTGCCGCCGTCATCTCTGCAGAGTGTTGGTGCTGCCGAATCAGTTACTTGGCTACAATCCTGGTTGGGTCTCGACTACAAATCAGGAAGTGGGCAGGAATTTGTAATTTGTTCATGGTGCCAGAGATAGCTTGCTGACTCTTCACGAAAGACACTGTGGGATCTTTAATGTCAGCAGACGTGACGCCCATTTAACGTCCATCTGAGGGATGGCACAGGTTGAATCACCCTGCCTGTGAAATGCCGGGAAGTAAAGTTGGGACAGAGTTGGGAGTGGGTGGTTGAGGCTTTGAAGTGGTGGGGGAGGGGGGTATGGTGTGGTTGAGGAGTGGTCAGAATTGCATTTGTAAGTTTACTCATGGTGAAGAATGTCATTGGCCACAGGTTGTGTGTCTGTGTGTGTGTGTCACTGTGTGTGTTACTGGGGGGTATCATTTGTCACTGTGTGTGTATAAAATTTACGTGTTAACATTGTAACACAGACAGCATTATTGTGTATCATTTCAGACTACCCCGCTTTAAGTTTGGATAGTATACACTCATTGTGACATGATTGAAGACACAGCCTTTCTTCATCGTTATTGCTTTATTATATTTCCTAATAGCTACTTTAGACAGCAAATAAAACTATTGATTCACCATAAACCCCTCTCTCCATTTAGCTTCTGCAGCTTGCAATAGCACTTTATGGGTAATGTCATGGTGTGATGTCAGATATAATTGGCAGATGTCTGAATGACAAGGCCTTGGATGGACTGTGTTTCACATTTATTTGTGATTTGCAAAACATCCACCACTTGGTTAAGTTCTTTTAATGCTATTCATTACCAGTAAAACTGATCAATACTTGTTTTTTACCAATCTCAAAAATAATGTCCTTTTGCATTTTAATGTTTGTGACAATACCATGTGATAATGAGTAGTAGTACTACTGACTACTGACTACTATTACTACTCTGACTATTAACTACTACTTTAACAGCTCCATTCATCACGACCTTCTTGTGGGGTCAGCCAAAAAGTCTTCGGCTTTTAAGTATCACAAACAGGTTGGCCAGGCCTGACATTCAACTGAAAGTCACAGGAATTTGTAATTTGAGGTACTGGCAAAAATTCACCTCCTCTTCAATATGGACTCAGTGTGATCTTTGACATCCATCAACTAAAATGCTAACAGACTGGACCCCAGATTAATGTCCATCCGAGGGACAGAATACTTTGTAATGCAATACCTTGCCTGCGAACAGTTTAGAGTGGGGTCGGGAATCTAACCCAGACTCGACAGCACAAAGCTTGGTTCACTGCATGTACATCAACCTGAAGGGCCATTCTTTCCCTTGCTGCTATATAAACTATTTTATGGCATGGTTTTAGTAAGAACAATTTTTCAATACATTTAATTTAGAGTGTGATTCTTCCATGAATTGTCTCCCCAACTCTAATGCTTCTTTGGCTAAATGCCAATAAACACTTCCCACCACCTTGATCCCCCACCTGGTCTAAATAGTGGGATGGTTTATCACACTCCTTGAAAGCCATTTTGCATTTTGTGGTAACGACTGAAGCGTTTGGATCATAATATTTCTTGAACTGTATTGTTGTTTTTAAGCATATCATTTTATATACATTTGAATGGGTGGCCAGCTTTTTCCTTTTACCATCCATAGCTACATATAATACAGGGTGTTTCAAAAAGAGTGATGCAACTTTAAATGTTTATTTCCAAAGAAGCAGAAACCTCAAGAACATGAACCAAACATTTCTTGAAAGCTTATGACATGGTACTTTCTATCACTGATTGCTATTGCAGTAAGTCACTGCTGGAGTTCGTGAGAGGCCAAGGTCTGAAATTGGCATTTACGCAAAATCCTTGTAATTGACGTTCTCGATGTGTGCCCCTCCGCGGTTCAGACAGGCATTGTTCCTGACTCCAAAGTTCTGTCCAACTTTCCTGTAAGTCTCATGTGGCACTGCCTGGAGGTTGTCTGACACCTCCTGCTTCAGATCATCCAGTGTGGTAGGGTGGTTGACATAGGCAGAGCCCTTGGCAGCCCCCCAGAATCAGTAGTCCAGAGTGTTCAAGTCTGGGCTGTGGGGTGCCCAGTCATGAGTGGTCCCAGGGCAACGAGGCAGTTCTTGAAGAGCTGCCACAGGAAAGTGATGGTGTCACCAGCTGTATGGGGGGTGCACCATCCTGCATAAACCAGGTCATGCTGAGCTGGTTTGGGGTGACCTTTTGGGCTAGATCATTATGGAACTTCTGGAGCATGGCCCGGAAGCGCTCACCATTGATCGTGACCGTGCTGTTGTTGCCATTCTCAAACCAGGAGGGCCTTAGCATTCCCCATCTGGCATTGAAGGCGCAGAAGCATGTGACCTTAGGCCCTTTCAGGTACTTCCTCAGGTGGTTCTGTCCCCCAGAAAATGTTGTTGTGGTTGATGACACTGTTCAAGTGGGAATGGGATTCATCACTAAACCAGATCAGGTTGATCCAGTTTGGGTACCGCTCCATCCTGTCACTGAGCCAATTGCACATATCATGTCTCCTTCTCATGTCATCTTGACTTACTTTATGTGTAATAGAGATGATGTATGGGGGAAAACTTCAGTTCTTTAGTGAGGATTCACCAGACTAATGTTTGTTTCATGCCGAGCTACCGGGAGAGCCGGCGGTGGGACTTATTGGGACTGTCCACTGCAGAATCCCGCACAGCGTCAATGTTGGCTTGGCTCTTGGTCACTGATGCTGGCCTACCACTGTTGCCCTTGCTCTGGTTGTGCACTGGACCCTTGTGCTCAAAATGTTTCACAATACGTTGAATAGCACAATCTGTGGGTCCATCACGTGTTCTGAGGTCGTATTCCCTGCAGAACCTTCGGCGGGTGTCTACATATGATTTAGTCTCACACCACAGAGCCACCACTTTTGTCTTCTGCTTCACTGTCAATGGCATAGTTGAACTACGAACTCGAAATCCCAGAGAACAAATACCACGATAGCACCACCAACTCCTCAAAAGGAAAACGGTACAGGTCAAAAAACAAATAAATGGCAGGAAGTCAAAGTTGTATCAATCTTTTTGAAACACCCTGTATATCGAATGACAGTATTCCATAATATTTTTGACATTGATATTGATATTCATTTTGACAGAATTAATCGCAGCTGCACTTTAAGACAAATGTAATTTGAGATGGTTTGATAGTTATTGGACAATACCAAAGTAACCTCTTAGTTTTGTGTGTAGTTATGGAGTTGTAGAACGATGTGAGGCAAAATGCCCCTGGCAGGAAAAGTGTGGCAGGATCCTCCTTCCCCAGTGTATTTATATTATTCTCAGTCCTTTTATTTCATGTAACATTTTAAATTTGCAATTGACTGCTATACCACATCAACTAGCGAGCCCTCTGGTGTGGACATTCAGGATAGCGAGCATAACTTTTCCCACCTTTCCTGTCATGGGAATCTTTCCCCACCATACTTTACATGCCACATCTTTCACTTGTTTTCCATGAAGACAACATTGTGGCGAACCATCAGCTCCGAATGATGGTGTGCCCCACACTGCAGTGTGTCTTTCATGCCACAGCACCAGATGAAAGTTTTATTTGGATCATATACCAAGGAGAAGCCTGTTCAAAGGCAAGAACATGACTGCGGAACTGTGAAATTAGTTGAGGTTGGTTTTTCATTTAACAGCATCTTAGTACACATGTAGCTTCCTATAATGTTACTGCAGTCTGTCCACTAATTTGCCTTTCAATGCTTGATGAAGTATGTGAAAGAGAAACAGAATGAAACAAGTGGTGCCAGGCACAAAAAATCCCGCCAAAACTTCGGACCCTACCGATCTTCACAAATATGCATTTTTCACTTTAGGAATGGGGAGGATTATAAGTGACAAATAGAATAAGGTTCACTATAAGCTTAGTTTGAAGTAAATCAGATCATTTTTGACGAAGTTATGAGTTATGACCTTGAATTTTGATCCAATTGGATCCAACTGGAAGTGCACTCGGGAGAGCACATACCCTCCGCCACTTAATGCCTGATCCACGAGAACATATCGGGCTCAATATGTTTTTAATACACTATATCATGATATATATATATTGATGCGAATTCGCACCCGCCGGCGTGCTATCGGCCGCTCGACTCGAATGGCAGCCGCCTCGCCCACCGGAACGGACAATTCAGTCGTGACCCTCTCGGACCAACGCCGGGAGCTAGTCAGGGGTGGGAGTTTAACCTCACCACGATCGTGCCAATTGCCCACCCTCGCAGATAGGGTTGCTCGCCAAATTCGACCGACCTAAGTACCTGCGCGAGTGGTCGACCGGGCGATCGTACCACGCCACAGGCCGACTCCGGACACTAACCGCTTAAGCGGTCCGTTCCGTGCTACAGTGATAACCGAGCGGTGTTATCGTCGGCCTTGACGGTTCCGATTAATTACCGGCGTTTTAAACCCACTACGAACCCCTTACATGATGTAAGATGGAAATTCAAACAAAGGAAAGGACGCAGCGAAACGGGGAACAAGTTCACACAATGCACATTTATTTCACACAGAGGGCACGTAAGGCACGTATATACAGGAAAAGAAAAATGCACTTAAAACAATAGAAGCAAATGCAGAGCTACAACCGACTACGCGTACACACGGCAACACTTAAAACAATACTACTTGACGGACGGCGCCACCCACAGACATTTACTCAAAAAGCAAAGAAAAAGGAAAAGAAGTCGTGACTTCCTTTTTCGTGGCCGGTGAGTCCCTCTCCCATGACCGTCAGCGTGGTCGCGCCTGGCCCCGACCTCTCTCGCGGCCGGCGAACCCTCTCCGGCACTCCTCGTCCGGACGCGCAGGTCCACCTCACGACCGGCGCTGCCGCGTCTCCCGTCCGTGCCTCCGTACACAGGTCGCTCACCAAGCCGCGAGCGCAGGACCTCTTCCCCCGACAAGACAAGCAGACAGGAAGCCTCGAAGAACCAAACTCTCGAAACAACTCGACCAACCGAAGACCAATTCTCCTCAAGGTCCGTCCTGTACGCCTTTTGTAGCGCGGGGCTCCACCCTTCGCTCCGCCCCGTTTTCGGCCCCACCTCCCTTCGAGCTTCTTGGAGAAGCCTCTCAAAGGGGGCGTGCCCTCTCGCTCTCCCTCCACCCCGCCCCGTGCGGGAGCCGGGGGAGTCAGTTTTTGGCTCAGGGCCAGAGAATTATTCCCCCAAAAAGAGGCCCCCTCCTTTTCTCACCTTTGACCCCTGGCTCGGATCACATTTCCCCCACACCGATCACATTTCCCCCACACCCCACACCCATAGAATTTCGACGGGAGAAACAGGCGGGAAAAGCCCCCGAGCATCGTTGTTGGTTTTTGTTTGTTCCTCCGCGGAGATCGTAACCGCACGGGGCTTACTGAATGGCGAGTGGCGAAGATGTGGTAGCGTAGATGGTGGAGGTGGCGTGGTTGTAGTGTGGTGGGGATGGCGTGGTTGTTGAGATGCTGTTTGTTTGAAATAAAAGATAGAACAGAAAAATGGCTAACTCAAAGCATCTCAGCCCAGATGGATCACATAAATTCCCTCAATACAACTGGTTTGGGCTAACTACACATGCACTTACAGAGATATCTCACCTGAGGGCCCTTTATGGTGTAATGCGAATTTCCACATCCGTAACAATATATGTATTTATACATGTATATACATATATATATATATATATATATATATATATATATATATGTATATATGTTGCTGTAGAATTCTCGCCCGCCCGGCGTGCGAACGACCACGTCTATCCAATAGCGGTTGCTTCGCCCACCGAACGGACAATCCAGTCGTGACTTTCTGGAACAACGCCAGAAACCAGTCATGGGTGGGTTTTTAATCCCACCACGGCCCAGTCCGTATTCCACCCACGCGAAATAGGGTCAATCGCCGAATATCGATATACATAAGTACCCGTGCGGGTAACCTACCGAGGGACTGTACCTCGGCGAACGCCTGCTTGGACACGAACCGCTTAAGCGGTCCATTCCGTTCTGGGATAACCGAGCGGGTATTATCGCCAGACCTCGCCGGACCCGATTTCTATTTTCGGTTATTTAAAAACCAACTATATTCCGAGTGCAATATGGGGCAGTTCAATGAGGGAATCGACACAACGAACAGGTTTACATTCACACAAGGACATTTATTATAATAAAGCACGTATACAATTAAACAAGGCAAAACACGTATGCAATTATACAAGCAACAAAAGCACGACAAAAGAACTACAACCGTCTACTTATTGTGTACAGTCACTTGCACTTAACAGCAGTTCCGACTTATTAGACGGGCCCACGGACACACGTACGCACACACACACACACACACACACACCCAAGAAATGGTGGCAGAGGCCTTTAATAACGAGCTCCAGCTCGGAGGACAGGTGAGCTGAAACCCAGAGCCTATCTCGAACCTCTCCACCTCGTGTGGTCTTCAAGTTGTTCGGACCCGGGCTCCAGCGAGAGCGAGCTGGATCCAATCGCCGAGCCGCGATCCTTCCCGAGCTCCCGCGAATCCTCCCGCGCTTCTCAACACGTGCTGGTGAGACGAGGAGACGATCCTTCCCGTCGATGCGTCGCTTCCCCGAGGAACCACCTCCCACGCTTCTCAACACATGCTGGTGAGACGAGGCGCCGATCCTTCCCGTTGATGCGTCGCTTCCCCGAGGAACCACCTCCCACGCTTCTCAACACGTGCTGGTGAGACGAGGCGCCGAACCTTCCCGTCGATGCGTCGCTTCCCCAAGGAACCACCTCAACGAAGAGTTCGATGAGTCGCACCAAGCCGGGAACCAAAATGGAGCACAAATAGCTCCACGAACCAAGAAGAAGAAGAAGAAGAAGAAGAAGAAGAAGAAGAAGAAGAAGAAGAAGCCACCATTCGCAGCTCGAGCCGAGCAACTGGCTCAACTTCCTTCCAAAACAAAGCAGCTCGAAGCAAAAGGTTCTCCCGAGCCAAGCAGAAGCCGAAGCTCACTGAACCACCAAAGCAAAAAGCTTCCGAAGGCCTCAACCCTAACCCAAGCCAAACAGGACCCGAAGGTCTGCTGAGCGACCACTCTCTGCCGAAGCAAAAAGCTTACTACTCAAGAACAAAGAAAGGATCTCGTCCTTATCCTTCTCCACCTCCCCCTCCACCACGCCCGGTGTGACTCATGCCCTCGTGCTCCATCCCCCACTCAACCATGGGTGGGAGGGAGTTGTTGACATCATGAGTCACGGGACGGCAGGATTCTTCTTCCTCTTCGCAGAAGAGGGGGAGGGATGTCTCCATTGTTCGTTCCTTAAGTATTAAATCGATTCGCAGCACATCTAATCGATTTCTGAACATTTAAACAATGAAAGGTGAGCTATCTCGGGAACAAGCACTTGTCGACATAGCTGACGAAAGGAACCTGTATGTTGTGTGCAATCGAATTCCCAAATTTGTAACACTACCCCCTCCCCTTTTTACAGACTCATCCCAAGTTGTCAAATTTTCGTGTGAGCAGCATGTGTAAGTTTTCCCCTAGTACGTTCTACCTTCCGATCCCTGAGTGCGACATTTCTTTATACGTGTCCCAAAAATAAATAACCTAATGCGCTGCATAACTAACTAATCAAACTCTCAGACTCATTCGGACAACTTAACTAAAATTGCCGGCGCTAAAACAAACATGCAGGTTCGGTTCCACGTATTTACAATTTTCACTCAACTTATCCATTACTTAACCATGGCCCACGACATGTGATCTGTGAAAGGGAAAAGGTAAAAGTCATTACAAAGTCATTGGTGCAGGGGAGTGGATGGAGATGGTAGCAAAAACAAATGAGCATGATGGATGCACGGGCTGTGCCTGCAGGGCAGTCCTCGCAAAACTGGATGTTCCTGGCGCACATGGTGATGGATGGACACGTGCAAACGCAAACAAGGGCAAGCAGGCATGGGGTCATGGCAGAGGCAGGCAAACTAGGCATGCCAAGGCAAGCCCATGCAGTACAGGCGGCTGCAGCACAACAGGCCGGCAGGTGAAGCTGGTTGGTCTCTGGTGTGGTTCCATCATATCTGGAGGGAGTGCGGTGGTCCCAGCCACTCTGAAGGCGGGCTCGGACCTAGCCTACTGTCTCCCCCCACTCTATCGCCTTTGCCTGTCTCTGTCCATACCCACTCCCTTAATTTGCCACACAACACAACAAAATTTTGCCCCTCTTTATTTTTATTATTCTTATTTCCCTTTTATAATTGTCTCCCTAACCCCCTTTATCGTCATTGTCCGGCTCGCCTATCATTTCCACCTCGCCTACTCCCAACCCCTACGGTCCCTGTCTGGAGAGGAATAGGGAGAGACTAGCGTCCTGTCTCGAGGCCCAACGAAGCCTCAGAATGGCCTCCTCAGAGTTCAGTGATCTACCAAGGTGAGTCCAGTGGCCTACAACGAGCGAAGGGATGGATGGTGCGAAGGGGTACATCTCCTCTCTACCCTAACATTTATTACACCTGAAACTACCCCGGAGCTTTCCAAAAACGCCTCACTTTTAAACTATCGGTTCTAAAAACCATGATTCCCGTCACCTGTGTTGGTGTCCATTATAAATTTGGACCTTGCCCTCAAATTTTCATTCGTGCTCTTACACAATTTCCTGGCTGGGCAGCATGGCTCAACTGGCAGGAACTCCCCCTCTGCCGAACTCTAACCATGGCACTCCCAGCCCTGCAGGCTGCCTCCGAGCCTAGCTGCTCCCTATAAATGCGGGGGTTGCCCTCTCTGGCATTGCCCCCCTCCGATGCCCACGTGGCGTGTTGATGCCCCGGGTCTCTTCCGAAGATTGCCCGTGCCCACTACACTGCCCCTGTGGCATTCTGGCGCTACGGGTCCCGTTTCCGACGGGTCGCCCGTGCCCACTACACTATCCCGGCCCCTCTTGGGCCCTTGGCCTACTCTGGCCGACTAGTCCGGTGCCCGGGGTGCCCAATAAACAAAACTCGACTTTCCACAGCCACGCTCCCAGCCGGTCCATGAACTCCTGCACCCCTCCAAACGGGTTTCGTGCTTTCTCTCGACACAAACAAAACGACCTCCTTTTAATAAATTTGAATTACCCACGAGCTAACATTAACCTGACCCCAGGGTCACTTGGGTGGGAATCACTCCTCCCCCCAACCAGTCATTCGCACCATGCATACCACATTCGCTCCACTCACACACTTGGGCCCGCTGTCCCACACACTTTCCATTTCACAACGCTCTCCAACACTCTCTACTGCCATCCTTCTAACTAAATCCCCTGACTAACTCGTGCTCCCTCGTCATCCCTCATTCTCATGCGCGTTCCATTTACTCTACGTGGCTAAGCTACGTCCCCTCTACACATTTCCATGTCTGTCCATGTCTCCAAAAAAAAAATCCAACAATTCCCATTTGCTAAATCTAAACTGAAATCCCTCTACCGAATCCATTCCACAGGCTCCATGAGGCCTTGTCCCTGCCCCATGAAGCCGGTCTAACTTTCGCTAACCCATCCCCCTAACTAGTAGTTCCTGTGCCCCCTCGACAAGGGGGTCTTCCACCCCTTGCCCAGGGAATCCTGTTCACCCGAAGCGAGGCTTGCTTTTTTTTCATGCGCGCAGCAGCGCGGCAACTGGCAACCTGCGCTCCTTTCCCCGTGACGTCATGGTAGCTGTTCGCGCATCTCGTCCCTCCTCGGACGGTACCATCCGGCAGGGATTTCCCTTCTGCCAGATTCCAACCCTGCAGCCACGACATCACCCTGCGCATCAAAAACAAGCCTCGCGTTTCGAGGGCTTCCCCACGCGAACACATGTGCTCTGCTCGTCGGAGCTTCACACACATGCCCGCCTGGAGAACCCATCCGGTCCAAATCCATTATCCAGCCTGCCTTCAGTCCGTCCGCGGGATCGCCTAATCCACCGCGTGCGTTTACGGACCGGGCTTCACTTCCGCAGGCGCGCACGTGGCGGC
>NC_140963.1:56061736-56069236 GCF_056783735.1 Eptatretus burgeri | reverse complement strand
TTTTTATTCGGAATTTGGGAGAAATGTTGTCCGTAGTTTATAGAATAAAACAAAAATGTTCATTTTACTCAAACGCATACCGAAAATAATAAAACCAGAAAAACTGATAATTTTACAATGTTCTCTTAAGTTTTTCCAGAGCTGTATATATACATAATATATATATATGTTTCCATCCTTAAAATTAAAATTTTATTTTAATTAAATCCTGAATTTTTTTTTTAATTTTTTTAATTATTTTAATTATTTTAATTTTTTTTTTTTTAATTATTTTAATTAAAATTAATTATTTTAATTAATTATTTTAATTAATTATTAATTAAAAATTAATTAATTATTTTAATTAATTAATTATTTTAATTATTTTTTTTTTAAATTAATTATTTTAATTAAAAATTAAAATAGATAAAAGCCTGGTGTGTTGGCGCAGTGGTTAGGGCAGCGGCTTGGGATCCAAAAGGTCCTGAGTTCAAGCCCCGTTGAGCCACTGAATTAATACACCAGGGGGTTAACTCAGCCTGTCATCCTTCCGAGGTCGGCGAAATGAGTACCAGTGTACTGGGCCGGTGTATACCCCGGTTAAAATAGGTATGCCATATCCCTGTGTCGTAAGAGGCGACCAGGGTTGCGTCAGGAAGGGCATCCGGCGTAAAACCTGTGCCAAATCACTATGCGGATCATACGGATGATCCGCTGTGGCGACCCCAAACGGGACCAGCCGAAAGAAGAATAAGATATATATATATATATATATATATATATATAATGTATGTATAGGTATGTGTGTATATATATATATATATATATATATATATATATATATATATATATATATATATATGTATAGGTATGTGTGTATATATATATATATATATATATATATATATATATATATATATATATATATATATATATATATATATATATATATATATATGTATGTACATATGAGGCGCTGTGAGGAGGAGTGATGTAAAGGACACATCGGCCATTTTGGAGTTAATGCCCTATCGCACTATTTTAACCCTTACCCTATCATCCAAGCCTCTCATCATCATATCATAAATAAATGTCGCTTACATCACTCCTCCTCGCGGGGCCTCATATATATATATATGTATATATATATATATATATATATATATATATATATATGTATATATATATTGTTGTGGTTACCAAATTCGCAAACCACCATTCAGGCCCCTTAGGTGAGGTATCTCGGTAAGTGCATGTGTAGTTAGGCCCAAACCCGTTGTCTAGTGGGAATACATGTCATTTATACGTGCTGCAACTCTTCAGGATAGCCGTTTTTCTTTTACTATCTTTATTTTGGACCAACCGCCATGATTACCACCACAACCACAACATCAACCACCAACCACAACACCGCTTCACCACAACCGCCACGACCTTCACGTCACACCTCGCAACCGTAGCATCGCCACCGTTCTTGCCCCGCTGTGGGTACCGGTGTTGGACTCGTGCAGGGCGCACGTTGAACAGCGTGTACAAAATCACGGATTTTGTGCTTCAAAAACGGATCAAAAACGACACACGCCCACTTTTTGCCGTCCAATCGGTGAGCGAGGGGCGATTTGGCCCCGCCTCCAGAACGATCGATATATGCAAATTTGTGGATCAAAAAGCCTTCACGCCCACTTTTTCTCGGGCCAATGGGGAGCGAGGTGAAAGGTCAAAGGGAGGGGGTCAAAGGCGAAGCTACAGGGGGATAAAAGGACCGTGTTCGTCAGTCAGAGGAGTGTGGAAGTCTGGAGCCCGAAGCCTGCAGTAGCTGGAGAAGCTGAAGAGAGTCGAACGAGGAGAGCCCAAAGAAGAGTCCAGGGTGGAGAGTCCAGAGGCGGAGAGGCGGCAGCGGCGAAGGCAGACGAGGGGGTGCTCGCGACGGTGCCGGGAGCTGCACGCCCGAGGAAGGCCGGCAGCGGCGAAGGCAGACGAGGGGGTGCTCGCGTCGGTGCCGGGAGCTGCACGCCCGAGGGAGGCCGGCAGCGCGACCTGGCCGAGGTGGAGACGCACACCAGGGATAATAAAGATCCTCTATACCCCGAGCATCAGCAACCCCCTCCTGTTTCCCCCCGCGCTGAGATAGTGCGACCAAGGGGGCCCCTTTCCCACCCCCTACCAGACACCCTCCGCGAGGCCCGCGGGTTGGGGCGCCATCGCCGCTCCGCGTCTCATCACCAGACGGGTAGGCGCGACCCGGTCTCGGCCTCAGGCCCGCCTCATTCTTGAGGGTATTCTTTTCCTTGGTTTTGGGTATGTGTTGTCGGCGCCATCTGTGAAGTAGAATTGTATAAGTGTTGCCGTGTGCTCGGTAGTCGGTATTAGCTCTGCACTGTGTTTTCACTTTTATATTTGCTTTTTGTGTAAATGGAATTGTGTTTTCTTTTTTTTGTGTGCATTTGGTGGAATTGTATTTGTGTGCTTCCCGTGTGCCGCGAATAAATGTGCTTTGTTGTTGAACTGTTCTCCCGCTTCGCTTCGTCTTTTCCTCCATTGAATCCTCATCTTGCTTCACGTAAAGGGTTGGTAGTGGGCTGAATACGCCCGATAATTAATCGAACCGTCGAGGTCGACGATAACACCGCTCGGTTATTCTGATAGTACGGAACGGGTCGCTTAAGTGGCCCGTGTCCGAAGTCGACCTGCGGCGAGGTGCGATCGCCCGGTCTACCCTCCGCGTGGGTACTTAGGTAGGTCGAATTTGGCGAGCAACCCTATCCCACGCGGGGGCTGATTGGCTCGATCGCGGTGAGACCGAAAGGTCCACCCGTGACTGGTTCCCGGCGTTAGTCCGAGAGGGTCACGACTGGATTGTCCGTCCGGTGGGCGACGTGCCGCGATTCGAGTTACGTGGCCGTCAGCACGCCGGCGGGCGCGAAATCCGCAACACTGGTGTCAGGTCGTGCGATACAAATCCATCGCCCTCCTCGCGGCACTGGTATCGGAGAACAGGAAAACGGGCTCTCCTGTCTCCGGCTAAATTCACGGGAATCGGTCCAGGGGTGAGAGAAGCGACCCCCGATTCCCTCCAAATTACGAGCGAGTTAAATTAACCCTTCACGAGAAGCAAGATGGCGTCTCAAGGCGAGCGGGAGCCGGGGGTATTAGAAATGTATATGTGTAATAATGTAGAGTCCATGGTCCAGGATGGAATCCCCGTGCAGGAAATGTTGATTGTGCAGGAACACGGACTCGCCCAACTGAACCCAGAGCCCGAAATAGGAGCGGCAGCGGCCGCGGTGTATGACACCTCCCCCCCCCTCTCCACCAAAACCCGCCGACCCTTGCCGAAACGGCTCACCCAAGCGCATCCGACATGGCCCAGCTATGCGCCATGCTGGCGGCAATGACCGAAAAGATGAATGCGAAAATGATCGAAAAAATGGATGCGAATATGAATGAAGTGAAAACGACGATGGATGCGAATACACAGCAAATGAATGAAGTGAAAACGAAGATGGATACAAATACAAATGAAGTGAAAACGACGATGGATGCGAATACACAGCAAATGAGGGAAGAGATGAAAAAGTTCCGGGGTGAGACGCAGAACATGGGCCGATGCCTGCAGGCGGGCATGAAGGCCGTGACAAAGGAAATAATAGTTGAGACAAGGGAGGTAAAGGGGGAAGAGTTGGCAGAGACACGGGAGATAGAAAAAATAGAGGAAAGACTACACGAGGAAGACGGGGTAAGTGACGCGCACACACACACGGAGGTAGTGGAGGATAATGGGGGTGAGCTCGCGGAGCGTGCAGGGACCCGGTGCGAGCACCTGGATGGCCTCCTCCAGGAACGAGGGGAGGGAGTATTCCCCCTTGAGGTGCGTCACGACCAGGTGAGTTCGGTCGTGCTTTGCGAGGTTGAGAGGAGGAGTGCTGTGGACGGGTGCACGGAGAGCTTGGGGGGTATAGAGGCCCCGGAGACCCTTGTGGGGACACGAATCCCCAGTGTGGTTGTCCCTGTGTGTGTGGTGCAAGGTGTGAGTGCGGCACCGTGTGTGGAAGCGACCCCGTGTGTGAGTGGTGTGGTGGCGATGGTGCCGGAGTACGTGCTTCCCAGCACGCCGTGTGTGGATGAGGCACGGAGTGTGAGTGAGGCACCGCGGGTTAGTGCCCCCGCGTGTGTGGGTGAGGTACCGTGTGTGGAAGAGGCCGTGGGTGTGAGTGAAACGGCCTGTATGAGTGAGGCACCGCGGGTGAGTTCCCCCGCGTGTGTGGGTGAGGCACGGAGTGTGAGTGAGGCACCGCGGGTTAGTGCCCCCGCGTGTGTGGGTGAGGCACCGTGTGTGGAAGAGACCGCGTGTGTGAGTGTCGCCGTGTGTATGGATGAGGCACCGCGGGTGAGTGCCCCCGCGTGTGTGAGTGAGGCGCGGAGTATGGATGAGGCACCGTGGGTGAGTTCCCCCGCGTGTGTGAGTGAGGGACGAGTGACTGGAGCACCACGTGTGAGTGGTATGGGTTATGTAAGGGAGACCGTGTGTGTGAGAGAGCGGAATGAGAGGGAGATGTCGGTTGGCATGCGGGAGCACGCAGCCGCGTCTCCCCGTGTGAATGTGATGGAGTGGACTGTGTGCGTCGTAACACGCAGGTGTGCGTGGGTTGAAAGGCGACGACGGCGACATGTGAGTAAAGAAAGCCGAGTAGCGGCTGTAGCTGTTTCGCGGACCGTACCGGGTTCACCCAGCAGTGAGCACGCGGTTCGTGCTGTGCAACGCACGAGACCACCACGTGCTCGCTTGCGAGAGTGAAGTCCCGGTCCGGAAACGCACGCGGTGGATTTGCCGATCCCGCGGACGGACAAAGTTTAGGCAGGTAAATGGATTTGGACCGGACGGGTTCTCCACGCGATCGTGTGTGTGTTAAGCTCCAACGGGCAAAGCACATGTGTTCGCGTGGGGAACCCCTCGAGACGTGGGGCTTGTTTTTTTTATGCGCACGGTGATGTCATGGCTGCACGTGGGGTTGGAATCCGGCAGGAGGGGTATCTCTGCCGGATGGTCCCGTCCAAGGAGGGACGAGGAACACGTGCAGCTGCATGACGTCACGGGCAGGTGCAAAGTGCGCGAGCTCTGAGTTGCCGCGCAGGTGCTGCGCATGAAAAAAAAAAAGACAGCAAGCCTCACTTTCGGGTGCAAAGGATTCCTGGGAAAGGGGTGGAAGACCCCCTTACCTGGGCACAGGATGAAAACTAGTTAGGGGGAAGGGTTAGCTTAGTTAGACCGACTTCATGGGGCAGGGGGTAAGTCCTCATGGAGTCCGTGGAATGGATTAGATAGAGGGATTGTAGCCAGATTTAGGTTGGGAAATAAAATGATTTATTTGAAGACAGTGACAGACAGTGAGTGTGTAGAGTTGACGTAGTTTAGCTACGTAGTGTTAAAAGGAACGTGCTGTAGTTTAAGGGACGACGTGGGAGCACGAGTTAGTTAGGGGAGGTAGTTAGAAGGATGGCAGAGTTCAGTGGTGTGTGTGTTGAAGAGTTGGTGAGTGAAGTGGAAGCATGTGCTTGGTGAGTGAGTGAGGCCAGCGGGTCTGTGTGAGTGGAGCGAATGGGGAATGCATGGTGCGATGAGTGATTTGGGGGAGGAGTGACTCCCGCCCAAGGGACCCCGGGGTCAGAGTAAAGTGAGTTAGCTGGGTTAGTCAAATTGAAAAATGGAGGTCGTTTTGTTGTTGGTGGGAGTGTAGGCTTGAAACCCATTTGGAGGGGTGCAGGAGCCCTGTTGACGGGCTTGGGAGCGTGGCTGCGAAAGGTGAGTATCGCTGAGTGGGTACCCCGGGCACCAGGCTAGTCGGCCGCGGTAGGCCAAGGGCCCATGGGGGGCCGGGATAGAGTAGTGGGCACGGGTGCGCCTGCTTGGTGCGGGGGCCCCGGGCGCCATTAGCCGCGTGGGCAGTGTTGTGGGCACGGGTGACCCTCGGAAAGGGGCCCGGGAGGCCGGCCTGCCACGTGTGCGTTTCAGGGGAGGTGCCATGGGGGGCACTCCCCGGTGTTAGGGAGCTGGTAGGCTCGGAGGCAGTGTAGTGCCCGGGGGTGCCATAGCGGGAGAATCGGCAGAGGGTCGTGCCTGCCAAAGGGAGCCACGTGTCCCAGCCAGGAGACCGTGTGAGGGCACGGAGAGAAAATTGGGGGGCGAGGCCCGAAATTGTGAGGACACCAACACAGGCGACGGGAATCTGGGTTGTTAGAACCAATACTTTAAGCGAGAGGCGCTTGTTGAAAGCCCCGGGGTAGTTTAACTGTTAAATGGATAGGGTAGATTAGGAGATGTACCCCTCCGCACCATCCATCCCCTCGCTCTCGTTGTGGGCCGCTGGACCCACTTTGGGTTAGATCGCCGAACTCTGGGGAGGCCATTCTGAGGCTTCGTTGGGCCTCGACACAGGACGCTAGCTCTCCCTTATTCCCCTCTGGGAAGGGAACGTAGGGGTTGGGAGTCGGCTAGGTGACAGAATAGGTTAGCTGAACAAGGACGATAAAGGGGGTTAGGGGACGATTTATAGTGGGGAAGTAAAAATAAAAACAATAAAAAAAAAAAAATAAGTTGGGGCTAAATTGGGGTTTGACAAATTAAGGGAGTGGGTATGTACAGTGACAGGCAAAGGCGATAGGTTGGGAGGGAGACAGGTAGGTAGGTCCGAGCCCGCCTTCCAAGTGGCCAGCACCACCGCACTCCCTCCACCAACCTCCACTGAACGGCAAAGGCTGGCCAACTTCATCGGCTGGCCGTGTTTTGCTTCAAGACAGAGGCCGGCCAACTTCATCGGCAGCTGTTGTTTTGCTGCAAGGCCTGTGCCATCGGCTGGCCGTGTTTTGCTTCAAGGCCTGTGCCGGCCAGTTCATCTGCCGGCTGTGTTTGCCTGCAACGGCCTTCTTCTGCGGGCTGTGTTTGCCTGCTACCTTTGCCATGCCACGCCCACTGCCCACGTTCACCAGCCCCGTTCAATTTTTGCTTTGCCCCCCCTGTTCATTTCCATGTGCGCCAGGATCAAGGCAACAGTTTGCAAGCTGCGAGAACTGCCCTGTTGGCAGCTACAACACGGGCCTGCAGTGGCAGCCCGTGCACCGTGTTTTGCGTCCATCCATTCATCCATCCATTCGTTGTGCTCATTGCGTGTGCCACTTGAGCTGGCACGGAGACTGCGTTTGTGCAGCCCAAGCACCGTTGTGGTTCACTGAGTTCAGTTCAAAAGGGAAGGCCTTGGACTGCGTGTGAGCAGCCAGCCACGTTCCCTGTCACCTGCATTGTTTGAGCCAGAGACTGCATGCGGGCAGCCTGGCTCCCTGCTAACTGCTTTCTTTTTGCAGAGTTCAATGATCCTGGGCCATGGTTTAGTGTAAAATTTGTAAGTTAAGGTAAGATGTACTGTAAATATGAGTGCGCCCCCCGGCATGTCTGTCTAGCGCCGGCAATTTTATTTAAGTCGTCCGTGTGAGTGAGTTTGTTTAGATAGTTACGCAGCCCTCAGGTTA
>NC_140963.1:56049236-56054236 GCF_056783735.1 Eptatretus burgeri | reverse complement strand
TCAGAGTTCACACAGTCAGTAGCGGGTGTTGGCCTCCCTCAAGCTTGGCCTCCCTCAAGCGGTTACGCACCGTCTGGGCTGAAATGCGCCTGTTATGCAGCCCGACAGTCTCATCGGCAGTCCTCGTGGCCGGTCGGAGTCGATCCCGGAGATGTTGCAGCCTCATGTGACGATCCTGACCGGCAGTGGTCACACGTGGTCGCCGGGCATGTGGGTGGTTCACGGTGCTTCCAGTCTCTCTGAGGCGCGTTCTCAGGCGGCTAATGGTGGAGTGGTGGACATTGAAGTGTGCTGCAACGGCCCGTACTGACGTCCCAGCATTCAGCATGCCAATGGCACGCTCCCTCAAGATTTGTGACATCTGTGGCATGTTGACATTTGGCACCAGTCCACATTTTGGGGAGGCCTTTTATAGGGCAAGCTATAGGGAGTGTTTGTGTCCTGGTCACGCTCACTGACCATCACTCTGTCAAGCCCCATGGTGCTCATGGGAAGGATTACTCAACGTGTGAGTCCACACACTCAGAGTGGTCAATTTCAATGGGAACATCTGTCTTGAGCAAAACAAAGGAACCATTGCTCAAACATATCATCGGTTTGACCATTTTCCCATAATGGCAATCTTGACTTAGATATTTAGGTTGGTGCATTTATATTTTTGTTCAGTATATATATATATATATATATATATATATATATATATATATATATATATATATATGTATATATGTATATATGTATATATATGTATATATATATATATATATATATATATATATATATATGTATATATGTATATATGTATATATATGTATATATATATATATATATATATAAATATATATATATATATATATATATATATATATATATATATATATATATATATATATATATATATATAGCCTGGTGTTGGCACAGTGGTTAAGGCAGCGGCTTGGGATCCAAAAGGTCCTGAGTTCAAGCCCCATTGGGCCGCTGAATTAATACACCAGGGGGTTGACTCAGCCTGTCATCCTTCCGAGGTCGGCGAAATGAGTACCAATATACTGGGCCGGTGTATACCCCGGTTAAAATAGGTGTACCATATCCCTGTGTCATAAGAGGCGACCAGGGTTGCGTCAGGAAGGGCATCCAGCGTAAAACATGTGCCAAATCACTATGCGGATCATACAGATGATCCGCTGTGGCGACCCCTAACGGGAGCAGCCGAAAGAAGAAGAAGATATATATATATATATACATACACATACACATATATATATATATATATATATATATATATATATATATATATATACATACACATACACATATATATATATATATATATATATATATATATATATATATATATATATATGTATATAGAACCCTCCAGAAGAATGAAAACGGCCCCGATTCAGCGAGGAAATCGCCCTTGTTCTGGAAGTTTCTCTCGCGTGCCGGGAGGAGAAGGGGGGGGGGTGGGGCTCCGTGCATAAAGGTCGGAGGCGCTGGAACGCTGAGGAGAGTGTCTGGGAGAGACAATTGTGGTGGTGAAAGGATTGTGTGGTGCAGAAGAATTGAGGCGCTGGAACGCTGAAGAGAGTGTCTGGGAGAGAGAATTGTGGTGGTGAAAGGATTGTGTGGTGCAGAAGAATTGAGGCGCTGGAACGCTGAAGAGAGTGTCTGGGAGAGAGAATTGTGGTGGTGGAAGGATTGTGTGGCGCAGAAGAATTGAGGTGCTGGAATGCTGAGGAAAGTGTCTGGGAGAGAGAATTGTGGTGGTGGAAGGATTGTGTGGTGCAGGAGAATTGTGGCGCAGAAGAGGAGAAAGAACTGTGAGGTTGGGACGAGTGAGAGGTCGGAAGAAGGAGGACGGAGTCCCGAGGGTCCACCACACGGTCACTTTTCTTCCTTTTCTTTCCGGGGTTTTTTGAGTGAAAGTCTGCGGTGCCTTGTCCTTAAGTAAACCTGTTTAAGTAATTGTACATAATAAATAGACCAACGGTTGTAGTTCTTTCTCTTGCTCGTGTGCTGTCCCTTACCCCCTTGCATTAATTGCTTTGATTACATACGTCCCTAATTGCATACATGACTGCATGACTGCATGTGTCGTGTGTGTAATTAATGTCCTTGTGTGAATGTTTACCCGTTCGTTGCGTCCTTTCCCTAAATTGAACTGCCATAATTAAGTTCGGAATATAGCTGGTTGTTAAGAACCGATAAGAGAATCGGATCCGGCGGGGCTTGGCGATATACACCGCTCGGCAAATCGCAAACAGAGCGAGCTGCTTAGCGGCTCGTTTCCAAGCAAGTCCCGTCGAGGTGTAAATCCCCGGCATTTCTGTCTGCGCGCATAATTAGGTAAATCGACAATTCGGCGATCGGACCCTGTCACGCGCGGACAGAATAGCTGGCTGATTTTTGGTGTGATTAAAGATACACCCGTAGCTGGACTTCGACGTTGATCCGAAAGCTGCGACGAGGTTTGCCCGTTCGGTGGGCGAGAGCGGCTGCCATTGGCTAGAAGCGGTCGTCCGCACGCCGACGGGCGGGAAACCACAACAATATGTATGTATGTATGTATGTATATATATATATATATATATATATATATGTATATATATGTATATACTGTATATGTATATGTGTATATATATATATGTATATATATATATATATATATATATGTATATATATATATATATATATATATATATATATATATACATATACATATATATATACTGTATGTATGTATATATATATATATATATATATATATAAATATGTATATACTGTATATATATATATATAAATATGTATGTATATACTGCATATATGTATATGTATATATATATATATGTATGTATATACTGTATATATTTGTATATATATATATATATATATATATACTGTATATATGTATGTATATACTGTATATATGTGTATATATATATATATATGTATATACTGTATATATGTATATATATATATATATATATATATATTTGGGCGTTCCGTTTTTGCAAAAGTTTTCATTTTGAAAGGTCATTATGTGCCCATCGATTCTGTTTGGTGAGGTAACCTTGCTGAAAAAGTTTCAGAATTTTCCCGCCATTTTTGGCCGCGGGCCGCCATTTTGAAAATTTCACGAAAAGTGAAGTTTTTGTGAAAAATACACATTTAGGCATTTGCACTCTCGTTCATTTCAAAGGCCAAAATGTGTCTATCAATTCTGTTGAAGTTCATTTTTATCTCTTTGGACGAATGAATGCCACAATATGATATTGAGGGCTGCCATTTAGTTATACCTGGCAACCGCCGGTTGCAAAACAAAATCTAGAAATTCATCGGCACTTTCACACACGTACTTCGGAAGGAAAAAACAAAGAAAAGTTCGATGAACAATTTTCAAAATATTCCGACTCAGCAACACCGAATAGCTTATTCGAACAGCGCAACTTTGTTACAGGCCAATCCAAGCACATACTAATCAACTAGAAAGACTCCTGTCGTCTAATAGTCACGACCACCAGATTTAGCTCAGTAGACACACATTTACTGACACCGATCGACTAACATCTAGTATGAAGTGAAGAATCACCAAGGTTTATAGCTTACCCAGCGTTGTCTTATTGAAATTTGGGAATCTATTCCTGTGGTCTTCCACACACTGTAGTGGGGCCTGATGCTTCTCTTCATCATGGCACATTGGAATAAAATCAGAAATCAACTTAATTCCTCTCTCTGCAACATAATTTACGACGCGCAATGACCGAGCAGATTCCAAGAATTTCTTGTATCCAGAAAACTTATCCCACATATGAGCAGGGGTTTGCAACCATTCTTGTGGTTCATCCAATCCAAGTAGATCAAACATTAGCCATGATTCACCACGCACTAAATTTCTGAGTTCTGGTTCTCCTCCAGAGTCGTAATCAAACGTCGGTAGTTCAGGCTTCCCCGATTGGAAGCTCTGTGGTCTTTCAGTTTCGAAAAGTTTCTGGCCAATCAGTTCTCGCTCATGTGCTGGTTTATCTTCGTCCACTAGCGACAGAATAACCAGTTGAGGCATTAGATACCAGGTGTGGCGCTGGCATGATGTCATGCAGGCATCTGACACTCCCTGATCATATTCGCTGTCGAGGTAGATATCGGCCATGAATTTGATATCATTACGCGGAGTTGCTACGTTGAGCCGTGATTCCAGGAATGCTTTCGCATAGAAGAGCCCGACAAAATTAGCCATTCTGTTCATACAAGTACGCTCATCATCTTCCATGGTAAACTGCGACTGTAGTAGAGACAGTTTGAGAAAGTAGATGCCTTTTGCCATCAACCTTGCTTGATGGTCTGGTCCCGGATGCATGAAGGTGAATTTATCAACGTCTTCACCCAACCAGATGACAACTAAAGTAATCAGCTCTTTATAATCGTCTCTGGGAAAGGTGTTCTCCAGCAATCTCTATCGAGCCCAAATTAGTACACTCTGAGCTATCTGGCACAGCCAAGGGTCCGAATCTTCCCACGAAAACTTCACCAGCTCTGCGTAGTCGATTTCCAAAGAGTTCCAAGCTGCTTTGAGGCGGCGAAAGATTTTTACACCAGGATCCTTTGTCTGCCCAGTGACACACTCGGCTACGTGTTTTATATGTAACTGGTATATGTGATGTCTACATGGGATCCAGAGAATGGCTCGACGAAGAAAGGACTCTATTAGGGCACAAGCTCCCCTCCAACGACCTGTGTTGTAAGCCGTGGTATCAAACACAATGCCGATGACCTGGTCATACACATGCCAGTCTTGTAGCATCTTAGTCACAGAACTTTCTTGTGCAGATCCTGTTCCGGCAGGGATCTCTGGGATGCCTAGTAACTTTTGATCACCTAGGATCCCACTGATGTACACGCAACATCGCTCAGATGTTACCCCTTTCCTCAATATCAGGTTTTTGCCGTCCCAGTGGACGATCACAAAAGTTGGAATGTTATATGTGGATTTGATAGATTCA
>NC_140963.1:56036736-56044236 GCF_056783735.1 Eptatretus burgeri | reverse complement strand
GGCGTGAAGGCTTTTTGATCCACAAATTTGCATATATCGATCGCCCTGGGGGCGGGGCCAATTCGCCCCTCGCCCACCGACCGGACGGCAAAAAGTGGGCGTGTGTCGTCCTCGATCCGCCTCTGAAGCAGAAAATCCGTGACTTTGTACACGCTGTTCGACGCGCGCTCCGCACGAGTCCAACACCGGCACCCACAGCGGGGCAAGAACGGTGTCGATGCTACGGTTGTGAGGTGTGCGTGAAGGTCGTGGCGGTTGTGGTGAAGCGGTGGTTGTGGTCGGTGGTTGATGTTGTGGTTGTGATCATGGCGGTTGGTCCAAAATAAAGATAGTAAAAGAAAAACGGCTATCCTGAAGAGTCGCAGCACGTATAAATGACATGTATTCCCACTAGACAACGGGTTTGGGCCTAACTACACATGCACTTACCGAGATACCTCACCTAAGGGACCTGAATGGTGGTTTGCGAATCTGGTAACCACAACAATATATACATATATATATATATTCTTCTGCTTTCGGCTGCTCCCGTTAGGGGGTCGCCACAGCGGATCATCCATATGATCCGCATTGTGATTTGGCACATATTTTACGCCGGATGCCCTTCCTGACGCAACCCTGGTCGCCTCTTACGACACAGGGATATGGTACACCTATTTTAACCGGGGTATACACCGGCCCAGTACACTGGTACTTATTTCGCCGACCTCGGAAGGATGACAGGCTGAGTCAACCCCCTGGTGTATTAATTCAGTGGCCCAACGGGGCTTGAACTCAGGACCTTTTGGATCTCAAGCTGCTGCCCTAACCACTGCACCAACACCAGGTTCATATATATATATATTTATATATATATATATATATATATATATATATATATATATATATATATATATATATATATATATATATATATATATATATATATATTTATATTTAAATTTAAATTGACTCCTCATGCTATTCTTGCTGAAGAAGCCACATAAAGCAAGCAAGAAAGGCTACCATGGTTGTTGAATTGTGGTTTGGTGAAGGGGATTATAGGTGGATTGTGAAAGGCAGAGGGGTGATTGTCGGAATGGACCTCTGGGGTATTGAAAGAAAAATTGAAAGTTGCAGAGGGTTTGGAATGAACCGATTTGGGGTATTGAAAGAAAGATTGAAAGGAGCTGGAGTGAGGAGTGGCACTGAGGATAGACATGTCATTATTCATCATAAATAAGGAGTCCACAAAGTTTAGAGTTGCTTTATTCCCCTCTTGGTAGCTCCCCTAGTTCATTGTTTGTCAGCCCATTTTGCCATCACACAAGTGTTTATTTGGTCCACTATGGCTGGCTGACATGTCAGCAGATATGCTGGTAGGCAGTTGAACAGGCAGGTGGTTGCAGCTGTTGGTGGGTGGTCATACAGGCAGTGGTTGGTGACAGCAGGCACGAAGGTCAGCTTTGCTCTGTCCTAATTATATCACTAATTCTAATCTGCCTTACTAATGCCACCTCGAAAATACCGTCCGGTCCAGTTGCAGAGTCACAGTCGAGGGTTAAAAGTACCTTCTCAGATGCAAAAGACAGAGTTCAGGAGCAGTTGGGTCCGACAGGGATGGGTGGGTACTGGGAATGAGAGGGTGGGGACAATATTTGGAAGCAAACACAGAATTGAAACATTCGGTCTTCTCATGAGCGGAATCGGATGTGGTACTATTTGAAGAGAGGGATGGTGTGGAAGGGGAGCATATGCCAGAGACGGAGACAGACTTAGCAAGATGCCATCAAGTTTTAGAGGAGGGATACAAGTTTGAAAGTTCATTCTTTCGGTTGAACCGATCTAATTTCCTGACTCACCTGAGAGTGGACACACACTTGTTGTGGGCTTTTTGGAATACACTGAGATTGCCTTCAGTTGGATTTGCCTTCCAGCAGTAGCAAATTAATGAAGTCTTTGTCTTTGGAAAATGTGTTAAGTGAAATCAATCAGGCATGCAAAGATGGTAATTATGAAGACATTCTGAAAGCTCAAGCAGATATGGTTCATACCATTCATTCACTGGATATTGTGAACCAGGTGAGCAGATTCGATGAACTTGTTGCAAACAAGCCACTAGCCAGAGCCATTCTTCAATATATGCAGATGGTATGAGAAATGCTTATCTACCTCAGAGCTGTACAGACTGGCAATTGGAATTTTCATCTTTCTACTACAGAAGTCTTTGTTAAATACTTCTTTGCTCACAACAATTTAAGTTATGCATGCCTTACTCCCATGTACTTGGCAGATATGAAAGCATTAGCTGAATCAGATCCTAAAGTATGGGAAGAATTTATGGAAGGCAATGGGTTTGTTAACAATAATATGATACCTTTCTGTACTGTCGGTCTGAATCAGTGATCTCCAAACTTTTTCAACGAAAGATAACTTTTACAATCTAAATGCAGTAAAAGATCTACCCTTAAAAGTTCGACTTTACTCAAACCCCCAAAAATGTACGCTATGCATAACATTCACTTATTGTTAGTGTGACACCTGTGCTTGCACACTATCATTGAGTGCTTTGAAGTGTGGGTCGTAGTTTGAGATGGCCAGTCTCATACAGTCCATCAGATGGGCATCTGTGAGACGATTGTGATATTTGGACTTTAATTTTCATTGAGGAAAAAGCCATCTCATGGAAGTATGTGGAACCAAAGTAGCCCTTCACCTTGAGTGCACAGGATGTCAGAAGAGGGTACTTCTCTCTGTTTAAGTCCCCAAAAGTCTTTGATCCTTGATCTAGCTTTCAGCTCTGTCATTTTGCATGGCGATTATCTCCATGTCAAAGCCACTGCTTTGTTGAAACACCTGCTAAAATTTGCTGTCATTTCTCCAATATCCACTTTAAGAAAAGGATTTGAGACAAACAATGATTTGTTCCATCTTGTCTACCTCCTGAAATTGGTTGTTGAATTCCTTTTCCAATCTGTTCAGATGGTCACAATTTTTTTTTGGATGGAACCCTTTCTCTTTAACGTTTTGTAGCGTTTTCTCCAGATTTGGGAAGTTCTCTGTCATGTTGTTCTTTAACTGGGAGGATTGCAGGCCCAGTTTCAACTTGAACACATTCACTACACTGATCATGTGTGACAAGTCTCTGTCCCTCCTCTGCAGTTAACGATTCAGCTCATTTGATTTTGCCGTTATGTCCGTAAGAAACCCCAAGTCTAGCAACCACGCATGATCTGACAGCTCGCTGTAAACCTCATTTCTTGATTTAAGAAAGGTGACAATCTTTCAGGGATCAGACCAAAACATCTCGAGAGGACTTTCCCTTGACTTATTTTTTTTGAAATTATCTTGAAATGTTGCATGCATTGTCTTGTGATGCCATTTTAAATTACCTCTTTCACTCAAGGTTACACTCTGGTGACAAATGAGACAGATGCTCTTGTCTGATATTTGTAAAAATAAATTCACTTTCCCATTCCAGATGGAAATTGTCAGTTTTTGCCCTCTTCTTGGATAGCCCTGGCTCCTTGTTTGTCATTTTGCCTTGAGGAAATTAATTCTAGAAACAAGAAAAAATGAAAAGCCCAGCTTATTCCGTGTTTCCGCAGTTCGACAATGGGCAATGAGCAACTGACAACTGTATGGTGGCCGTGGCAGTGCAATTGACTGTGTTGTAGATGGATAATTGGTTTGTCTAAATGCAAATAATTTCTGATTGGGCTGTGCACCAAAACTTAGCTCTTTTAAAAAAAACCCCAAAACTCTACAGCAGCTTGCATTTGTGACCCTCGGCCACCACAGTTTTAAATTCAACCACCGTACAGAATCTTGTCTCTGTCTCTGTCTCTGTCTTTGTCTCTCTCTCTCTCTCTCTCTCTCTCTCTCTCTCTCTCTCTCTCTCTCTCTCTCTCTCTCTCTCTCTCTCTCTCTCTCTCTCTCTATATATATATATATATATATATATATATATATATATATATATATATATATATATATATATATATATATATATATATATATATATATATATATATATGTTTAGATTAGCTGTTAAAGACTGGGGATCGACCTGTCGATCATGATCGACTGGTTCAAGATCATGTCTGGATCTTGAATGTCTTGATCATGTCTTGAAGCTGGATCATGCTGGATCATGTCTTGAAGCAAGTAAAGCGAATGGTGAAAGTAACTGGAGACCTTTTTGGCATCACACTAAATCTATATGCCTGCACCAAATTCTTCCTTGTACACCTGAGCTTTCACGCCTTGCAGAGGAAGCAATGAACATGGCTGATCTACCTACTACTAAAGCAAAACATCATCATGAGCTCACAGAAGTAAAGGTCAAGCAACAGGAGAAGAATGTTCTGGATCTCAAACCCACCATTGATAAATTCACCAATCCCTTTCCCGACAGATGTGACCAGCTGATAAACATGGTTACCAAAGCTGTTTTGCTGAGAACATCCAAGAAGACATCAACAAAAGGACATAGTTTGGAGAGAATAAATTTGTGCAGTTTGTTTCAGGGAGAATCTCAAGAAATAGTGTGAATCTTTGTGCTCCAATGAAGAAACTTAAAGGTCCGCAGAATCAGAAAATCATGTTTGGTTTAATGAATAGATATGGCTTCACTTAACACTTGATCATTGGTCTTTTCTTAAATAAATATCTTGAAAGGAAGATTTTAATGTTATTTGATGCCCTTTTACACTCGATTGCCCCCCCTCCCAAAAAATGCTCGATTGGCCCCTCCCTTCCCATGATGTCATTTTAACCTTGGGTCTGACAGCAAATTCTACATAATGATTTTGACTATCGTTGTCATCTGGGGATTCTTGATCAGAAAATTATTCATCAAATTCACTTTCTGACAAATCTGAAGCAAGTTGTTTGGCCATTATCCATTGCGTGCTAACAATCTTTCCCTCAATTATGTCATGGCAGTTTATCCTGAATTTTTAGGGGTGGTACCCAACAGGTTTGCTTTTTTAACTGCAACACCTCAAAAAATTATTAGAATTACAAAACATGTTCAGTTCTTTGTTCAGTACTTAAAAATCAATGTAATCACATCAAAAAAATTTATTTCTGATTCTGTGGACTTTTAAGTTACAGATGTGTTAATCAGCAGGAAAGAAGTTTACTGTAAAGGATGGAAATGAAAATTTGGAGCTCAAGGAAGAAAAGGCACTATTTGCCCACATGCTTGTAATCTCCAAAGCCAGATATTTTGATCTTAAGCAAGCTGTTGGAACCCATTAACTTTTTTTGTTGTCCCACGAGGATTGTTTGCAGCAGATGGTTCTCTGTGCCATATCCCAATACAGAGTGATTTGATGTCAATCCTTGAGTGCCTGCCAAAGGACACAACAAGTGCTCGAGGGAGACCCAAAGTCAGATACTCAAGCCCTCTCCATTTGCAAACGTGTACAAATATCGATGGAATGGCTGATCTGCAATCACAAGACAAGCCAGTGTGAATAGCCAGTTGCTCTGATCGAGCAAAGCATTTCACTGAAAGAAACTGGCAGAGATAGAGCAAATATGACGAAGTTAATTGGTGTTTGACTGGTACGACATTAGTGAATCACTGAAAATGTCTACACGTGAAAGAAGACTAGGCTGCAACAAGGCTGCAGAATATCACATCGCAGATATAACATCAATTGCCAGAGTTATCATGCATAATGTTCTAGCTCATATAAAGACGAAAGATTAACTCACCGCATATCGAGCTCACGTGCTGTAGTTCTAGAGCATGCCCTGACAAATTGAAAGAATGTTGTAGTGGCATAGAGTGATCATTCAGAAGCCACACAGACAAGTTAATTTCTCAAGTATTCAAGAAGAGACAGACACCAAGCTAATTCTTCATTCTCTTGGCACCACATCAAATGTGGTCACCTCAATTAAGATCTACTCTCTGGAAACTGACATTCTTGTACGAGCTATTGGACATTATCCAAATCTCTGCCAAGCCACATGTTTTATGACAGGAACTGCCCAGAAAAGTGGTCATACAACTTCAACCCACCTGCAGTGTGCTTGGTCTCAACAAAGCCGCAGCACTGCCAGGTTTTTATGCACTATCTGGGCAAAAATTATTGGTAGATTTGCTGGCATGGGGAAGATGGGAAGACATACTGGAAAGTGCTACAAGAACTTCATGAGAATGCACCTGCACAGCTTGGGACAACAGAGGAACCATCTGAAGCCTTAATTGCCACCTTTTAAGTATACAGTATATCTGCAAGCTGTATTTCCCTCTCACAGAAATGACAAATGTAGCAGATATGAGATGGTTACTTTTCAGAAAAAAGCAACCTCAATGTGAAGGTCTACCTCCAACTAGAGCTGCAATTTCCAACTCCAGAGCTCAACACTAGGCTATGGTTTGATGCAATGATATAGTGGTCAACCCAGAGCTACTAGAACCTCAGCATTATGGTTGGGATTTAGTTGAGGGGCACTTCCGACCAGCGATGACTTCATTGCCTGCTGTTCCTGATGCAGAAACTAATCTGGTGAATGTTCATGTGCAAAGACACGATGTGCAAACAACTGCTGCAAATGTAGAAATAAAAATATGGGCTGTGCTGTATCGACCTATGTAACTGGTGTGATGATGAAGAACCATGTGAAAATTGGGAAGAAACTGTCTCAACACATGATGAGAATGAGAGTCATGAAGATTAAGATATTTGATAAATTATCCAGTTATTGCCAATTCATGTTTTCAAAATTAATTCAACCAAAAAACATTGGCTAAACCTCCAGAAGACTTCAAGCTTTTGATGACTTAATTGTAAGTTTATATGATGTACAATATTGTCGCATCAGATGGTTCCCTTAACAAAGACCATTTGTGCTGGGGGTACAACGTCCATGAATGGCCAAACCTGTGTTTAAATTACTGCATTCTTAATATTACCAAGTTTATAATCTCCCAAGGATTTCCTAATTAATAACCAGACATGGTGGTGTTCCTGCGGGAAGGCAGGAAAATGGGAAAACACTTCTTATAATTAAAGTAAAGGGGGTTTATTTCGAGAAAAAAAAAATGGAGAAATAACGAAGGATAGGACAATCAAGGAATGATACAGATGTGTCGGTTAAAGGACACAAGAAAAAGGGAAGAAGAAGGAACACGCGTGTGTGTGTGTGTGTGTGTGTGTGTGTGTGTGTGTGTGTGTGTGTGTGTGTGTGTGTGTGTGTGTGTGTGTGTGTGTGTGTGTGTGTGTTATATGGAAAATAAGGCCTAACCCGCTAATGGTGCCAACAATACGAGTTTCATACAATGAAGGGGAACAGGCGAGGATTTTAGGCTGGCACGAGCTGATTGTGGCTACACCACCATGGTGTGGTCGTGTAGGTTGGACAGACACGATGCATGGGCAAAGTGCAGCATGGGGCGTGATGGCGATGAGTAGGAATAGCGATGAGAGACAATGGCGAGCTGTGCAATCTCCAACATGCCCTCCTCGGTTAGCGACCAAACAAAGAGAGAGAGGAGAGATG
>NC_140963.1:55986736-56026736 GCF_056783735.1 Eptatretus burgeri | reverse complement strand
TTGCTACGTTTTTGCATTTTCAAGCCAGCAATAATAGAATTACGTTCTGATAACAACAACAACAACAACAACAACAACAACAACAGCAACAGAGCCTATCGTTCCGAGCAGGCAAGAAACCCTGCCTTCCTGGCTTCGTACCAGCAAGTCATGCCCCCAAGGCTTATGATTGGTCGGGGGTGATGTGAGAAGGTGCAAGAGAGACAAGAGAGCATGATCGGAGAGATCAGATAGTTGGTGTGAGGAATGCGGTTTAGACGAGGGTCTCGTTTTTACTCTCCTCTTGGCATGACAAAATAGTAGCGTGATTGTTGTTGTTCCTGCTGGTTTTAATTCGTTCACACACTGAAGCAAGACGCTAGCCATTGACTGTTGCTGGCTCATGAAGGGTGTACGTTTCTTGGAAGAGAAGAAGAGCGCGCTTCGTGGCCTTATCTCGGGGCCTCAGGAATCGTCACGTAGTATTGTCAAGGAGAAAGGCCATTTGTGGCAAGCGGATCTGGTGTAAGGGAGGAGTGGGGTCGGCATATTCGTTCATGAGAAGAAACTGTATGAAGGTTTGTGGGCCCTCAATGAAGGAGTACCATCCATGTGAATTACCACATATATTTCCCACCGAGAGAGCGACTTGGCCTATTTTCGGGTGCGTCTTCCCATGCAGTGACTACGCGGTTCGATCGCCAGGCTCTTAAAAGATCATCTCTGGACACACAGCTAAGTGCCAGGATAAAGGGAGGATTTTCTTTTATTCTATCTTTCCCTTTGCTTTGTATTTGAGTTTGTGTGGAGAGGTCTCAAAATTAGCTTTAGTTTACCTCGCACTTTTATTACCACGCGTTGATTTATTCCCATTATTTATTGAATTTGCTTCTGTCTGTCTGTTCATCGTGGGTTCGAATATAAACCCTTGTGCTTCCATCCTGGTGAATACCTCTGGTACGTGCTTCGCCACCTCCCATCCCATGCGTGTCATAATCTCCAAGGATTTCAGCTGTTCGCCTCAAAGTGAAATTGTATGGCTAGCTGTCCAGGTCGGTGTTAATCACCCCGTTCATGACAATTGGGTCAAGGGTGGGAATTAACTCAACCGACATGGACACAAAATTATTTTGTCTGGGTGCGGTGGTGGGTGGAGCCAAGCGACAAATGTGGGTGGGGTCCGGCAGCTGTTCGACCACTAGAAATCCACCTCCAAGAAGAACCACAACAGCAGCAACAACAACCATGTGCCGCAACACGTTCAAGGTAAAAAGTACTTGATTAACTTCGATTGTCATGTCCTTGTATGCACTAGTTTATTTAAAAAAAAATTTTTACAGTGATCTTACGCTGATTTATAAGGCCATGAGTAGACAATGGATAAATACATTATATAGTATATGGGGTTTGAACCTGGGTTCTGAGCATCATGAGCCATTGGTTCAAATGGGGACATGAAACTGGCCAATATTTGAGCAAATGCGAAGTGGATGCCTAACTTTGACTGAAGACCCACCCAGAAATATTTGTTCACAGAAAATGACCTGTTAATGGATTTCTGTTATTAACCTCCGCCATCGAAGATGGACGGAGGTTACTGTTTTCACCCCTGTCTGTTTGTTTGTTTGTGAACAGTATTATGGAAAAACTCCTGGGCAGATTTAGCCGAAACTTGTTGGGGGGATTAGGTATCGTCCAAGGATCATTCCATTAGATTTTGGACTTGGTCCAAAGTCCAATATGGCCTCTATGGCGGCCATTTTGAAAAAATATTTGAATTTTTGTTTTTGCATTTCTACATGTTTTAAGTGATTTCCAACCCCCCAAAAAAAATTTGTTAGAGAAAAAAAAAATTTGCAACTTTTTTTCAAAAAAATTTCGATTTTATTTGAAAAATATTTGAATTTTTTTTTGCATTTCTACATGTTTTAAGTGATTTCCAACCCCCCCCGAAAAAAAATTTGTTAGAGAAAAAAACCCAGAAATGTTGCAACTTTTTTTTTCAAAAAAAATTCGATTTTTTTTTTTGGCATTTCTACATGCGCGTCGATCTAGTTTAGTTTATTCAATCGTGGTTCAATAGAGTCTGATCCGTTTTGACCTACAATGAATAGGATATCAGGTTCACTTAAGTGACCCAGCAGTATTGGCGGCGGAGGTTTTGCACTCAATCGAGTGCTCCCCCTCTAGTTTTTACTGTGCTGTACTCATGCTGAAACATAGTGTTACTGTTGTAGTAAAGAATATAATGGAAATACCAAAACAGCATTATTCAACATCTGTATCTGATTCTGAAATTTTGTTTTACATCAATATTAATTGGGCAAATGCAATAGAATGTTATTTTTTTTTTAAATGAAGAAATGTAGACAATAATTCGAGCAATTTATATTTTGAATGTAATTTGTATGAATCATTTATTTAAGGCTAAACTGTTCTGTTCACATCCACATGCTGTTTCCAGAGCCTTGGTGCTGCTGTAGCAGTCACTTGGCAGAAAATTCACTGTCTACTTTTCCATTGCTATTCACAGTCATATCGGGGCAGGAGGTTGACCAGGGCACTGACACAATTGGCCTATTCTTTTCAAGAGGTATTATGTGAGCTTTAATATCCATGAACAAGTACTAGTATATGGGACAGCTCATGGATTAAGATCCTTATGAAGGAAGGTACACTTGTTGATGCAACACCCTGTCTGCAATCACTGGAATGACACTTTATAGTCAGACCACCAAATGAACCCACACTTGACTGCTCAAAGGTGAATATGCTCCTACCGAGTTATCCTTCGTCCACCTTGGAAGCTCAGAATTTGTATATAATTCATATTATGTCATCTGTAATAATCTTGTCATTATTTTAAATGTTCTAAGAACAGCAAGTGAACAAATCCAAAGATAATACATTTCAGTATTACATGAACTCGAAGGCGACTATGTGGCGGAACAGCTCGGCTCACCTCCACTCACTGTTCCTCTTTTTACGCGCCTGTAGAATAAACTTCCACCTTATCTTCTAACTCATTCTTCCTGCCAGGTCTTCAAGACAGTTGTTTACCACCATTTCAGATTATCATCAATCCAAAACCATGATCTTTTCTACCCTCGCTAACCCCCACCAAAAACCCCTCTCCTTCCAAACTTCCAGTTTTTTCTCCTGTGAGTTTCCTTCTGAACCCATCTTGTCCTTTCCAGTCCCCCATTCCTCCCCACACCCATTGTTTGTCCAAGTCTCCCTCTATCTTGGTCTTCAACTCTGTTGTTGGTGCTCCCCCCCTCTCTTTCTCCCTCTACTGTTCTTGTTGACATGTTACGTCCTGATCCATTCAGTGTATTAGCTCTTTCATGAGCCTTGACTACGTATACAAAAAAAAGGGAAAAACTGCAAAATCATTTGATGTTTGATGGTTTCCAGATCTATTTAAGGTGGTGTAGGTTTAGTAAACAGTTTCTCAGATATTTCCCTTGTAAGACTATGTCAGTTCTTAAGCTAGCTGTGAATCTACCATAATCGCTGAGCACATGAGACTTAATTCGATTTTATAATGTTGTGATTGTTTTATCATCGATAGAAACTCTAAATGAGGATAAAGAATTTGAAAAAGGAGCATTTTTACAAAATAATAATACAAGCCTTGGTGCATTTTACCTTGCAGTCTTGTGTATTTTGCTCTTTCTGTTGAATGTTGAGCAACAATGTGAAGCCAAACAGTGCTTAAATAGATGGTGTGTGCCTGTTTTGCTGCAGATTAAGGCTGTTCTCACAATATTTTCATGTTGAGACTTGTAGTGTAATTCCCTAAATCACAATTCAAGGGAATGTAAGTCATCAAAATCACCAAAAAGCAACATTGAACAGGAGATAATAAGAAATGGAAAGGTGCACTATAATTGATTTCACCACATGATGAGAAATCCTAAATTATTTATTTATTTTGTCTATTCCAGCATGAAAGGTTTTTGTCACTAAAGGCCATGTTTACAGGCAAAGTGCCTGTCTGTGTTTACAAGTGAATCATGATCTCAGGAAATGATCATTCTTTATTGTACACCGCTTCTTCCAAATTCCATATCCAGGCGATACATGACGTCATCGCCAGGCGTCGAAGAAAGGGAGTACTCAATTTTTACTCTGTTTGTTTGTTTGGTCGGGCGATATCTCAGCCACCCTTTGAGCTAGGAAGCTGAAATTTGGAGACAAAAGTGAAGATGTGCTTTGGCAAAAACGCTGTTTTTTGATTTTTTGATTTTTTGATTCATCAATTAATTGATTAATTACTTAATTCTTATCGATTTATTTATTACTTATTTATTTTCTTTCTCATCTGGGCAATATCTCAGGCACCTTTTGAGCTAGGAAGCTGATATTTGGATACTACAGTGAACAATGATTTGGCTATAAAAGGGTATTTTTGATTTGTTGATAAATGAATTTTCAAAAAGTTACAGATGTGGATGAAAGTAGTGGTTTAGGTATGCTATTCGGCAATTGATTGAGAAATGAATTATTTTACAATTATTATTTATTTTAATTATGCAATAAATCAATTATTGTCACCACTCCCTCCCAATTCCGTCTCCATGTGCTGCACGGCGGCAATGTCGTGCGTTGGAGGATTTATTGTTTCTTTATTTGGCATGGGGGCGGTGCACTTTAAATGTACCTCTACTTGTTCCATACTTTTTCAATCTCTATAATTTCTCAGCTTTTTATATACCCAGGCACACGCTCACACATTAAATCACACTTACACCGAGAGCCATTACACAAAAACCTAAGGTAGTTTCATATGCAACATGCTGTCATTATTTTTAGTTCCTCCACCACCAAAGGTGAACGGAAGTTATGTTTTCACCCTGTCTCTGTCTGTCTGTCTGTCTGTCTGTCTGTCTGTCTGTCTGTCTGTTTGTTTGTCTGTCTGCCTGTGAGCAGGATATCTCCAAAATGTTATATACGGATTCAAACAAAATTTGGTGGACAGGTCAGGTATGTGACACGGACTAATTGATTCGATTTTGGTGAAGATCTGGATTCGAGAATTTTTATATTTTTTAAAATGATTTTTCACCATTGAGAGATGGGGCCAAAAAGGATATATGGCATGAAATTTCAAAAAGTTATGGAGGGATTATGACCAAACTTGGGAGATGAGTTGGCTAGTCGATAAGAACAAGCTGATTCGATCTTGGTTCAGGTCCAGATGCAGATCTGGCCTATTAGTGAGTTGATAAAACGTAAACTGTTCAGCCTGGTGGAGGTACACTGTAAATCAAAAGTCTACACCCCCTTTCAAAATTGTCATTTTTTGTTGCCTTTTCGCCTGGAATTAAATTGCATTAAATTAGACTTTTTCCACTTTTATTTACACATCGAAATCCACAACTTCCAAGTGAAAAACAAATTCTACAAATGTCAAAATTAGTTAAAAATACAAACCGAGAATATCTTGGTTGGATAATTGTCCACTCTCATTAAATCAATAGTAAATTTACTCAGGTGTAACCAATCACTTTCAAAATCACACACCAAGTTAATTGGCCTCCACCGGTGCTAAATTGTAGTGATTCTGATTATTTCAGAATAAAATAAGCTGTTCCTGTAGGTTTTCTCTGCTGGGTAGTGCATTTCACAGCAAAAAGTCAACCATGAGAACCAAGAAGCTTTCAAAATACCATGATAAAGTTGTGGAAAGGCACAAATCAGGGGATGGGTATACAAATATTGCAAAGGCCTTGAATATCCCTTGGAGTACAAGCAAGACAATCATTAAGAAGTGGAAGGCATATGGTACCACCAAGACCCTGCCTTGATCAGGCCATCCCTCCAAACTGTATGACCAAGCAAGGAGGAGACTGATCATAGAGGCCACCAAGAGGCCAATGGCAACTTTAAAAGAGCTACCTACATGCCCTCATGACAACAATATCCCATGCATTCCACAAGTCTGACCTGTATGGTAAGATGGCAAGAAGGTGGCTACTAGGTCCGTCTAAAAAGTAACTGGACTGAGCCTGCTGTGTGTTCCACTTACACAACTTGAATGAACGGGTTGCGTCACAGCCTTTCACAACATTCCAGCAATATATATGATTGGTGATGGTTTACTGCACTCATTGTCTGATTTTTTACAGGTCGTGCTTTACACGTTGTCTGGTCTGAGTCATCGCGCTATGAGTCGTGAGCAGAGAGCCAATCTGAGGTTTCTTGCCAAGCTTGGCAAAACACCTTCCGAATCCTTCGCAATGCGATGAAGAAACAGGGAAGAAACGATGTCACGTGCACGTGCATTTGAATGGCACAAGAGGTTCAAAGAGGGATGGGAGGAGGTTGAAGACGATCCACGGTCTGGAAGACCTTCAACAAGCAGAACGGTGGACAACATCGAGCGTGTGAAGCAGATGATGCGTGCAGATCATCGACTCACGGTGCGGATGATTGCTGAGGAACTTTCCATCAACAAGGACCCTGTCTGGAGCGTCATCAATGAAAATCTCGAAATGCGCAAGGTGTGCGCAACGATGGTCCCCAAGCTGTTGTCCGAGGACCAGAAACAACAGAGTAACTGTCTGTCAAGACATTATCGAGTGCCTCGAGGACAATCCAGACCTGCTCGGGAGAGTCATTACTGGTGATGAATTGTGGATATTCAAATATGATCCCGAGACCAAACGGCAAGTCGTCAGTGAAAAAGTCCTGCAAGTCGTCAGTGAAAAAGTCCTGCATCACCAAGACCAAAGAAAGCAAGGATGTCGAAGTCGAAGGATGTCGAAGGTGATGCTCATCGCGTTTTTTGATATCAAGGGCATCGTCCACTTCGATTTTCGACCACAGGGTCAAACAATGAATCAATATGTGTACACAGAGATCCTCTGGCGCTTCATGAGATCAGTCCGGGACAAGAGGAGGGATTGGTGGGAGAGCAATGCCTGAGTGCTCCACCATGACAATGCCCCTGCTCATAGTGCCCTGAGCATCCGACAGTTTCTGGCAGAGAGGAACATGCCAACTCTGGAGCAACCCCCGTATTCGCTCAACTTGGTCCCTTGTGATTTTTTTTCTGATTCCCAAAGCTCAAGGGGGTGAACAAGGGGACCCAATTTCCTGATGTGGAGGCCATCAAAAGGGCCTTGACGACGGAGCTCCGGAGGATTCCAGAAGAAGCCTTCCGGGGGTGCATCGAAGCGTGGAAGAAGAGGATGGACAAGTGTGTGAGACTGGAGGGAAGCTATTTTGAAGGGCACAAGCTGTGATTTCAATATATTTTTTGGAAAAAAAAATTCTGTGAAGTCAGTCCCGTTACTTATTAGATGGACCTCGTATTACTCAAAAATCCCACCTTGAGTCCCATTTGAGGTATGCAAAAAACCACTCTGGAGATTTTGAAGCCATGTAGCAAAATGTTTTGTGGTCTGACGAAACTGAGATGGAACTTTTTTGCCTCAATTTAGCCTCAAAACGTTACATTTAGCGCAAACCCAAAACAGCACGTGACTCAAAGAACAGAATCCATACTGTGACACGTGGTGACAGCATCATGTTATGGGGATGTTTCTCATCAACAGGGATTGGGGCACTTGTCAGGATAGAAGGGAAAATGGATGGAGCAAAATGCAGAAAAATCCTCGAGGAAAACCTGCTGCCCTCTGCAAGAAAGCCGAAATTGGGACGGAAGTTCACCTTTCAGCACAATGACCCAAAGCATACAGCCAAAGCTGCACTGTAGTGACTAAGGAACAAAAAGATAAATGTCCGTGAGTGGTCCAGTCAGAGCCCTGACCTAAATCTTGTCGAAAATCTGTGGCATGACTTGAAGATTTCTGTCCATCAATGCTCCCCACGCAACTTGACTGAGTTTGAACAGTTCTTTGCAGAAGAATGGGCAAATATCGTTCAATCAAGGTGTGCAAATTTGATGGAGACCTATCCCAACAGATTCACAGCTGTAATTGCTGTCAAAGGTGCTTCCACCAAGTGTTAACTCTGGGGGATGGACACTTATCTGACCAAGATATTCTAGGTTTGTATTTTTCATTAATTATCTGAAATTTGTAGAATTTGTTTTTCACTTGGAAGTTGTGGGTTACGATGTGTAAATATAGGTGGAAAAAGTCTAATTTAATGCAATTTATTTCCAGGCCACAAGGCAACAAAAGGTGAAAAGTTTGAAAGGGGGTGTAGACTTTCTATAGGTCCTGTATGTGCTCTACCAAGTGTTGTTCTAGTTATTACTGTAATTGTTCTTAAAGAATGCTGAGAAAAACACTCACACCAGGTGCACATGGCACACACCAGACACACAGTAGCAGACTGAAAACAGCTGTGTTTGACATCATTGCCTCATGTCAATGGGAATTCTGGGTGGCCTTGAAATAGAAAAGTTTGCTTCACTCAGACACCAAGAGTGCGCCCTCAGGTGGGGTTGTGACTTCTGAATCGTGTCTGATGTTATCAAATACAAGCACTCCCTTATATGAAGAAGAGATGTGACGAAAAGACAATTTTGATCATCGATTTTTCATTTGTTGGTCAGAAAGATTTTAAAAGCTATTTTTCCCCACAGTTTATGATATTTAGTTGGGACAGATACCAGACAACTGACAGAACTCAAGACAGGTCAACCCAGAGCTGAAGATCATTTTGATGACAGGTTCACTATGAACAGAAGCTTGAGAAACTGATTTGTGATGACCACTGCTCGACTTAAGCAATTAAGACAGGTTGGATGCATCAACGTTTTCCAACGAACTGTGCAGAACCACTTTTGTTCTGCACACTTACAGGATGCGACAGAAAATAAATGTTGCGTTACCTATGACTGACAGATACCAGAAAGGGAGAAAGATTCCAACTCGTTGAGGTTGGACATGGGCCATATTAGCCCATGTGACATTCATGTGATTTCATGCATAGTATGATATGCATGTGGTGGTGTCCTTGTGAGAGATGCTTATGCAACAATTTGTGGTTCCCGATTGCTTTGGGTGAGTTAATCACTCGTGGCATGAACAGCCATCATAGCATACTGGAACTCACTTCGTCATCATCTGACAATGATACAGATATGATATTTAGGGATAGCAACCTCCAGCTTATTTTAATGCCATTTTCATTCACCAAAAGAGCAATCCCTACCATATGTGAGTGAATATTGTAATGGAATACTTGAAAGATGTCCTTGCAAAGATGTTGTACATTGTACCAGGAACAATGGCTGATATTTAGACTACATTGGTCGAGGAATGCCAACCACCAGGAGTCATTCAGGGAAAAGAAAATCCACAGTATCGAGAAAACCCATCTGACTTGTATTTTCCCCACCAGGGGCCCACTGGACTATTGACATGAATGTATACTTTTGTTGTTTGACCCCTTTGAAGTGACATTGTTCCAAGGTGAAAAATGCAACGAGGTAGCTTCCTGGTTTCTTCCAAAGAATCCCATCAAATTTCGTGCAGGTTGAGATCATTATTCATTACATTTTCAACATTAACTGAATACCTCTATGTTCTATACAATATCCTTAGTTTTTGTGCACAGTATATTTTCAATTCTTCTTGGTATATTTATGGTGAAGATTATATTTTTATGTCATTCACAATAGGAAGTTGTGATCTCTCATGTCTGTCACTATGTGCAAAAATTTGGTGGCAGTTGGTCCTGTCCATTACTAGTTCATGCTTCTGTGTTTTTTCTGTCATTCAAAGGAGGAGTAACGATAGACATTACTTTTGCCTCTGCTGAGTGACTTAACTGTCTTCGCAGAAACCCCCAAGATCCTAAGTCCCTCTTTTCCTTTAACTAGAAACACCTGCTCCCGCTAGGGGGGCAGTGATAAGGGGTGTGGCAGTGGCAGTGGTTCATGCTGATAATGTGGATGGTAGATTGGTTAATATTCTTCATCTTATTATTCTTCTTCTTTAATGGCCACAATTATTCCCACATTCTTTTTGGGTTGGGCATGGGAAGCTTGGCCCAAATCTTTCATGAACCAGCTGCCCAAGTCTCACGTTTGACTAAGGTTAGAGCAGGAATTTGGAAATCGTTCATAGCTCGCCTACTTTTCGTTAATAAGGAACGGCTGAGTTGGCAAGAGTTAGCAAGCTTATTGGTAATGGAACACACCCCTGGTTTGCTTTAAATTTCTTTCAGTAGCGATTGTTTAATAAGGTAATCATACGTTGGAAATAATTGATAGAATAGTTTGTGTTTATAATAATTTTTACTTCCAGTTGGTACTGTACCCTGCGAAATGCAACTCTGAGCTATTTAAACACCTCAACATGCAGAAATCTCCCTTGGGGAGGGGGACAAGTTAAGTCGCTAAAACCTCCATTGTGTGACCCTTAGTTCCCCTGTCAAGTTAGGTTGGAATTGGATAAGTAATGACTGAATGTATCACGATCAGGCAGACAGACAGAGACACCAAATTGTGTATTATGGTGTGATTGTCCTCCCCTTTTTTGAGATAAAACTTCATTTCATGTCAAATACAGTCTGCACAGGTCTGCAGCAGTGTTTGCTCAAGTCACAAACCTGCACAGGATGATAGATTACAGCAGCGCATGGTACATCTTGATTTTTGTTGACCTTTGGATGTGACTCTTGCGAGATGTGCCTCTTGCTGGGATGTGTAAAAATTATTTTAACCACAAACTATTCTCTCAATTCTTTCCAACGTATGATTACCTTATTAAACAGTCACTACTGAAATAAATTTAAAGCAAACCAGGGGTGTGTATTCCATTACCAATAAGCTTGCTATTACCAATCCCTCCTCCGCCTCTTGCAGAAAATTGGTCCAGACAGACAACTGAGAGCCACTGCTACTTTGTTGTGATGGGAGACAGTTCCGACCTTGTTGATTATGGAGCATAGATACTGAACTAGTCCACATATTTCACTCGTTTGCCACGGATCTCTACGTCTGGTAGGTTAATATTGTTGGCTGTGATGGCCAGCCAGTTGATGTACAATCCCACACACTTGGCTTCTTCTTGCAGTACCAGCAGTGAGTTTTAAAGGCAATTTCACTGGTTTCAAAGATATCCTACATCATCAGCATAGTCTGAGTCCGGAAGCTGATATCGGGCATACATCGGATGGTCGATAATAGTGTTGAACAGCTCTGGAGCAAGTATGCAACCCTGTTGTACACCTGACTGAATGTAAAATTTCTCAGAAAGTTCATTTCCAATCTGAACATAAGTATCAGTATAAGAGATTTATGAGGTGTAGAAGGGCCGAAGGAATGGCACAGACCCATGTACTTTTGAAAGTGATTCTAAGTACTCTCCCAAGCATACCGAGTCAAAAGCTGCTTTAAAGTCAATACAGGAAATGTCAACACATCTGTTGAATTCCTTGGATTTTTTTTGATCAACTGTTGAATGGCAAAGATCTGCTCTGTGGTCCTCCTTCCAGGAGAAAACCTTGGCTATTCAGGACGGTGTTTGCTCTGAAGTACTGGTCTCACTCGACCAAGTAGAATTAGGATAACCAGCTTGCCAGGTATGAAGAGTAGAGTGATGCCACAATAGTTGCTGGACATAGGCTTATCACCTTTTCCTTTCCAAAATGGGAGGATCATTCCACATTCCCAGTCATTTATGACAGTCTTAGTGATCCATACACAATCAATAATGAAAGTAATCCAGTTGATCATTGTATCTTCTCCACTATCAATGAGCTCAGCCTTTAATGGCAAAGATACTGGTGCATGGCAGTTATTTTAGCTTCTTCATAGCTGCCTGCACCTCTGACGAGGTGACCAAACTGGTTTTGCCATTCAGATTGCAAACTGCATCACTGGTTTCATCTGTAAGTCCTGGATCATGCTCCCTGGGAGGTCTGTTCAGGAGATGGGATAAGTGTTGTTGCCATCTATTGGGGCAGTCACTGGTGTTTGTTGGTTTAGTACCATCCTTGTCTTTGACCACATTGGACTGGTCTTTGCAGTAGATATGGCATGAGCATAGCTCTTTAACCTTTGTGTTGATTATGGGCAGGTACTGCAGCTTCTATGTTGTCAGCCGTGTTGTCCTAGTTAGCTGAGATGTCACGTTTCCAGGCTAGGTCACATTTTCTTGTGAGCTATCGCATATGAAGCCTGCTTTTCGATCAGGCAAATCTAGCTTCATTTATTATAAGTGTTACTTTGGTGATCCAAGAGTTCTTTTGCAGTTCAGGATTTAGCCAAACTTTTTTTTTTGACACTTGAAGTTGTTCCATGGAATCTTCAGCCTCATCAACAAGGTCAAGAAGTGTGAAGTGACTCCAAGTTGTATTTTTGGAGAACCAGATGGTGTCTGAAAGCAGAAGTGTTAAAACAGTTAGTGTGTCATGCATCTGTTCTTTCTTTAAGACAAAGATGAAGGAAAAAAGCCAGAAGTTGATCACAGCAGCAAGTTTGGCACTCCTGTAGACAAAGCAGGGTTCCATGCTTGAAAACCAACATCTGGAAATTAGGACATGATTGATAACCTTCTGGGTCACCCCATAATTGCTGTGCCAGGTGTAGGCCTACTGGTGGATGAGCTTCCTTGGGAACCAAGAGCTTCTAATTCTAAGGTCATGAAATGCACATTCCTCGAGGAGACAAGTGCCGTTATCATTCGCTGAACTGGAACATACAGGGCTAACGATTCCTCCCCTCGCAATATGATTTGATCCAATTTTCACATTGAAATCTCCAAACACCATAACCAGGTTGTAACAGCTTGTCTGGGCTAGCTCAGAGGATAACATCTGTTTAAAAAAAGTCCTTGTTGACATCATTATCCACCTCAGTGGGGACATAACAGACAAAAGTGGTCCCATGTCCATGATTCTTTTGGAAACTCGCAGTAAGTTGGTCGGGTGATGAGGGGTTCCATCTAGTAAGGGCCTTCTTTGTCATCAGGTCCAGGGAAAAGGCCACTCCAGCTCGATGGATACTATCAGTTCTACCAGACCAAAATAGTCGTAATCCTCGCCAGATGTCTCACCAAATCAAGTAGGCATGTTTCTTGGAGTCAAGCAAGGTTGATCCTCAGGTGGAATAGTTCTTACAAAAAGAGTGGAATTGACCTATCTGGGTGGAGGATGAACACATTCCATGTTGCAAATCTCATTGTTTTGGACGTGAAGTTTTGTTTTCTGATTCAGAGTAAAAGGTCACTTTCAGTATCTAGAGAAAGCATATGATTGAATACCAAGTACCAAGAGCAGTTGTTCAATGAGCTTGCAGAAGTAGCTTGTTCCTGAAGAAATGGTAAAAAGTAGTCATGGTCATGTAATAAATAAAAAATCAAGAACTATGATAAAAACCCTCCACATCCTATTTGGGGTAAGAGTAGCTGGCTGGATAGATGTAAGGTGTGGGTCAAAACCTTATGCTGCAGCAGGACCACCACGAGAAGGTTCCCCAACACTCATTAACTTTTCCAAAATCAAACAATGTTGGAACCCCCCTCACTTACTCCTCTTCTCTTGCCTGGGAAACATCTTCCTGAGTGCTGCCTCATGCTTTTCTCTCTTTGCCTTCCAGTTTGCTGCTCACCACCAACTCATTCTCTCTCTCTCATTTCAACCTCTGAGCTTTTATTCACCCACTGAGACCATATTCCCCCTTATCCTATCACTCCTTTCCTCATGCTACGGTCCTTTCCATGCATTCTTGTCTTTCGCCTTTGCCCCACTATGTTGACTCTTTTCCCTCTGTTATGCTCTTCCCTGAGCCTTTACAAATGTATAAAAATAGCTTGTTCAAATAAGAGTGGCACAATGTGGAAGAAATCTCAAATGTTTATTCTTTCACACTTCCCAGCTTTTGCACCCAATTGCTGTTCACCCTGCTGTGAACACTCAGCTCCAGATGACAGTTCAAATGTTCTTTGTTGATATGCGATAACAATTGGCCATAGTGATTGGAGTCATGGGTTTTAGTGATTGCATATATGTTGGTTTGAGACTAGTACAACCCTATTTTGACCAAACCTGGAAATCATGATGAACCAATGTGGACTTGTGTAAACGGTGCCAAATTTTCTCTGACACAAGCCCTATTCGGCACATGTTTAATTGTTGGGAAACAAATTGGACCTCGTGCTGAATTATCTGGATCACATTGTGAGTGCATGCTCCTAAAAGTGAATCTGGACTGCCAACCAAAACAAGGAGGAATTCCATTCTTTGTTCTTTCTAGATGAAGGTCAATGGGTTGACTTTAAATATTTTACGTTATTCCCTGGGAAGGCTCAATAATGAAAACTGACCAGGTTCTTCAGAGTGAGTCGGAGTTGATACGTAAGTGAAGTTCTATATCTAAATATGCCCTGAAGTGCAATTACTACTCGTACGTGTAGCAAAAAGCATATTTTGAGCACGTGTGACATTTAAGTTTATTTTTTGTCATTTAAATGTCAAATTTCCAAAAAGCATGACATTGTGGGAGCAGGTGGTTCAGCGTACAACAATCCCCTGCCCAACAAATTTGGCATGAAGTTGAGCTGGCTGCCACTATGGCGTTCAAAAGCTTCTGACAACTCGAACTCCAACCAAACAAAGTTGTTCCGAGAAAGGCAAATACAATACATTGTGATGTGACAACAAACCTCTCTCGATTGTTCACTACCTTGTACAAAAGTCAGAAAAATTGCCGAAATACATAATTTAATCTTTGGACAATTCAATAAAGTGTCCCTTTTCGATTGCTTATGCACACCGAGTTACCACTGTATTCTGCAAGAATAACTTTAATTGGACCATTGCCTTTGTACCAAACTATGCAGAGTATAAAAGACACGAGTTTTAGCAGTTATTCTCCACAGAGAAATCTCCTGCTTCACCTCAATTTATAGCCATAGTTCAAAGATTGTAATCGCAAGTACAACATACAACACTAGTATTTACACTTGGAACTTGTTTTTTGTTTTGTGGACCATTTACACATTAAGTTTGAAAATTGGAAGAATTTCTGGCCATTTTTTCTCCTTGTATATCATGCATTCCCATTTCACCTCTCTCTGCACTCTTATCTCCTCTCAAATTGCTTTCCCTCTCTTTTCCTGACGTACCTTTCCCCTTCCTTTTGTTTTCTCCATTTTATTTTTCTAAGTTTAACAGCTTCCTTTATGTATAGGGACAGCAGGGAAGGGGGTTCAAATGCCTTCAAATCCCTCATTGTCATAATGGTTTGAGCGTCTGCTCTGGGTGTGGAAGATCGGTGGTTCAATCCTGACTGTGACCAACACAAACCAAATACTTTGAAGATAAGGAGAAAAAGACAAAAAAATGTCATAACCCCTGTGGCTTTATTCATATTGCTGTATAGAGTTAAAGGGTTAGCCCATATTTACAAGAAATTATGTGCATGTGCAACTGACTTGAGTGATCATGTGACTTGGAAGATTGCGTATGTAACAAAATGGCCACCAGTCGGCTATCTTGGATCTGGTCTGGGGGGGGGGGGAGGGTGACATGCATATGTAAGCCATCATTCATTTATCTGTGTGCCAGGTTTAAACAATATCGGTAAATGCTTGTCTGAGAAATGGTTGAGGACGTGTTCAACATCGGGGTTTTTGCAACTAAAATGGCCACCAGCCGGCCATCTTTGAATCATGAAACAAATTGATGTCCTCATGTATACCATCATGTATTGTATTTGTGCCAAGTTTGGACAAAGTCGGTCCATACATGTCCGAGATATGGCTAGGGACGTACGGACGGATGAGACCTAATCTGAAAGCCCCCTTTTTGGACTAAGTCCAACGGGGGCTAATAATACGTGCTATTTCTTTGCTTGACAATCAGCATTACATGAATGGAGCATGGATAAACACAACAGATTGGCATCCATGGACAGGAGAATTTTTTCCTTAATTTTCCTGCTTATTTTGAAAAGAAAAGTGACATCATATCATAAAGATGGTCTGCTATCCAGGGTACTCTTGGAAGTAACCTGGGTCTTCAGAGTGTAAGTGAAGTTTTATCTCTAAATGTACTCTGAAGTGCAATTACTGTTTGTACATGTAGCAACAGGCATATTTTGAACACATGGGACATTTACGTTTCGTTTTTGTCTCTTAAATGTCAAGTTACCCAATAGCAAGACATCGTGGGAGCAGGTGGTTCAGGGTACAACAATCCCCAGCTCTCACTTCCCCCTCAATGGCTGTGTTTGTCTGAAGTCAGGTCAGGTGTTGTCTCATGTGTTTGTTTACATGTGTTTGTGTGTGATTTGTGATGCAACTCCTTCATGAGCCTAAGATCTTATAGAAATCCAGAACCCTCCCTACCCCCCTCTCCCACCACCCCATATATAGTTTCTATAAATTATGTCTTTATGAATCATATCGGTGTCTTTCTTCCGCCAAATATGTCCAGGATGATGGCCTTAGAAAAGTCAAAAGCCGACCAATTGGTATACAAATTTTTTTGTTTTTTAATCCATGGTGCAGGTGGTATGAAAAGCGTTTATCGCAATTTTTTATTGTGTTATATACCCTGATATTTTTTATCTTAAACATTTCCGTGGGTAAAGTGATTGCCTAGTTCTGAGAACAGTGGACTTGTAATCCCAACAACTCCATACTCAAATCCATACTCAAACATTTCCGTGGGTAAAGTGATTGCCTAGTTCTGAGAACAGTGGACTTGTAATCCCAACAACTCCATACTCAAATCCAGCTGATGGTAGCACCATTAAGGATTTGGATTCCGAGTTTCTGCAAAAGAAGTTACCGTGAGGACAAATACCATCTCGCTATGAGATTGCCAGCAAATAGTGACCTTACAGATTGGGGGAATCTGCCTCCCTCACCTTATCTGGCCCTCACAGAGCCTGGCCCTCATGTACTGCCTGTCCAATTATTTTGGTTGACTTTTATTTCCTTCTCTTGTTGCAGTCTTCCCCTGTACCTTCGACTTTTCTAAAACCTCATTTTTTTCAGGACAGTATAATTAATCTTGATATCTACATCGGTTATCTTTTCACCCATGTCTGTCTGTGAGCAAGATATCCCAAAAAGTTATGGACGGATTTGGACAAAATTTGGTGCACAGGCCGTGGGTGTATGACAGAGACGAAATGATTAGATTTCGGTTGAAGACCTGGATCTGGATCTGGATGCGAAAGTTTTAAAATGTTTAAAGTGATTCTTCACCATTTAGAGATGGGGCCCAAAATGATAGATAGCATGATATGTCAAAAACTTGTCGGATGGGATATGACAAAACTAGGTGGATGAGTTGGGTAAGTGACAGGAACAAGGCGATTAGATTTTGGTTCAGGTCTGGATGCAGATCCAGCTTATCAATTGGATACAAAACAACATGTGAACTGTTCAGCCTGGCGATGGAATGCGTTCTATTGAGTGCCGTTGTAGTTTCCCCACGCATGCGAAGCGAAAAGTGGGCTTCACAAATGACCATCCAACTTATCAGTTTATGATCGAGGAGCAGCTTATTTAAATCAAATGTTATGTTTTGAACACAAATCGGAACATGGGTAGAAAAACAAGTCTGCAGTTTTACCGTATATTTGTTCCGATCACACATGCGCAGAGAGGAGTGAAATATATTTTACTCTGTCTGTCTACCTGGCAGTCAAACGAAAATCATTCATAATGGATGCATACATCAGGCATGAATAACTAATGTAATGTGTTGTATAGGGTGATGTAATGGCTGCTGCAGAAATATGGCAGTAAAACCCAGAATTTATTTATATGCCTTTAAACCTCTAAACACTAACCTAAACTGAATTATATACTTGAACACTGAATAATACAAATCACTTTCATCATACTTACAAAAACCTTGCAATACAGTATGTCAATATATATGTATATCATGAGAGGGCGTGACATGTGTGAGTCTGTACATCGAGTGAAGAAGAGCCCACCAATCTGGTTGTGTGATGCCGATGCATTATATATTAATGGGAAATTATTCACCTAATTAATTAATATTGGCCATTAACAGAATTACACTTTTCAAACCCTTCGACATCATCATCATCTCCATCAACTCATCTTTATCATCATCATCGTCATCACATTATTGGATCAAGTTTATCATCATGATTAATTATTTAAGGTAAGTTTATGATCTTAATAACTCAAGAAGATAAACTTTATTTAATGTTCTTCATACAGGAAAATAAGCCTGGTGTTAGCTTAACGGTTGAGGTGGCTGCCTTAAGAGCTCAGGGTCTTGAATTTTAGCCCCTGTCATGCTGTGAAAAAAACACCAGGTGGGTTGATTCAGCTCGTCATCCTAACAAGGTCGGCAAAATGTGTACCAGCTTACTGGACACGGGGCACTACATCAGCAGCACATCCGCGTCCCCAGAAAATGATGCAACCAGCAGCCACAGGGTGCATATGAAATAATAATAATAATAATAATAACAATACTTCATTTTATGTTCTTAATAATGAATTTATTCATGAAAATAAATAGTACAAAAACAATGCACAAAGTTGTTAATTAAGGGTACAGTTTGAACAAATTTTAATGATGAAGTCCCTAAATCCATTTTCCCCATTACTCCCAAAGTTTGCAGATTTGTGGTTCATGGGGATTTTCAAGAACGTAACCCCCGCAAGCAGCAAGGCCCTCCTGTATATACTTGAACACGTCACAGGGTATCGTGTTCTTTGAACTCTCGAGTTTAGCCTGTTTTTCGTTGTTTAAAAAATGCCGTTGCTTTATTGTGATAAAAACAGTTTGGTAATTGGCATTTCCTTGGCATCTTTAATATTCTGCATTGAATGAAAAGGATGTGATCAGGGATTTTTTTGGGGATGCTTGTGGCTGTCAAGGAACCTTATACCTTGGCTGACTTGGCCTAGAGATTTACCAAAAGGCAGAGCTGCCATCTACATGAGGCAATCAACTATGATTTGCTTTGGACTTTTGGGGTTTGGGTTTGGAAAGACTGTTTGGAGTTTTCATCTGGGCTTTGCTGATAAAGTAGCTGTATCGACTGTTTCTTTGAACAATGAGCTACTGTACTGCTGCTGCCTTGTGTTTGTTTTGATTAAACTTTTCTCTTTTCTGTCAAATTCTACTACTACTGAGGAGTTTGTAGAAAAAGCAACAATTGGAGTAGAGAGTACCACATTATGAGTTTGATTGATCGAACGTGTGTGATGCTCAATAGGAGTCCAATGGGCTTTTTAAAACAGCATTTTAGCTGAAATAAGATTAGGCTGTGGACATCGAGATGTGAATTCCAGCATTCTGAGTTCCAGCACCCAGCTGAACCCCACCCACTCCCCGTGGATGAAATAACTAAATATCTTTGGTGTGGGAAAGGCCAGAAACCTGGTTTACAAACTTCCATGCAGGTAATCTTTAATTATACTGAATGCGGTCTACCGTTATGGGCTCACAACCTCTGCTTGAATAAATGTGTGTGCCAATCTTCTCGACAGAAAGAATAGACCTTTGTTTGTCTGTTCCTTGACCGAGGTTGTCAGGACATCACATCAGCATTTGCCCATTGACGTCCTTTCATTTGGCGTTGCCATCTGTTGGTTCCCATCTCCTCTCCGAGTTTAGTCAGGGCAGGAATTTGGCCAGAACATACCAGAACAACAATGACCTGCTCATGTTATGTGTCAGAATTCTGGATGAAATCCAAATTCCTGCTTTCTGGGGTGCAGCGTTAGTGTGGCATCCTGATCAGACCACTCCAGTCACGATTTAATAAAGATCGGTACAAAGAGGACACTAAAAGGATGTGCAGGTGGTACAAAGATGATGGTCTTTGGCTGTGACTGTACGATCACTTGAATCCTTTTACACCGCTCAGGTGGAATGACCATTCTGGAGAGATTCGCATTCATCCTCTTGCTAATTATTATGTACCTACCAAAAACAACAATTAACTTATTGAACTGTATGGGCTGACAGAATGGCTCAGAGGGCGTGTGTATGCCTTTGTGCTGTGTCGTCTTTGTTAAATTATTGGACAACCATAAACCGTCACCTTGGTGCCTCACAGGCAGGACATTACATAAATTAGTATGCTCTCCTTCAAAGGAAATGTTAAGCTGGCTGTGCCCCCCTCTACTCACATTCGCTGGTGGACATTATAGATCCATGTTAGCTTTTGAAAAGAGTCGACGATTGTCTACTGCTTTCTGGCTCATGTTCTAAATTCCAACCCTGCATTTAGGTTGTGGATGTGAAAGATCCTGCTGTGTGTATCAATAAGAGTAAGCCACTGTGTACCAGTACTTTGGCTAAATTTCTTGCCAAGAGATTAAATGGGATCGGTTAAAAGATGGGAATGAATGGGCTTATTATTATTACAGAGAAGATAAGTGAACTGATGGTTCAAGTTTATGGGGGTATGACTATAGCAAGTCATGATGTGAAAATGGGCCTTCTGTGTGTTGATGTTTCCTTTTACTGCATCTTACGATATGCTAAATACGATAATAAATAAATAATATAATTTTTTTGTCTGGTCGAGCAGAAAGTGAGACGATAAATGTGAGTAACTTTTCACATGAAATATTTCAGAGAAAAGTATCTTGCAATTGAAAGGCAAAATGTCAAAAAGGTTGCTTTGGATGGCATTTATGAACATTAAAAGCAAGGCATACATTCATTTCGTTAGATATTTCCCAGAGACAAGGCTGGACTTATTGTAACACAAAGATGCATAAACAGCTTCCTGTTGACAGATGCGATCTGATACAGGCAATTATGCTTTGCATGCACTATTAGAAAGCGAGCTGTGCGACTTTGCATCAATCTCCCGCTCGGGTTCAGGCTATATCTGCGTTCGTTAACAGCACAGAGTTTGGAAGGGCACAAGAATGCATGGCTGCCGGAGGAATGTTTTGCCACAAATGTCTCCTTGTTCCGTCTTTCTAACCTCTATGTTTCTCAGCAAGGCTAAGTGTGGCTCAACAATAACGTTTGCACTGAAACCCACGCTATTTGGCTATGTCGAGTGGCGTTCCACTCACTGCCACTCTCTGAGAGCTTGTTTTTGGAAACGCACTTGGTTGGACGCAAGCTGGAATGCAGTGTGCTCTTTCCATACCATCATTTATTGCTTGAGTGTCTCTTCTCACACACCCGCGCTTGCTGTCAGCGAGAGCCGACGGATTTGGCGTATGCTGTTCAAATTGTAACCGCTCCAAATTTGCTTTATTCTCCCGGGGAACTCTTCCAATTTGGCCGTGGTAGTGTTTTGTGCTTTACTGCAAGTGAAGGTTGTAATTTTTTGTTCTCACGCCCTTAGTTGTTACTTATACTTACGAGACTAAGTATAATCCATCATGACACCCCTCATTACCCCTCATTCCATCCTCCTTCCCCATCTTCCTTCCATATGACATCACTTCTCTCCTCGATAAGCCTCATCCTTGGATTCACCACTTCAATGTGAATGAAATTACTATGACTCATGATAAGACATTAAGTTTGTTTGTTTTTCTACCACTGATGATTGTGCACTCTGTTCAATTTCCGAGCTCTGTTTTACAAATATTCTTATTGCAGGTTTGCCTCAAAATCAATTGAATCCTGCTTCTGTTAAATCAAAATCAATTGAATTGAATTCTGGGATTTTTGTTCTCATTGTTAGAAATTGTTCTTAGCGAATGTGTATTGGACTGAGATTTGTTTGTGAATTCATCCCGCTTATTGCATCATGAACGAGGTGCGGCCACGCCACTGATTTAGTTGGTGCACCTGCGTACACATCGATGCACCGCCCTGCATGCAAAACACAAGAATGACAGTTTATGGTTGTGTCAAGATTCATACCCAGGCTAGGCACCACAGAGGCAAGTGTGAATACCTATATGGACCCTTCCATCCTATATTTAAATGTGAAAATTAAAGGTATGCAGTATATAAAGGCACATTTTTGCAAAGGGAAGGTCCCAGCCAGGTTTGAGGACTTTCTTCAAATTGGAATCTTGATGAAAATTTCACAAAACACTGAACATTTTTCCGGCAATGAAAGGAGGTGGAAATGAAGATACATTAGCAACAACCACCCAATCGCTCCCAACTGTCCCTGGACTCTGTGTCCTTTTCTTCTGACAAAGTGGAGAGCTTGCTGTCAAACCTCGACTCAGATTCTACAACCAGTCCAGACAGCATCAGCCCACATGTCCGAAAACCTGCTCCTCTGCTCTTGCTCACCCTCTCTCTGTTCTGTTCACCCTCTCATTTGCTCAGGGTCATCTGCCATCTGCTTGTAAATCAGCAAACATTACTGCTCTGCATAAAAAAGGTGCAAAAACAGATCCCTGCAACTACAGACCAATCGCCTTCTCACAATCATCAGCAATGTTATGGAATCCATCATCGCTTCAGACATCAAATCCTTCCTCTTCTCCAATGGCCTGACTTCCGATCATCAATTTGGTTTGAGACCAGGTCACTCTAACCTGGATATGCTACTTCTGCTCTCCCAACAATAGATGGAGGTCCTCAATGCCAGACATGAAATCAGAGCCATATCCATAGACATATCGTGTGCTTTTGACATTGTCTGGCACCCTGCCCTGCTTACCAAACTCTCCACCGATGGTATCCAAGGCCATCTCCACTCGTGGCTTGCAGACTTCCTCTCCTGTCGCAGCCAACGTGTGGCCCAAAATGGAGTTCTTTCATCCCCTCTTCTTGTCCAGGCTGGAGTTCCTCAAGGCAGCGTTCTGGGCCCTATTCTTTTTCTGGTTTTCATCAATGATCACTCTGACTCTCTGGAAAATCCTCTTCATCTCTTTGCTGATAACTCCACCCTCTGCCATACCATCTGTCATCCCTCAGACCGGCAAGCAGCAGCTTCTTCGCTCTTTGCAGATGTGGGTAAAATCACAAACTGGTCCAACACGTGGACTAGCGTCCTGTCCAAGAGACTAGCATCCTGTCTCGAGGCCCAACAAAGCCTCAGAATGGCCTCCTCAGAGTTCAGCGATCTACCAAGGTGGGTCCAGCGGCCTGCAATGAGCGAAGGGATGGATGGTGTGAAGGGGTACATCTCCGAACTACCCGAGCATTTATTAACCTGAAACTACCCCGGGGCTTTCAAAAACGCCTCACACTTTTAAACTATCGGTTCTAAAAACCATCATTTCCATTGCCTGTGTTGGTGTCCATTATAAATTTGGGCCTTGCCCTCAAATTTTCATTCGTGCCCTCGCACAATTTCCTGGCTGGGCAGCGTGGCTCAACTGGCAGGAACTCCCCCTCTGCCGAACTCTAACCATGGCACTCCCAGCCCTGCAGGCTGCCTCCAAGCCTAGCTGCTCCCTATAAATGCGGGGGTTGCCCTCTCTGGCATTGCCCCCCTCCGATGCCCACGTGGCGTGTTGATGCCCCTGGTCTCTTCCGAGGATTGCCCGTGCCCACTACACTGCCCCCGTGGCATTTTGGCGCTACCGGTCCCGTTTCCGACGGGTCGCCCGTGCCCACTACACTATCCCGGCCCCTCTTGGGCCCTTGGCCTACTCTGGCCGACTAGTCCGGTGCCCGGGGTGCCCAATAAACAAAACTCGACTTTCCACAGCCACGCTCCCAGCCGGTCCATGAACTCCTGCACCCCTCCAAACGGGTTTGGTGCCTTCTCTCGACATCAACAACAAAGCGACCTCCTGTTATTAGTTTTGAATAACCCACTAGCTAACATTAAACTGACCCCGGGATCACTTTGGTGGGAATTGCTCCTCCCCCCAACCAGTCATTCACACCATACATACCACATTCGCTCCACTCGCACACTTGGGCCCACTGTCCCACACACACATCCCATTCCTCACACACTTTCCATTTCACATCTCACACCAACACTCTATACCAGCGTTTCTCAACCTTTTTAACCTTGTGGAACCCTTGAAATAGTTCTCATGTCTCAGGGAACCCCTGCATAAAAAATATTATATGCCATTATTAATATCTCGCTCTTTTATATTTTTATCGTAGTTCACGTGGTAAATATAATATTTTTTTTTGGATACCTGGTTTAAGGAAAAATGACCCCCTTTTTGTCAAATTTATTGGAAATGGGGAAAAAAAACACATGACTCATTTATGGGACCTCACACCAAGGTTTTAATTCACCAAAAAATTTTGTTTGTTTGTTTGTTTGAAAACGTCTTTTTCGAAAGTGTTTGTCATCCCCGAGTCTGATTGACAATTAAAGAACACACCTCATTTAACTTGATAAACAAAACAAACAAATAAAGCTGAAGCAATGAAGGTAAACAGAAGAACTAACCTAGAGAGAGGAGAGAGAGAGAGAAGAGGAGAGGAGAGGAGAGGAGAGGAGAGGAGAGGAGAGGAGAGAGACTGAGAGACTTCGCGAGACTTCGCGCTCGGAAGCACAGAGAAGATAGATGGACACCGTGCATGCGTCCCGTACTTGAGTCAGTCACTCAATGATACACGAATCCGCCGCGTACAGGACGTCCACTAACCAGTGAGGGCGGTTTCACACTGGCACCATATAGACATCGTTAAATACATTCCCTATGGTTGTTATAATTGTTAATAATATAAGAGGTTGAAGCCACTATTGTAATAACCAAGGAGTTTCCAACAATATGCTGTACGTGTATAGTGAAATTACGAATATTAAATCAAACAAAAACTATTCAAAAATACATTAGCCTATTTATTACTGTTTTTCGCGAAACCCCGAGCGACCTCTTGCGGAACTCTAGGGTTCCGGGGAACCCCGGTTGAGAAACACTGCTCTATACTGCCATCCTTCAAACTAAATCCCCGAGATAACTTGTGCTCCCTCGTCATCCCTTACATAAATGCACGTTCCATTTACTCTACGTAGCTAAACTATGTCTCCACTACACATTTCCAGTCTGTCCATGTCTCCAAAAGTCCAAAAATTCCCATTTCCTAAATATGAACTGAAATCCCTCAAACTAATCCATTCCACGGGCTCCATGAGGACTTGTCCCTGCCCCATGAAGCCGGTCTAGCTATCACTAACCCTTCCCCCTAACGAGTACTTCCTGTGCCCCCTACACAAGAGGGTCTTCCACCCGCTGCCTGGGGCTCGTGTCCACTCGAAGTGGCGAGGCTTGCTTTTCTCTCTTTTTTTTTCTATGCGCCCACCAGTGCGACAACTCGCAAACCTGCGCTCTTTTCCGTGATGTCATGGCAGCCGCTCGCGCTTCACGCACCTCGTCCCTTCTTGGACGGGAACATCCGGCAGGGATTCCCTTCTGCCGGATTTCAACCTTGCAGCCACGACTTCACTGCGCATCCCAAAGCAAGCCCCGTGTTCGAGGGGTTCCCCACGGGAACACATGTGCTCTGCTCGTCGGAGCTTTACAATCACGCTCGAGTGGAGAACTCGTCCGGTCCAAATCCATTATCCAGCCTACCTTCTGTCCATCCGTGGGATCGGCTAACATCCGCCGCGTGCGTTTACGGACCAGGTTTCACTCGCGTAGCCACGCACGTGGCGGCCTCATGCGGAGCACAGCACGGACCCCGCGCGCGCTGCCGTGCAAACCCGGCACGGTCCCCAAACCAGCTACGGCCGCTACTCGGCCTTTGTCCACCGTCAGGCACCGTCTCCGTCGCACTCTCGCGCACAAACTCCCAAGTGCCACGACGCTCACACACCTCTACATGACACTCGGACATGCGGTTGCATGATTGCGCATGCCAACCGCCATCTCCCTCACATACACCGCTCTCACACACGCGGTCTCTCTCACACACGCTGTTCCTTCCACCCTCTGTGTTTCTCACACACACTTCGAAACCACACACGCCGTTTCCCTTGCACAAACTGTTCCTTCCACACTCGGTGTTTCCTTTACACACGGCGTGCTGGAAGGCATGCATTTCGGCACACTCGCTACCAGGCACACCATATCACTCACACACGCGGTTTCCTTCACACACGTGGAATCGCTTACACACGCCATAACACTCACGCTATGCATGCTTTCCAGCTCGCATTTCGGCTCACTCGCACACACACACACACACACACACACACACACACACACACACACACACACACACACACACACACACACACACACACACACACACACCGGGATGACCACGCTGGGGATTTGCGTCACCACAAGGGTTCCTGGGGCCTTCATACCCCCCAAGCTTCGTGTGCACCCGTCAACAGCACTCGCCCCCTCTAACTTGCAAGGCTCGACCGGACCAACCTCGTCGCGATCCGCCTCAAGGCGGCACATTTCCTCCCTTCGTTCCTGAAGGAGGCTATCCTGCTGCTTGCATCGGGTTCCAACACATTCCTCAAGCTCAACCCCATTGTCCCTCACAACGTCCATGTGTGCGTGTTCGTCCTTTGTGTCGTCCACTTCACCCCCTCTCTCCTCTATCTCCCGTGTCTCTGTTATTTCTATTTCCTGTGTCTCCGACGTTGTCACCGCTACCTCCTTTATTATTTCCTTTTCTTCCTCGCTCCATTTTCCTTCCCATTTGAGTCGTTCTTCCTCTCTGAGCCTCTTTAGTTGTTCATTTTCTTTCCAGAGCTTTTCCATCTCCATGGACTCAAATTTTGCTGTTTCCTTGAATTGGTTAATTTCAAACTCGTATTGTTTTTGTGTTCTTCCCCACCGTCTCTCATGTTCTTCATTCTCCAATCTCATCGTTTCTTTCATTTTGTTGATCTCCCTTTCCTGTTTCATTTGTTCTTCTGTCTGTTTCTTATTCCACTGTCTCTCTTGTTCCTCCTTCTCCAATCTCATATCTTCCCTCAATTGGTTAATCTCCCTTTCCTGTTTCATTCCTTGTTCTGTCACTATATCCTCGTACTCCAACCTTGTTTTTTTTCCTTTTGTTGTTCAGTTTCAAATTCATACTCTTTTTGCTTTTTATTCCACTGTCTCTCTTGTTCCTTATTCTGCAATCTGGCCTTGGATTCCAGCTGTTTGATCTGTACAGTGTGGTTCCTTAACGTTTCATACTCTGTTCTCTTTCTTTCCTCTCTTAACATCCTCAGTTCATTTTGTAATCCTGTTTCTTTGTTTTCGTGTTTCAGTAACTCAGCAGCTTTCTTTTCTAATTCCATCCTCATCTCCACACCTCTTTCACATTCTTTCTTCCTCATTTCATCCATTCCCTCACCGAATTCCTTGCTAATTTTGAGCCAATACTTTCCTCTTTTTACCTCCTGTTCCAGGCTTTCTCTTTTCCTCTTACCTCTTCCTTCAGTAGTTCCAATTCCACATCGTGTTTCCGTTTTTCCTTTTCCAGCTTCGTTTTCCATTCTTCTTCTAAGTTCTTTCTATCCTGGGAGTTACTAATTTGCTCCTCTTTTCTTTTCTTCAGTTCGCTCTCCGCACTTCTTTTGCATGCTTGCTCTCTCCTTTCATTCGTTCTCTCACCGTTTTCTTTCAGTTTTCCCAGATATTTCTCTGTTTTGTGCCCGAAGCCCGCCAATGTCCGCCAGCCTCGCCTGCCATGATGAGGTGGTTTCAATCGTTGGTTGGGAGCCCCACCTCGTATCGTGCCGTTCGCTGTGCTAATTATAGCAGCTCGCTCCGTGCTGCGCTGAGATGCGGCAGCGCCGCTATTTTTCCGGCAAAGTTCGTGCTCAGTATAGGGTGAGCGGCCCCACTGATTACCGTTAGTGGTGGGGTGATAATAATAAGAACCTTCAGAGGCCATGGATCCTACATTCAAACACATTCCTAATCCACCCTGCAACCGTTCGCCTTGATCTGCCATCTTGCGTATCGGAAATAATTTAAAGCTCATATTTTGGTGGGAATTGAGGGTCGCTTTACACACCCCTGATCCGATTCCCGTTAATTTAGTTTGGAGGGGAATGAATTTGAATCTCACTCCTCGACACCAGTGTTGTAGATTTTCCGCCCGTCGGCGTGCGAATGACGGGCGGAACCAATAGCGGTCCAAATCTAATATAGAACCAAAAATAAAACCAAAATAGAACGGTCCAAAAATAGAACCAAAATCTAACCAATAGCGGTCGCTTCGCCTACCGAACAGACAATTCAGTCGCGGCTTTCCGGATCAACGCCGGAAACCAGCCACGGGTGTGTTTTTAACCACACCACAACCTTGTCCGTACTCTTCCCGCACTACAGGGTCCGATCGCTAAATCTCCGATTTACCTAATTATTCGAGCGGGTAGGTTACCGAGAGATTGTACCTCAACGGGACTGCTTGGAAACGAGCCGCTTAAGCAGCTCGCTTCCTTTTGGGATAACCGAGCGGGGTATTATCGCGCAGTCCCGTTGGACCCGATCACTTTACCGGCTATTTAAAAACCAACGATATTCCGAGCACAAGATGGCAGCTCAATTAAGGGAAGAGGACGCAACGAACAGGTTTACATTCACACCAGGACATTTATTATAATAAAGCATGTATGCAATTAAACAAGGCAAAATACGTATGCAATTATACAAGCAACAAAAGCACGACAAAAGAACTTCAACCGTCTACTTATTATGTACAGTCACTTGCACTTAACAGCAGTTCCTACTTATTAGACGGGCCCACGGACACACGTACGCACGCACACACACACACACACACACACACACACACACACACACACACACACACACACACACACACACACACACACACACCCAAGAAATGGTGGCAGAGGCCTTTAATAACGGGCTCCAGCTCGGAGGACAGGTGAGCTGAAACCCAGAACCTATCTGGAACCTCTCCACCTCGTGTGGTCTTCAAGTTGTTCGGACCTGGGCTCCAGCGAGAGCGAGCTGGATCCAATCGCCGAGCCGCGATCCTTCCCGAGCTCCCGCGAATCCTCTCGTGCTTCTCAACACGTGCTGGCGAGACGAGGCGCCGATCCTTCCCGTCGATGCGTCGCTTCCCCGAGGAACCACCTCCATGAAGAGGTCGATGAGTCACACCAAGCCGGGAACCAAAATGGAGAACAAAGAGCTCCACGAACCAAGAAGAAGCCACCACTCGCAGCTCGAGCTGAGCGACCGGCTTAACTTCCCTCCAAACAGGGCAGCTTGAAGCAAAAAGCTCTCCCGAGCCAAGCAGAAGCTGAAGCTCACGGAACCGTCAAAGCAAAGAGCCTCCAAAAGCCTCCTCCCGAGTCAGGCCTCAGCCGAAGCAAAAAGCTTCCGAAGGCCTCAACCCTAACGCAAGCCAAGCAGGACCCAACGGTCTGCTGAACGACTCCCCTCAACTCCCTTCTCCAACTCTGCCCTTCCCACTCTGCCCCTGAACAAAAGAAAATGATCTCCTCTTATCCTTCTCCGCCCCTTCCCCCTGCTCCCGGCGTGACTCATGACTCATGCCCTCGTGCTCCATCCCCCGCTCAGCCACGGGTGGGAGGGAGTTGTTGACATCATGAGCCACGGGACGGCACGGTTCTTCCTCTTCGCAGAAGAGGGGGAGGGATGTCTCCATTGTTCGTTCCCTAACTATTAAATCGATCCGCAGCACATATAATCGATTTCTGAACATTTAAGCAATCAAAGGTGAGCAATCTCGGGAACAAGCACTTATCGACATAGCTGACTAAAGGAACCTGTATGTTGTGTGCAATCAAATTCCCAAATTCGTAACAATATATATATATATATATATATATATATATATATATATATATATATGTATATAAATATATACATATATATATATATATATAAATATATATATATATATATATATATATATATATATATATATATATATATATATATATATATATACATATACATATATATAATTATACATAAGCCTGGTGTTGGCGCAGTGGTAAGGGCAGTGGCTTGGGACCCAAGAGGTCCTGAGTTCAAGCCCCGTTGGGACACTGAATTAATATATGTATGTATATGTATATATATAATGTGTATATATATATGTATATGTGTACATATATATATAATGTATATATATATATATATATATATATATATATATATATATATATATATATATAAACCAAGTCGAAAACACCAGGGGGTTGACTCAGCCTGCCATCCTTCCGAGGTCGGCGAAATGAGCACCAGTTGTACTGGGCCCGGTGTATGCCCCGGTTAGAATAGGTGTACCATATCCCTGTGTGTCGTAAGAGGCGACCAGGGTTGCGTCAGGAAGGGCATCCGGCGTAAAAACCTATGCCAAATCATTATGCGGACAACAAAACGAATTTCCATACCGGATCGGTCGAGGCCCGGGTTACCAACGACCGCCACCGGTACCGGTGGTCAGCAGGGTACCAGTGGAAATTGTGCTACTGCTGGGCGAAGGAGGAGAAGGAGACGGGGAAGGCGAGTCCGGAGGCAGTGGGAGAGGGGGAAGGGTAGAAGTGTGGAGGTGAGAGTTGGAACTTTGAATGTTGGGACGATGACTGGCAAAGGGCGAGAGTTGGCTGATATGATGGAGAGAAGAAAGGTGGACATACTGTGTGTACAAGAGACCAAGTGGATGGGGAGTAAGGCGAGGAGCATTGGAGGTGGTTTCAAACTGTTCTACCATGGTGTGGATGGGAGGAGAAATGGTGTCGGGATAATCCTGAAGGAAGATCATGTCAAGAGGGTATTGGAGGTGAGGAGGGTGTCTGACCGAGTGATGAGTGTGAAGTTGGAAATTGAAGGGGTGATGATGAATGTCATCAGTGCATATGCTCCACATATGGGGTGTGAGATGGAGTATAAAGAAGATTTCTGGAGTGAGTTAGATGAAGTGGTGGAGAGTGTATCCAAGGATGAAAGAGTGGTGATTGGAGCAGATTTCAATGGACATGTTGGGGAAGGGAATAAAGAGGATGAGGAGGTGATGGGGAGGTATGGTCTCAACAAGAGAAATGTGGAAGGGCAAATGGTGGTAGAGTTTGCAAAAAGAATGGAAATGGCAGTGGTAAACACGTATTTCAAGAAGAAGGAGGAACACAGGGTGACATACAAGAGTGGAGGAAAGTGCACACAGGTGGATTACATCTTAAGCAGGAGATGCAACCTGAAAGAGATTAGTGACTGTAAGGTTGTGGCAGGGGAGAGTGTAGCTCGACAGCATCGATTGGTGGTCTGTAGGATGACTTTAGAGGTGAGGTTGAGGAAGAGAGTGAGGGCTGAACCAAGGACCAGATGGTGGAAGCTGAAGGAGGAAGACTGTTGCGTGAAATTTAGGGAGGAGGTGAGACAGGCGTTGGATGGTGGTAAAGATGGGTGGGATGATTGGGCAACGACAGCAGAAGTTGTGAGGGAGATAGCTAGGAAGGTACTTGGTGTGACATCTGGACAGAGGAAGGAAGATAAGGAGACTTGGTGGTGGAATGAGGAAGTACAGGAAAGTATAAGGAAGAAGGGGTTGGCGAAAAAGAAGTGGGATAGTCAGAGAGATGAAGAAAGTCGGCAGGAGTACAAGGAGTGGCGTCGAAAAGCAAAAAGAGAGGTGGCAAAGGCCAAGGAAAAGGCTTATGACGAGCTGTATGAGAAGTTGGATACAAAAGAAGGGGAAAAGGATTTATACCGATTGGCAAGACAGAGGGACCGAGCTGGGAAGGATGTGCTGCAGGTTCGGGTGATAAAGGACGCAAATGGGAATGTGCTGACGAGCGAGGAGAGGTGTGTTGAGAAGGTGGATGGAGTACTTTGAGGAGCTGATGAATGAAGAAAATGAGAGAGAGAGAAGGTTGGAAGAGGTGGAGATAGTGAATCTGGAAGTGGGTGGATCAGTAAGGATGAAGTGAGGACTGCTATGAAGAAGATGAAAAGTGGAAAGGCGGTTGGCCCAGATGGTATACCAGTGGAGGCATGGAAGTGCTTAGGAGAGATGGCAGTGGGTTGTTAACCAGATTGTTTAATAAAGTCTTGGAAAGTGAGAGGATGCCGGAGGAGTGGAGATTAAGTGTACTGATTCCGATTTTCAAGAATAAGGGTGATGTGCAGAGCTGTGGAAATTACAGAGGGATAAAGTTGTTAAGCCACACCATGAAGTTGTGGGAAAGAGTAGTGGAAGCTCGGTTGAGAGGAGAGGTGACGATCTGTGAGCAGCAATATGGGTTTATGCCAGGAAAGAGCACCACTGATGCGATGTTTGCTTTGAGAATGTTGATGGAGAAGTATAGGGAAGGCCAGAAAGAGTTACATTGTGTGTTTGTGGATTTAGAGAAAGCTTATGATAGGGTGCCAAGAGAGGAGTTGTGGCATTGTATGAGGAAGTCGGGAGTGTTGGAGAAGTATGTGAGGATCGTGCAGGATATGTATGAGGACAGTGTGACAGCGGTGAGGTGTGCGGTAGGAATGACGGACCGGTTTAAGGTTAAAGTGGGATTGCACCAAGGATCGACTCTGAGCCCTTTCCTGTTTGCAATGGTGATGGACAGGTTGACGGACGAGATCAGACTGGAGTCTCCATGGACCATGATGTTCGCGGATGACATCATGATCTGCAGGGAGAGTAGGGAGCAGGCTGAATCGAGCCTTGAGAGGTGGAGGTACGCACTGGAGAGAAGGGGAATGTTAGTCAGTAGGAGTAAGACGGAGTACATGTGCGTAAATGAGAGGGAGGGTGGTGGTATGGTGCAGTTGCAAGGAGTTGAGGTGGGGAAGGTGGATTGGTTTAAATACTTGGGATCAACTGTCCAAAGTAACGGAGAGTGGGAGAGAAGTGAAAAAGAGAGTGCATGCAGGATGGAGTGGGTGGAGAAGAGTTGCAGGAGTGATTTGTGACAGAAGGGTGGCTGCAAGAGTGAAGGGGAAAGTATACAAGACGGTAGTGAGACCAGCTATGTTGTATGGTTTGGAGGCGGTGGCACTAACAAAAAGACAGGAAGCAGAGCTGGAGGTGGCAGAGTTAAAGATGCTGCGATTCTCGTTGGGAGTGACGAGGATGGATAGGATAAGAAATGAGTGTATTAGAGGGACAGCGCAGGTAGGACGGTTTGGAGACAAAGTGAGAGAGGCGAGATTGAGATGGTTTGGACATGTGCACAGGAGGGAAACGGAGTATATCGGGAGAAGGATGTTGAAGATGGAGCCGCCAGGCAGGAGGAGAAGAGGAAGGCCAAAGAAGAGGTTCATGGATGCGGTGAGGGCGGACATGCGGGTGGTTGGAGTGTCAATGGAAGATGTGGAGGATAGAGCAAAATGGAGACAGTTGGTCCGCTGTGGCGACCCCTAACGGGAGCAAGCCGAAAGAGGAAGAAGAAGATATAATTATACATACATATACGTTCATATACATACATACATATATACATATATTGATACATATATAAATATATACATATATATATATATATATATATATATATATATATATATACATACATCTATATATACACATAAATATATATATATATATATATATATATATATATATATATATATATATATATATACATACATCTATATATACACATAAATATATATATATATATATATATATATATATATATATATATATATGTGTATATATATATATATATATATATATATATATATATATATATATATATATATATATATATATATATATATCTTTTGATTGAAATGCTTCACGAGATCACAAGTTTAAGAAAAGCAAGGAGAAGGTAGGCAGGAGAGAAGAAAATAGGAAATCAATCAGTGGAGATTCTTTTTCCTTCCAGAAAGATCCAGCACTCAAGCCAAAGGTGTTTTTTTTTTGTAAACCTTGTCGAGGCTCGTGTGGGAGCTAACAACGCACAGCAAGGGGGGCATGAGACAAGAAGGGCAGGAGTAGGAAGGCCAAAACAGTGGGGAGCTGAGGCATTAAGAGATCTGTGGAAGGGAGAGGGATGGGGCGGGGAACATAGGGTATACAAGATGGATACTACAGGGAAGGAAAGCAGGGAATTTGACGGAGGTGGGTTTGGGGTGGATTAACGGGGGTAGAGAAGATCGAGGATTTGGATGGGGATTAGGGTTAGAGGTGGTTCCATAAGAGGTGGTGGTAAACAGCTGTTTTGAAGGCCTGGAGGGAAGAATGGGATTGAATAGAGTAGTGGTCCCCAACCTTTTGATCCCACAGGCCACATTCACTACTCCCAAGGATGTTGGGAGCCAGAAAAAAATTGATGCATTTTATTGAGAAACTTGATACTGAGAAACATTTTCAGAGTCAATGAGAAACTTGATGCATTTTTAATTTTAAATTTTTTTATTAAATGCAATTAATTTTAAATTCTTCCGCAATATGCCGGAAGGGAAAATCAAATTGATTTGATTCCTCCCAGCAGTAAGCGGCAGTGGCATTGTGTAAACCCCTTTAAATTGCTACATGGAAATATGTTTTGATTGGAAAGTCCTCGCGGGCCGCAGTATAGGGCTCCGCGGGCCGCAGGTTGGGGACCGATGGAAGAGTGAGGGAGTTTATTCCAAAGGTGGGAAAAAAGACGAATGAAAGAATGAAGGTGAGCAGTGATTCGTGATTTTGGTAGTTTTACCAGAAGGGGGTTGTTGGCGGACCTTGAGTGCCCTGCGGAAATATGGGTGGGGGGGGGGGACATATCGCAGACAGAGCAGGAGGCGTGGGGGGGGGGCAAGACCGGAGAGGAGATGGTTGAAGACAGAAAGACCACCGACCTACCTGCGGCAGGAGAGTGATAGGCCCAAAGACTCAGCCTCATCGCGGAAGATACTAATGATCCGAAATGCCTTGGTTTCCACAGCGAGAAACCGAGAAAGATAAGAGGCAGGAGCACCAGCCCAGAGGGGAGAGCAGTACTCCATCAGGCTGCGGACTAAAGCTTTGCATGTGGTCAGGAGCTGAGGTGGGCCGAAGAAGGACTTTGCACGACGGAGAATTCCCAGTCAGTGACTGGCTTTGGAGGCCAGATTGGAAACATGGCTTTCCCAGGAAAGATCATGGCAGATAGTGAGACCCAGAAGCTTGAAAGAAAGGACTTCTTCAAGAGGATTGTTGAGAAAGTAGATGGGGGGTTTTTCCAAACCATCCTTTCGGAGAGACATTGTGAGAGTGTGAGATTTGTCCGGATTGAAAGACATGTTCCACGTGTTGGACCAGTTTGTGATTTTACCCAGATCTGCAAAGAGCGAAGAAGCTGCTGCTTGCCGGTCTGAGGGATGTCAGATGGTATGGCAGAGGGTGGAGTTATCAGCAAAGAGATGAAGAGGATTTTCCAGAGTCAGAGTGATCATTGATGAAAACCAGAAAAAGAACAGGGCCCAGAACGCTGCCTTGAGGAACTCCAGCCTGGACAAGAAGAGGGGATGAAAGAACTCCATTTAGGGCCACACATTGGCTGCGACAGGAGAGGAAGTCTACGAGTCACAAGTGGAGATGGCCTTGGATACCATAGGTGGAGAGTTTGGTAAGCAGGGCAGTGTGCCAGACCATCTCAAAAGCACACGATATGTCTTGGGATATGGCTCTGATTTCATGTCTGGCATTGAGGACCTCCATCCAGGTTGGAGTGACCTGGTCTCAAAACAAATTGATAGTTTGACGTTTCGGTCAAACACCGCTTTACGAAACGCCGCTTTACGACGTTTCAGTCAACGCCGGACCGCATTAACGACAGTGATCCCATAAGATTATAATGGAGCTGAAAAATTCCTCTCGCCTTGTGACGTCGTCGCCGTCGTAGCGCTGCCAGTTGTTTAAAAGTACAGTATAGCACATACAATTACTGTATGTACAGTACATAATACTTGATATTGATAATAAACAACTACAGTGTGGCCCCATTATAACGTGATCGTTGAGGTCCATAAAATGTCATTGCGATCGTCGCGGGGTCACGCTAAATGGGAATTCAAGGAAATCGCTGTTCAAACGAACCCAGTGTTGACCTAACATCTTAAAACATCCCGATTTTCACCCTATTTGACCCGTTTTTTTCACGTTTACCTTCGAGCAAGTAAATTACATTTGAATTAAAGAATTCCACGAATAAATCGTTTTTGTTACAGCAGAAATTAAAACACAAATTCATTTTTAGTGAAGCTTTTTATGTTGTTAAAACATTCGCACTGTTCTGAAAATATATCACACAACTGACAGGTGCTCGTTTCTTCATTTGTAAATTATAACATCGATGCAGTGATTATTTATATTATCCAAACGCTATTTATTCACCTTTCCATAATCGATGCGAGAGGAGATTGTAAGCAGCCCCTAACAACACACATGGCTGTCATAAACAACGCAAAGGTAAAACGAACGCTTCTTCCGTCTTTCTTGGATGTGGGACAAGATGTGGAGGTGGAAGACAGTGATATTGATGATCCTGACCCTGTATAGGCCTCGGGCCTAGGCTAATGTGTGTTTGTATCTTAGTTTTTAACAAAAAAGTTTAATAAAAAAGTCTAAAAAATAAATAAATAATTTTTTTGTACAGCTGTACAATGTGTTTGGTGTTTTCGGGTTAGGGTTATTATAAGAAGAAAGAAATTTTTTTTTTCTAAATTTAGTGAAGCCGAAGTGTAGTTTATAAAATCTACAGTGGTGTAAAGTAATGTCCTGGGCCTTCACATTCACTCACCACTCACCACTCACTCACCCAGAGCAACTTCCAGTCCTGCAAGCTCCATTCATGGTAAGTGCGCTATGCAAGTGAACCATTTTTTTTTTTATCTTTTCTACCGTATTTTTACTGTACCTTTTCTATGTTTAGATATGTATAGATACACAAATACTTACCATTGTGTTACAATTGCCAACAGTATTCAGGACAGTAACATGCTGTACAGGTTTGTAGCCTTGGAGCAATTGGTTATACCATATAGCCTTGGTATGTAGTCTGCTATACCATCTAGGTTTGTGTAAGTACACTCTATGATGTTGACGACATCGCTTAACATCGCTGGGTCAGTTTTTTTTTTTTGTATACCTTGTCGAGGCTCGTGTGAGAGCTAACACACAACGCACATCATGGGGGACATGAGTCTTTAGAAGCTATCACAATGACGACATCACTTAACGACGCATTTCTCAGAACGTATCCCCATCGTTAAGTGGCGCATGACTATATATATTTGTGTGTGTTCAATACAAAATAAAAATACCAGTACAAATTGTATGTCGAAACAGACCCTTTTTTCTCTGTCAGATCGAGGTTCATGAAAGAGAAAGATGACGTAACATATCAACTGATGATAGGGCAGTGGGGCAATGGTTGGACATTGTAATCAAAATGAATGAACAGGAAATGAGGAGAGAGAGGAGGGGAGAAACCATGACAACCGGCTGAAAGAGGGTTGGGTTAGGAAAGGTTAATAGGGGTAATAAAGATTGTAGGTAAGGATGGCGGATGACATGAGTTGGCTGTGCACGGCTTGAACCCCTCGTGGGTTAAGGGTATACATGCTCAGCAAGAGACAAAACGGGAACTTTTCTCCAGTTTGTCTCTTGCATTGGAGACTCTTGATGCTCATTTTCAGACTTCTCGACTCAGGTCTTCAAATTCAATGGGCCGTTCCTTAACTCGGGAAATGATGATCGTAATATGCCTCATGGGCAAGCATCCCCACATTTGGTACATTTCACAAGCTATTTTGGTTGGAAAGGCAGGTGGCTAATCCTGTTTACTGTGTTTGGCGACATATTTTTTGCCTGTTTCCTGAAGGAACATGACCAAAAATTCTTCTCTGTGGGCTAAAGCATTCCTTTAACTTTTATTTTCAACATCCTTTACATGTAAAAACATGAATGGTTCTTCCAGTGCAATTCAAAATATATAATTGACCTTCTCCAAAAGGCAAAAACATTTCCTGATGTTAATACCAATTAGACTGTAGCTTGATAATGATCTAGTATCTTTAGAAGCTTCGAATATATGTCATACAGTTCATTACTTAGCTAATGGGTCATGTATATTAAGTAAATTATCCCCACTTATCCCCCTAGTTAAATACTTATTTGGGTCTGAGATTTTTCTGCTGATTACAAAATTATTAAGTGAGGTCAGCTAATACATTTAATGAATTATAATTAACAATACAAATTGAAGTCATTATTTTATTATTACCACCTTGGAGCCGAAACATTTCACTTTCGGAGAGAACATCCAGTTGGTTTGTTCCTTTGGGATTTTTGCTGTCCAGGTCCCACAATTTTGCTTTTAATCAAGTTGCATTTCAATTCATACCAAAATTATTTAAAAGATAAAATGTCTTTCATTTGAAATCATTGATAACTTAGATTACCAGTGACTGGTAGGATAGCTGAGAGGTATACGTACTCACCTTCATGCTGCCTTGCCTGGATATTGAAAAAAATAATAAATTTGGACAGAGTCAAGTCTCATGGAGGAGTGAGAACACAGAATGGATCAGGACATAACAGAATGAAAAGGGCAGTGAAAATGGTTCACCAACAGCTGGGTTATAGGCACAAGACAGAAGAAACATGTAGGAAGAAAAGACATGGGGAAGAATGAAAGCATGTGGAGGATACTGGGGGTGAATATAAAGGATAAAGGTGTAAACTCTCAATCATAGAAGCGGGAGGGGAGCGGGAGGTTGTGGTGGACCCGATAACCTGAAAACACAGAAAAAGGAAGTTTAATGGGGGTAGAAAAGATATGGAGATGCGTGTAGATGGTGGATGACCTGAGATGGTGCTCAACAGCTGTTTTGAAACACTGGAGGGAAGAATGAGATTGAATAGACTGAACAAGTCACTTTCACAGGTAAGAGAAAAGAGGAAAGAATGAGTGGAGGTGAGCGGTGAGCCTGGATTTTGTGAGACTCACCGGAAGTGGGTTGTTGACAGACCACAGGCACCCTAAAGAAACATATGAGGGTGGGGGACAAAGCATTGAAAGGACAGAGGGTACAATACCAGAAAGGAGGCCATAGAAGACCGAAAGACCACCAACCTGTCTGTAATGTGAAAGTAATAGGCCCAGAAACTCAGCTTCATCGCGGAAGATACCAATGACTTTGAAGGCCTCGTTTCCACAGCATCAAGCCGTTCCGGGAGCCAGACAGTCGTTCCGGAGATACAGAGTGAGAGTGTGAGATTTATCACGATTGAAAGATATATTCCAAGTTTTTGACCAGTTTGTGATTCTTTCAATATCTGCAGAGCGAAGAGGCTGCTGCAGATAAGTGATTCTGCGGCAGAGGGGGAAGTCATCAGCAAAGAGATAACGATAGTTTTCCAGAGTGTCAGAGATATCATTGTATAAGATTAGGAACAGGACTGGGCCCAATATATTGCCATTGGGCCCTCCAGACTGACAGGAAGAGGAGACAAGAAGATCCTGTTGAGAGTCAAACACTTGATTATGAGAGTATACAAAGTCAGTAAGCCACATGTGGAGGTGGATGTCAGTAAGCCATGTGTGGAGGTGGCTTTGGATGCCATAGGCAGAGAACTTGGAGATCAAAGCAGGGTGCCAGACTGTATTGAATGCTCGCAATATGTCCTGAGAGGTGGCCCTAATGTCTTGTCTGAAATTGAGGGCCTCCATCCATTGTTGGGAGAGGAGAGTCAGCATGCAATCTAAGGTAGAATGACCCATTCTGATTTCAAACTGATTGTCTGAGATCAGGTCGGTGGAGAAAAGGAAGGGTTTTATGTCAGCTGCAGTGATGGAATTCATGACCTTGCTGATGTTTGGAAGTAAGATAATTTTGATCTGTAGTTAAGAGGATGTTTTGTGCAATGTTTGTGTAATGGAGTGATGGTGACTGACTTCCAAGCAGATGGAAGATGACCTATGGCAAATGACAGAGCAGAAAGAGGAAGTGCAAGAATGGCAGCTGAGCAGGTTTTTAAAACATGCCATCTGGCTGATGCCATCTGGGTCAGTTTTTTTTTTTTTTTGTATACCTTGTCGAGGCTCGTGTGAGAGCTAACACACAACGCACATCATGGGGGACATGAGACAAGAGAGGAGGGAGTGGGAAGGACAAAAGAGTGGGGAACAGAGACATTAGGAGATCTGTGGAAGGGAGAGGGATGGGACAGGGCACATAGGGAATAGAAGATGGACATTACAGGACTTTCAGGAAGGAAAGCAGGGAATTTGAAGGAGGTGGGCTTGGGTGGATTATCGGGGGTAGAAAAGATCGAGGATTTGGATGGGGGATGA